>NC_068917.1:44786088-45089450 GCF_023091745.1 Budorcas taxicolor | reverse complement strand
AAATGGGAAAAGATTTCAGAGGTCAGAGATACTTTGCCTTTATTTGGGGCGGGGGAAGGAAATCATCTGACACCATTTAGCATGGATACCTGGAGATTAAAAAATAATAAAACTCTGGAAATTATCCTTGGTTATGGATCCAGCCTCTCCATTTTTTTTTTTAGGGGAAATCTCACTAAAATACACTAGAGAACAATGTGTTTGAGCATAAGAATGTGCAATGTGTTTATGTATTTGGTGCTAAGGAAAGAGGGTTTTAAACATACTTGACCTGAGAAGATTATTTAAAAGGCATATTCCTGAACACTATCCCAAGCATCTGGGGTAAAACCATAATACTGTAGCTTAATGTGCTTCTCAGGTGATTCTGATGATAAGTGAGAATTGTCTTGTAGTCTCTATTTTATTGACATCCTGTATTATTCTAATCATTGTTCCTTTGTATGTTATCTTTTTTCCCTATTTGCTCTTCAATTAGAGTTTGCTTTTCTTTAGTGTTCCACTCTTCACAGGATTAGCAGTGGATTTCTATATTGTGCAAGACTCAGTGTGGTTCTTCAGTCTGAAGTTTCATGGCCATTATATTTTATTCACAGCTTTTCATTTGGAATTGTTCTATTTGGTTGTTGTTCATATCTGCCTGTTCTTTTTAAATTCCCTGGTTTTTTTCATGAGGGTTTTGTATTTCTTTTCTCTCTTCAATGATTATAAATATACTTAATTTATAGATAGCTTTAGATCATTACATCTCAGGTTCTTGTGCTTATTCCTCCCACATGTATCTGCTGACTCTTTCTTGTGGTGAACCACTTCCTTGGTTAGACTGTACTTCCTATTTGTGAGCATATTTTCAGCCAGGTTGTATTTCCTTGTGGAACCCCTGTGTGTACTATACTATTTGGTAGTAACTATTCAGGGAAGTTTTACATTTGATTCTTCTGAGAATTCCAGGAGTTTCACTGGTATGAAATATTTCCAGTATCTACATAACTATCCCCATTTGGGGTTCCTATGTTATGAAAATAGTCTAAAATGTGGATTCTAGCTCTGTGCATAACTTAGATCTTTAAATTGCCATTTATCATGGGGAAGTTTTTCCCATCCAGATATCTAATCAGTGAGAACTTTGCCAGTTGCTTTTGTCGTGAGTGAATGAAGCATCATAGTCACCTTCTGTAGTGAGAGCAGTTCTTTCTCAGTCCTAGCTTTATGCATGAATTTCACAGTTCTACCTCCTCACCTTTCACAGACCCAAGGGAGAGTTATTCTAGTCGGGTGTTTAAAAATCACAACCCCTAGCTGTTGGGTCCTATCCAACGCAGACATCCTGCTGTGTACTATAGGATGTCTAGTTGGAACTAGAAACCTGCATTAGTCAGGTCTGAAGACTACCAGCCAGTGCAGTAGAGAATACGTGACCTTTGATACTGGAACCAGAGTTTGAACCGTTTATTATTTATTTTTGAGTAAGCTCTACTAAGTCACATATTCGCTCTAAGCTTTTATTTTTCTCATCAAGAAAAGAGCAATAATATTATTACTGATTTTTCCTTATACGATCTTCCTTAATGCTCTAAATTCCTTCCTTTATAAATTCAAGCCATTTTCTCCATCCATTCCTACAAGAGTTGAAGCAGATTGAAAGTAAGTTTCTTTAGATGCAAAACCATAGACTATTCAATATTTTCTCTTAGTGAGTGACCTCATTAATTTCCTTTTTTTTTTAATTTTTATTTTTACTTTATTTTACTTTACAATACTGTATTGGTTTTGCCATACATTGACATGAATCCACCATGGGTGTACATGAGTTCCCAAACATGAACCCCTCTCCCACCTCCCGCCCCGTATCATCTCTCTGGATCATCCCCGTGCACCAGCCCCAGGCATCTTGTATCCTGCATCAAACATAGACTGCATATCAAACATAGCGATTCGTTTCTTACATGATAGTATACATGTTTCAATGCCATTCTCCCAAATCATCCCACCCTCTCCCTCTCCCTCAGAGTCCAAAAGACCGCTCTACACATTTGTGTCTCTTTTGCTGTCTCGCATACAGGGTCATCATTACCATCTTTCTAAATTCCATATGTATGTGTTAGTATACTGTATTGGTGTTTTTCTTTCTGGCTTACTTCACTCTGTATAATCGGCTCCAGTTTCATCCATCTCATTAGAACTAATTTTCTTTTATTAATGTACTTTTTTTTCTGTACCAACTGACTGAGAAAAACTGGTTAAAAAAAGAGACACACCTGAGGTTGGAAGAAATGATGCATTTCATTTCTCAAATTTGCAAGAGTGAAGTGAGGGGTGGACTTACATCTCTGCAGAGTTCCACGCCTTAGACTTCCCCTCCCCCTCTCCCTAGAGTGTGTGTGACTGAAAACGTATATTGGTTTAGAGGTTCTGCTTGGATAAATGTTTCAGAGCCAATAAATCTGTCACAGTAGCTCTCAGGCTGAGCCAAGGTGAACGATCGCACAGTAATTTCTGCAGAGCCTCAGGGTACCAGGCAGCACAAGCAGGGAGGTCACCAGATGCCTCCTCACCTTATGCCCAGAAGCAGAGACATCACCCCACAGGAACAGGAGTTTTCCCCACATGCTGCATCTACCGGGTGGTAAAATTCCTTGTCAAACAGCAGAGCAATCAGATGTAAAACACAGAGGAAAAAACAGAAGCACATAAAAATAACTGGTTCTCACAGTGATTCTGGTGATTGGTAGACTCCAGGTGAAAATAAGTGCTCTTTATGCAAGGCAACGTGGTGGTGTTCCTCAAAAAAGGTTAGTGTATACCTCCTTTGTTTCAACTGCATATGCCATAGACACCCACTCACACAAAAGCACTAGGTTGTCCATGATGGTTTAATTTTTTGCAGTTTATTTCTAGTAATGAAAAATCTGGAAGAGAATAAAACTTCTCATAGGAGTTGATAAGCTACATCATACAATGGAGTGTTCTGTAAGTACTCAAATTATACAGATCTCTATAAACACAAATGGAAGGTTTCTGAGATATACACTTCATAGTGACTGGGAGCATGAACTTTGGAGCCAGTCTGCCTGAGCTCAAACGCCTGTGTGACACTGGGCAATTGGCTTCCCAGTTCTGTGCCTCAGCTTGTTCACGTATAAAATGAGGGTAACAGTAATATGTAAGCAGTAGAGTCATTGTGAGCATCAAAATGAACTCCTATGAAAAGTGCTTATAACAATCTTGGATTCACATAATAATACTAAACTACTAATTGTGTGAGCTATTACGTTATGTATGAGATGTTATTAGTAGTAGTGGTAGTAACTAATAAGCTAATGCTAACTGCTTATGTCTGGGGCTTATACTTGTGGGGCTTGAAGTGAAAGAGTAGAACTTTCCATTTTCATTTTAGACCATTTGGATTAGTTACAGTGAACATAATACTTATATTAAAGAGTAATTAAAAGTATTCAGAAGTATATTGGATAAGAAGACTGCTGCTTTGAAAGTCTGATATGTAACAAACAGGGACTTAAACAAAATCACAATTACTGAGGGCTGTATTTTTAAAACATTAGAAACTGATTAACATAAGCAATCCCTTACACTGAATCGCTTGTGGCTACATTGCATTGTACACTTAGCAAAATGTTTTCACGTTCATGAGTTGATTCAATCCAACTAACTGGATTATTAATGAATTCACTTAATCCTTGTAAAGTGAATGTTCATATTTATTATTCCAAATAAAGGAAGAGAGAGAGGAAGTGAGACAGTTGGCTGTTGGTTGTTTGGGTTTTGTTGTCATTTTTGTTGTTTCCTTGCTCACAGCAAAGCTGGACAGGCTACGAGATTGAAGCTTAGAGTATTAAGAGCTTGCTTAAACTCAGACAACTTCTGAGTAATAGAAATGGAGAAAACCCAGGTTTCCCAAGGCAAAGCTCTTTCTACCAAACCATAATTACCCTGTAAACATGCTAGATTTACAATTCTACCCATATACAGAAATTATCAAGTATTTAGTTTGGTAAGAAGGTGGGATTTTAGTGGATCAGCAGGAGAAAACATCTAAAAAGTCAGTTCTCCAAGTTTATAAACACAGCTTATGACTGCCCCAGGAAATTATGACCTGTGTGAATGGCAGCTGACAATAGAACATATAGTTGGCTCCTGTCCAAAGCACCCTCAGGTGAGATAATGCTAATAAGATATGACCCTAGGGTGAGATGATAAACAGATGAAATTGGTAGAGCCAAGAGTGTAATTAAAGATAGTTGCTTTGGGATGTGGCTGAGGTCACTAAAACAATGAACAAATTTTTTAAAGTAAGCCAAATAGCAAGATAACTATAAGCACCTTTAGCAAGTTGCTTTTCTCTCTGGTTTCTTACCTCTTAAAGTAAAGAGGTTGGACTAGCTGACCTCTAAGATGCCTTTCATCCGTCTATTCATCCATTCAACAAATAGGCATTGAGTGATTTTTTTTGTTTGTTTGTTTGTTTGTAGATCCAGGTACTAATGATACAAGTTGAATGCAACTGATGAGGTCACTTTTCTCAAGGAGTGGTGGGGACTGGACAAGAAAGAAAAGTATCAGACAGTGATAAGTGTTACCCAAAGAATTAAAAATAGGCTGATGGTAAAGAAAGTGATTGAATGAGTAGTCTAGGTGGGTCTCCTATGAAGGATTCTCTGAGGAGGTGACTTTTTACATGAGATTATTGAATGTGCCCTGTGAGAATGAGAGAAGCTCCTAGGCAGAAGAGCTGGTTCAATGACTCTAAGGAAGGAATGAGCTTGTGTTGTGAGGAACCAAATGAAGGATTGATAGACAAGTGAGAACATGTATGGTTCTGTAAATCATAAAGAGTTTGGAGGATTTCAAACAGAAGCATGGTCTGATTTATGACTCTAAAAGTTTACCAGGATTGCTATGTACAAGCCTGGAAGCAGGTATCCCAGGTAAGAAGCTACTGCAGTAGTCTAGAAGAAATACTATGATCTAAGGTAAGAGTCAAGAAAATGCAGAAAATTGGACAGATTTAAGACATTTATGGGAGTAGAATCAATAGTATTTATAAATAAATGGCTTTTGTGGGTTAAGTGAAAGAAGAATTTCAAGGGTAATTGTCAGATTTGGAGCTTGAGCAAGTGGCTGGATGTTGGTGCCATTTTCCAAAATGGGAAGAAATATATAAAGGCCAGTTAGGATGTGTACAGATAGCAGTGACTCTGGAGTTCGAGAGTGGTCATGCTAAGCACTGGATGTCTATTGAACATCTGTATAAAGATGTGAGAGTAGGCAACTAGAGTCAGGAGTCATGAAAATACAATATATTGTTTAACTGTGTGCGGCTTTTGTGACCCCATGGACTACAGCCTGCTAGGCTCCTCTGTCCATGGGATTTTCCAGGCAAGCATACTGGAGTGGGCTGCCATTTCCTTCTCCAGGGGATCTTCCCAACCCAGAGATTGAACCCGAGTCTCCTGCATTGGCAGGATGATGCTTTACCATTGAGCCACCAGGGAAGTCTGGAGATACAATAGAGTTGAAGATAAATGTGCAGGAGTCATTAGTGTAAAAATGTGAACTAGATGGAATCACCTAAAGAGACCTGATAGACAGTAGAGATGGGGTGAGTAAACAGGATCCTGGAGTACTCTTGACCTTGAGGAGGTCAACCTAATAAAGGAGGAGAGGAAAGAGTGGCTAGTGTGATTGATAGGAGATAGAAACACAACCAGGAAAATGTGCTACCAAGGGAAACTTTAAGAAGCAAAAAGCAATCCAGTGTATTAAATGCTGCCCTTGGACTGCAAGGAGATCCAACCAGTCCATTCTGAAGGAGATCAACCCTGGGATTTCTTTGGAAGGAATGATGCTAAAGCTGAAGCTCCAGTACTGTGGCCACCTCATGCGAAGAGTTGACTCATTGGAAAAGACCCTGATGCTGGGAGGGATTGGGGGCAGGAGGAGAAGGGGACGACCAAGGAAGAGATGGCTGGATGGCATCATGGACTCGATGGACGTGAGCCTGAGTGAACTCTGGGTGATGGTGATGGACAGGGAGGCCTGGCGTGGTGCGATTCATGGGGTCGCAAAGAGTCAGACACGACTGAGCGACTGAACTGAACTGAGGAGGTCTAGTTATAATAACACCAGAAAATCAAGTATTTGATTCCACACGAAGGAAATCATGTTTAAGGATCCATCTATGTCTATCACTACTGTATTTCTAGATCTTGAGGACTGGGGGAGGAATTCCTGGCAAATGTATTGTTGAGAGGTCTAAAGCGTTGAATTGAAAGTCCTATCCAGGACAGCCTAGTCACCTAGGCTAGGCTAGGTTAGTCACCTGTTCCAATATGTAGAAATTTTCATCAAGAGGATAAACAAACATGTGGTTTCAGCAGAATCACTGAAAAAGGAGACGAATGTACATCAAGATAAATGTAATTAATATGTATGTAATTATCTTAATGATTAGAATGGATCTAATTAGAATGGATCTAATCAGAATATAATATAAGGATATTATATAAGTTGGCATCAATCCAGAAGTCAAGTTTATAATAACTATCATGTAACTATTAGGTTTTTTAACCTCAACAGTTGATGTTTCTGTATGTGGCAGAAACTGAAGAATGATTCTTCTATTGGTTAGACTGCCTTCCTGTAGGAAAATAACTTATAAAGCTGAATACAGGTAGAAAGAGAATTCTGAGGACGTAGGTCAGCAAGAACCAAACAGCTCTACCTTAAGATGAGTACGAATTTAGTAGTGGGGAAGAATTTGATAAGCAATATAGTGGGGAGACAGAGTTGAAGCTGCAGACAGAGCAGGAGGCGTTTTAGGAACCACATGCCTCACACTGAATTTTTAGTTGTTTGTGCTGCCATAATAGAAATTGTCTCAGTCTTCTCAAGACTTCAGTTTTACATAAATAAATACATTATATGCTTAGATATACATTAAATCCTGTAGGTCCTGACATTTAGAAATCTCTCAATTAAAAAGCCAACTCATCACCCAGCTATTCTACCATGCACTTTACAGTCAACAAAACAAGTCTAAGCACCCGGAGCATCCAGAATTTATTTTAACCTAACCTTAAAAAAACAAGTACAGAAAACCAATGATTACTTGACAGTTGAAGAAAAACTCTGACGTAAAAGACAGAGACATCAAAATGGAAGCAAGGAAGAAAGAAAACTCAAAAGACATAGCACACTAAAAAGAAAACTTTAATAGAATTATATTTAATGACCTCAGAAAGAGAGGATAAGCTATTGTTAAAACAAGGTCAGGATACTATTGAAGGAGGAAACAGACAGAACAGGCTCCATCTTGAAAGCAGGACTCCATCTTGGGCCGGACTGTGGACTTTGAGCTATATGCCCTGTATCTATGGAAATGATATACTAACAACTGGAAAACCAGAGCCCCCCCTCCACCCCCCGGATGGAAGAGCCCCGGGACTCATACCTAGACTCTCTGTCACCTAAAAGAATACCCTAATTATCTGTGTAACCAAACAGAATCATAAATTCTATTATGCTTATTGGGGTATGACAGCAGGCCTATTGATGATTGTCCATTGTTAACTACCTAGGCTTAAGGCATATGAATCACGGGTTTAAGGCATACGTATCATTATCATGGGTTAACTTTGATTGTATCTTTCTGTTCCTTTGTTCAGACTAGTTTCAGAGAATTTGGGGAGGTGGGTTTGAGTACATACACTTAGGGTATATGAGGTTTTCACAAAAACTGGTTGGGGTCCTTGGTTACAACACTGTGAAGAAAAAGGAATAAGCAGACACTTTTATTAGCATAATAAAGTTTTAAAAATATAAAATTTAAATTTAAATTTAAAATTATATGGATAAAATATATTTATATGTTTATATATATGGAAAATAAGAAAATATCTCAAAATATTTAAAAAATAGAAGAGAAAACAAGGTTAAACTAGAAGGTTTAAATCAAGAGGCCCAACATCCTACGGTAAGGATCCAGAAGGGGAAAATGTCAAAAGGACTATTACAAGAACATTTTATGGACCTGCAGAAAAGTCCTATTGAGCACCCAGCACAATAAATGAGAAAAGACCCACCAAGTTGTAAATTTTAGAATATCAGGAAGATAGTAAAAGTTTCAAGAAAGGGCAAAAAACAAGTCACAGATATACCTAGAATAAGAAGGCAGTGACCACCATATCCAGTGCTATCAAACTAGAATACAAACATTTTCTGACATTTAAGATCTAGAAAGTACTTCTCTCCCGTGTACCTTTTCTCAAGAAGTCTTCTAAAGGTCTTGTTTTTATTCAGCAGCTAAGTTGTATCCAATTCTTTGCAATCTCATGTACTGCAGCACGCAAGGCTCCTCTGTCCTCCACTATGTCCAGGAGTTTGCTCAAATTCAAGTCCATCAAATTGGTGATGCTATCTAGCCATCTCATCCTCTGCCACCCCCATTCTTTCAATCTTTCCCAGCATTAAGGTCTTTTCCATTGGGTGGCCAAAGTATTGGGGAGCTACAGCAACTTTCCTTCCAGTGAATATTCTGGGTTGATTTCCTTTAGGGTTGACTAGTTTGATCTCCTTACTTCCCACTAAAGCAATAAGATACACCAAGAAAGAAGAAATGATATCCAGAAAACAAAGAATCAATACAGAAAGGAGATATAGGAAATTCCCCAGAAAATAGTAAAAATAAACCCTACTATGACAGCAGAGACAGCTGTAGTAAGTAAGCAATCCAGATGAATATAAGAGGACAGGGACATACAGGAGAAAGAGCTCTATTAAAAAAAACATTTACCAACTGCTTATCTGGTTGGTTTGCTTGTATAGTTTTTTCAAAGGCTATCTTGCTGGAGTTGGGAACGTGGATGTAGAAGCCAGACTGGCTGGGCTCAAATCCTTCCTCTGCCACTGTGGTCAGACAGATAGAAAGGCTATCTATAAAACTGGGTCACAATGTACTTACCTCATAGTTATTTCAGAATGGAAGAAAATATTTTCAAATGAAGAGACTGACAAGAGATTAATCTCAAAAGAAAAAAAAAAAACTCAATCAAAAAATGGGCAGAAGACTTGACAAACCAGTATGTTGTACTCATACATTGTTCTCCTAATCTATGTTAATGAAACTATATATTTGTATGGAAATCTGCCTTTCTTCAAGATTCATGTCAATCATTTTCTGGCCTGGGATGACTCACCTGGTGCCAAGGTTATCTTGAAGGAGGAAACAGCCAGAACAGGCTCCATCTTGAAAGCAGGACTCCATCTTGGGCCAGACTGTGGACTTTGAGCTATATGCCCTGTATCTATGAAAACGACATACCAGCTGGAAAATCAGACCTCTCAGATGGAAGAGCCCCAGGGCTCATACCTAGACTCTCTGTCACCTAAAAGAATACCCTAATTATCTGTGGAACCAAACAATTATAAATTTTATTATGGTTATTGGGGTATGACCACAGGCCTATTGATAATTGTCCACTGTTAACTACTTAGGCTTAAGGCATACGAATCACAGGTCAACTTTGATTGTATCTCTCTTTTCCTTTGTTCAGACTAGTTTCAGAGAATTTGGGGAGGTGGATTTGAGCACGTACACTTAGGGTGTATAAGGTTTTCACAAGAACTGGTCAGGGTCCTTGGCTAAGAGGAGACTCTGCCTTGGGCCCGCTGGTGTAATAAACTGCACTCCACTATCTGCATTGCCCTTCTGAGTGAGTTTGTTTCCTGGAATGCGTGGCTACAACATTTCGTGCACTGGCAGGAAACTCACTTTGAGGAGACAAGTCCCATTTGGGACTACTCCGCGGCCTTGCGGCTTGAATCTTCTGGAGGGGAAGGCGCCTCGCCCTTCTGGAAGGATTCTGCTTCTCAACGCCTGGACCTTTCACATTAGCAGGTAGTGGATGGCAGCAGGGGAACTGAGCAGTCAGGTGAGGAGGAACCCACCCACCAGGGTGGAAGAGGGGGCCTGATCACCCCCCTGGGAGGGACTAGAAGGGGCACGGACCCACAGGAGCCTGGAATTGGCAGGTAGCGGCGATTGCTTGGTACACAGGTAGACAAGCGTGTTAGGGCTTAGGAAGGAAATTTGTGAAGGTCATTTAGGAGGTGGTGTCCATGCCGTCTTGGGGAAAATTATTACCAAGCAATTGCCAGGGGATTATTAGGAGAAGAAACTTGGTCTTTGTGTGCTTGTACTCTGCCCTCCCCAAGGAGGTGTCCCATCTGCTGTGAAATTCTTGACCCCCTCAGAATTGTCAGGCTAGAAGAAGGAGTATGAATGGGCTTTTCTGGAGATGGCCTGAGACATGGGATATTTAACCCATCTGTGTTTTCATCTGCACCTGATCAACGCAAAATGGACTTAAAAAGTTAAGGGAGAAACAGTCTTGGACCATGTGGTGTTCTGGTTCAGCTGTGCTGACCAGCAAGTAAAGATGCCAATCCCCCTTCTCCCTCTGGGATCTGGCAGGTAAGGCTCTTCTCATCCCAATTAGGAAGGAGGTGGAATGGCAATTTAAGTGTTTCATTGAGTGGAAATATCAGAAGTACATAGGGTACAAAGAACTTCATAGACAGAATGAAAAGGAAAAGTAGAAGAAGGTCCGAGAAGGTAAGCAAGATGAGGGAAGTGAATCTAAGGCAACTGTATTGGAGTGCACAATTAAAAACTTAAAGAAGGGATTTGGAGGAGACTGTGAGGTGAAGATAACACCTAACCGCCTCCACATACTCTGTGAGGTCAAATGGCCCCTATGGGAGTAAGATGGCCACCAGAGGACACCATGAACTTAAAAATAGTGGAAGCAGTCTATATAGTAAGTCTCAGGAGAGCTGGGACACCTGGATCAATATCCATATGTTGACTCATGGCTAGGGTTAGCTCAAGACCCTCCTCCTTGGATGAGGTTCTGTATCCAGAAGGGAAAAGGAAAAATATTAATGGCACAAAAATTGACTGAATAAATAAAAAGAAATTCTACAGGATTTGGACGGTGATGACCTGACTCCTCTGCCATACTGGATAATGATGTGCCTGCCTCCCAGTGCTCCACCAGGACCGGAGGCCGCCTTAATGCCCAATCCAGGGCCAGGTGAAGTTCCTGCAGCAGCCGCTGCTCCTCCGCCAGCTCTCCCGGAGATCATAGAGCCACCATTTTGGCAGGCTCTGATCCCAGCGATGGAGACCTCTGGTCAACGCCCCCAGGATTCCACCTCAGCTGGATCTCCTAGATTGTACCCACCTCTCCTGGTGAGTATTGATGGAAAGGGGGAAGAAAACACAGGAATTAGACAGAGGCTGTGCTCTGCCAAGGAACAGGGGGAAAGTACCCTACTACAGATGCCCCTCAGAGAGCTACAACAGCCTCTGGTTCAGGAAGCATGTGGGCACTACCATCCATCCCCTGTAGCCTATTATTACCAGCCATTTTCCTCTACGGATATATTAAACTGGCAGAGGCACACTCCACCATACTCGGAGGAGCCACAAGCCATGATTAGGCTAATGGAGATTATTTTTCAAACCCACCGCCCTACATGGGATGACATAATCCAACTACTAGCCTCCCTTTTCAGCACTGAGGAAAGACACAGGATCCTAACTGAGGCCAGAAAGTGGTTAAGAGAAATAGCACCCGAGTGTACTGAAACCTGCAGCAGTGGGCAGAACTAGCCACCCCTAATGAGAGGCCCAATTGGGACTGTCACAGAGAAAGGGAGGGGCCACCTGGAGAGATATCGGGTGGCTATTTTACAAGGTCTCAAGAGTGGAGCCCGAAAACCTATAAGTAGGGCAAACCCTCCCAAGTGATTCAAAGGGAAAGCGAATCACCCTCTGAATTCTACGAAAGACTGTGCGAGGCCTGTAGACTTTATACGCCAATAGATCCAGAGGCTGCTGGGTCTCAGATGGTAATAAATGCAGCCTTTGTGTCTCAAGCCTACCGCAAAAATGTCAGATGGGGGGGACACCAAGTTACTCATGAATTTATATACATCCCTGAACCCAATACCTTTGTTGGGAAGAGACTTGCTGTCTAAATTGGGGGCACAAGTGACCTTCCCCGCCTTCCACAAAAGACCCACTCTTCGAATGGGCTCAACCACCTATTTACTCTTCCTCTCGGTAACCCCTCAGGATGAATGGAAGTTGCACGATCTCCCAGAGGGAAAACTGGATGGGCTAAACGTCAAGAGAGAGAGTTAACTCAACGATTCCCTGAGGTCTGAGTGGAAGACAACACCCCCTGCCCCCCGCCCCCCTCCCCACCCCCCGCACCAGGCTTGCAAAACAAGTCCCACTGGTAATAGAACTCAAACCCAGTACAATTACGTCAGCAGGCGCCTTGGGCCTGCCAGACCTTGCTCAGCCATTTACTATTCATGTGACTGAAAAGGACAAGGTGGCTATGGGACATGGGACAGACCTGTGGCTTATCTCCCAAAATGGCTGGACAATGTTGCCACTGGGTGGCTAGGATGCTTATGGGAAGTTGCTGCAGTTGCCTTACTGGTCTGGAGGCAACCAAGCTGACTTTGGGCCAAGATTTGATCGTAAAAGTCCTGCATGAGGTCAACACTCTTCTGCAAGGGGACCCCCATAAATGGCTGTCAACATCCCAGATTACTCAATACCAGGGACTGTTATGCCCCATGTTACTATTGAGCCTTGTCAGGCCCTGAATCTGGCAGCTCTCTTTCTTGTGGGAAAAGGTGGGCCCTCACATGATTGCAAGGAAATATGCCAGCAGCCCTGACTTGAGAGACCAGCCAATCCTGGACCAAGATTTGGTCCTGTACACCATGGCACCAGCCTGGTGAAACAAGGACAACAACTGTCAGGATATGCAGTAGTCATGGAAGAAACCATCGTTGAGGTTAGCTCTCTGCCATCACATTGGTCTGCTCAACGGGCTGAACTATATGCTCTAATTCGGGCCCTCCAGCTGTCAAAAGGTAAGAAGACAAACATTTACACAGACTCCAGGTATGCTTTTGCCATACTACATGTACACAGGGGTCTATATAAGGAGAGAGGCCTTTTGACAACTAGTGAAGAAGATATTAAAAATAAGGAAGAAATTAAGACCCTATTAGTTACTGCCTGGGAACCAGAAAGGGTTGCAGTCATACACTGCCGAGGACATCAAAAAGAGGATACCCCCCAGGCTCGGGGAAACAGACTGGCAGATAAGACCATTAAACAAGCTGCCGAGGGCTTGGGGGTGACAAGTGAAGCCCCTATTAAAGCTCTCGTATTGGCAGAGCTGCCTGAGCTAACACTGGACTCTCCAAAATACACCGAAGCCCAAAACCAACTAGCCAAAGCAGAAGGGGCCATCAAGACTGAAAAGCGATGGTGGGAGTTGCCAAGTGGCAAATTATTGGTACCAGAGGAGCTGGCACCCACTCTGGTAAGCCAAACACACCAAGCGACCCATCTAGGCCTGATAAACTGGACGAGCTAATTTGAAAATATTTCTTGACTCCCCACCTCTCTTCCCTATGCAGGACAGAATCTCAGAACTACACTGCCTGCTCACAGGTCAATGCTGCCTCTAGACACAGAAACTTCTGGGGATTCAGCTAAAAGGCACGCTGCCCTTTGAACACCCGGAAGTGGACTTCACTGAAATGAAACCTCATCAACACTACTGTTACCTGCTGGTCATGGTATGTACATTCTCGGGATGGGTAGAAGGTTTTCCTACCCGGACTGAAGGAGCATCAGAAGTAACCCAGTGCCTGCCTAGGGAGATAGTTCCCAGATTTGGATTTCCTATCAGCATTGGATTGGACAATGGCCCAGCTTTCATAGCTGATTTAGTACAAGTAAGCAAAACTTTAAACATCAAGTGGAAATTACACACAGCATATAGGCCCCAGAGTTCTGGGATGGTGGAAGGAACCAACTGGACACTTAAAAGAGACACTCTCCAAGTGGATCATAGAGCCTGACTGCTCCTGGGTGGACTTGTGTCTGACGGCTCTGCTCAGACTCAGGAACACCCCCTGGTCCCATGGCTATTCACTGTATGAAATTGTGTATGGGAGGCCCCCTCCCATAATAAAACAGATGTCAACAAATTTGCCTCAGGTAAGGGGAGATGAGATTTCACAGCCGTTGGAACAACTGGGCAAGGTAATAAACCAGGTAACTAAGTTTGTACAAGAAAGGGTACCATTTCCCCACTGGGGAACAGATTCACGAATTTGTGCCTGGGGATCAGGTGTGGAAACAGGATCAAGGGCTGGAAACAGGAAACACAACTCCTTGGCCCACACTGGAAGGGTCCATATACTGTTCTAACCACCCCTAGGGCAGTTAAAGTTGCAGGTGTCACTCCCTGGATCCACCACATGAGGATGAAGAGAACATACCACGCAGACCCAGAAAATGCTGAGTGGACTGAGCAGAGGGACCCCACTGACCCTCGAGAGATTAAGATCATCCTTAAGAAGAAAAAGGAAAAGAAGATCCTGGATGAGCCCCTTCAGGATGAAGCCGCATAATCAACTCCTGCTGCTTGGCCTCATCAACGTGATTTTGAATTTAACTTCTGTTTCAACTCAGGACAATGTTTTCATCTCATGGACACATTCCCACGCGGCCTTCCACAACACCTCCAACTGCTGGGTATGTGGGGCTATGCCTCTGTCTGTGATGGATGGACTTCCTTGGTGGGTGTCACTGCTCCGCCAAGGAGATTTTAAACCACTATGCTCTTTCCTAGGACAACAAAAAGAGACTTTCCTTCCTCTTGTCAATCATAATCTCTCCTTGCTCTCTCGGTGTAAGCCAGACCTACAGTCAACAGACTTGGCTCATGGGGTTACATTTGATGTAAACATCAGTTTCGTAGAAGTAACAAAAGCCTATACCTCATATTCAAAGAACAAAAAGGAAAAAATCTCCCTGACCAGCAAGGAAGGACAGACCTCTAGGTATGTTGAACAATTCTACCAAGTCTGGGATGAATATTTCTGGATGACCCCAGAAAAGGGTCAATTAATTACTCCCACCGCTATATTCTGGAACAAAAAGAACAAAAGGTAGGGTTCGGTGACCATCCATTAGACCTAAAAGAGCTAAAATATATGGGGTATCTATCCCCCAAACAATGTAAACAAACATTCGAAGTCACATACCACCCCAACCAGTCCATCCACTGGCCAGGCTCTGATTGGAAATATAACCCTGGAGTCCGCTGGGTGGCGCCCAACGGAACACAATGGCTTTGTGGGCCTAACCTTTGGCCCTGGTTACCAATCAGCTGGGTAGGCCGCTGCACACTGGGATTCACTTTTGCCCATGGCAGCATAAAACCTAACCTACAACAAGCCCCGGTAAATGTACCTTATTTACATGCTAGGTGAACAAAGTCTGTGTTTCAGTGGTATGAGCATACTGCTGCCTTATTCGTACCTTCTGTAGGGACAACAGATATTATGATTAAAGTAGAAGCCTTGACTAATTTCACAAAACAGGCCCTCCTAGATAGTGCTAAAGCCATCCAAGCCTTAAATGAAGAACAAATCTAAATGAGAAAAGCAGTAATTCAAAATAGAATGGGCTGGTGCACTGGGATGACCCAGAAAGATGGTATGGGGAGGGAGGTGGGAGGGGGGTTCAGGATTGGGAACTCATGTACACCCGTGGCAGATTCATGTTGATGTACAGCAAAACCAATCCAGTATTGTAAAGCAAAGTAAAATTAAAAAAAGAATAAAGTACAATTAGTTAAAGAATATTGTACACATAGATATGGGCCATCTTTTTATCAAGAATTTCAACACCATCAGTTCAGTTCAGTCGCTCAGTTGTGGCCGACTCTTTGCGACCCCATGAATCGCAGCACGCCAGGCCTCCCTGTCCATCACCAACTCCCGGAGTTCACTCAGACTCACGTCCATCAAGTCAGTGATGCCATCCAGCCATCTCATCCTCTGTTGTCCCTTTCTCCTCACCATAGCAATACTAAATTGTGTTTTAGTTTCTTTATGTATAAAAGATGTGCTGAAATATGCATGCCTCAACAGTTTTATTTTATTGAATATGGCTGTAGGTGACATCCTTCTATATAAAAACAATCTGCACAGCATCACATAAAGAATACAAACATCTTAAGTTCATACATACAGTCATTTCTCTAAACTCCTTAAGGAGAAATTTAAATCTTTGCTCAACACTAAAATTCAACAAAATGCTTGAGTTTCTCAGGAAATAAAAAATAACCAATTTCAAAAAAAAAAAAAAAAAAAGAATGGTTTTGGACACGCTCACAGCTGCTCAAGGAGGGACTTGTGCTATAATTTGAATGTTGTGTATATATTCCTGATTTATCTGGCCATGTATCAGCTGCTTTAGATGACGTGAAAAACCAGGTAAAAGCAACATCAAATGAAAAGATTCCTTTTTGGACTTCAGTCCTATCTGGTGAAGGGTGATTGGTGGGAAGCTATACTTACCATTGTTATAGTTGCTTTGACAGTTCTGCTTTGTGGACCCTGCATTTTACAAAGTATTATGAACTTTGTAACCCAAAGGTTGGTGTCATTCTCCCAAATTGGTGGTCAGAGAGCCAGGGTGCAATATATCCCTATGAGTAATGCTCATACTGTGAGTTAAGAGCATCAAGAGGGGGTAATGAAGGAGGAAACAGACAGAACAGGCTCCATCTTGAAAGCAGGACTCCATCTTGGGCCAGACTGTGGACTTTGAACTATATGCCCTGTATCTATAGAACAACATATCAACTGGAAAACCAGACCCCCCAGATGGAAGAGCCCCAGGGCTTGTACCTAGACTCTCCGTCACCTAAAAGAATACCCTAATTATCTGTGTAACCAAATAGAATCATAAATTCTATTTTGCTTATTGGGGTATGACCACAGGCCTATTGATAATTGTCCACTGTTAACTACCTAGGCTTAAGGCATATGAATCACAGGTTTAAGGCATGCAAATCATGGGTTAACTTTGTATCTATCTTTCTTTTTCTTTGTTCAGACTAGTTTCAGAGAATTTGGGGAGGTGGAATTGAGCACATACACTTAGGTATATAAGGTTTTCACAAAAACTGGTCAGGGTCCTTGGCTAAGAGGAGACTCTGCCTTGGGTCCACCAGTGTAATAAACTGCACTCCACTATCTGCATTGTCCTTCTGAGTAAGTTTGTTTCCTGGAATGCATGGCCACAACATTCTCAAAATGCCTGTTGTGGGTGAGGGGCCTGGTGCCATTCTCTGAATTTTGAGACATTTCCTTTCTTTAATTAGCAGACTGCTAGTAGCTATGTAACATTCAGCTAAAGACTAGCAGGGGGGCACTCTTTCTGCCCCCTTCTGATATCTATGTCAGAAGCTTTCTCTATCTCTTTTATACTCTAATAAAACTTTATTACACAAAAGCTCTGAGCGATGAAGCCTCATCTCTGGCCCCAGATTGAATTCTTCTCTTCCGGAGGCCAAGAATCCTGGCATCTTTTGTGGTTCAGCAACAACCTTTCAATATCCCCTCACACCCAGTTAAAATGACCATCATTAAAAACATCTACAAACAAAAAATGCTGGAGAGGGTATAGAGAAAAGGGAACCCTCCTGTGTGGTTGATGGGGATGTAAATTGATATAGCCACTATGGAGAACAGCATGGGGGTTTCTTTAAAAACTAAAAATGGAGCTACCGTATGACCCTACTGGTCACATACCCTGAGAAGACTCTAATTCAAAAAGACATATGCTAGTATCAGAAAATTACTACACCTAATCAGTGAATTTAGCAAAGTTGCAGGATACAAAATCAATACACAAAAAATCACTTACATTTCTATATACTAACAAAAAAGAGAAAAAAAGAGAAATTAAGGAATCAATCCCATTCACCACTACAACTAAAAGAGTAAGGAGGAATAAACTTACCTAAGGAGACAAAAGAACTGTACACAGAAAATTATAAGACACTGATGAAAGAAATCAAAGATGACATAAACAGATGGAGAGATAGTCCATGTTCCTGGATAGGAAGAATCAATATTGTGAAAATGACTTTACTACCAAACACAATCTACAGATACAATGCAATCCCTATCAAATTACCCATGGCATTTTTCACAGAACTAGAACAAAAAATTTCACAATTCATATGGAAACACAAAAGACCCCAAATACCCAAAGGAGTCTTGAGAAAGAAGAATGGAGCTGGAGAAATAAACCTTCCTGACTTCAGGTTATACTACAAAGCTACAGTCATCAAGACAGTATGGCACTGGCCCAGAAACAGAAATATAGGCCAATGGAACAAGATAGAAAGCCCAGAAATAAACCCATGCATCTACGGGTACCTTGTTTTTGACAAAGGAGGCAAGAATATACAATGCGGCAAAGACAGCCTCTTCAATAAATGGTGCTGGGAAAACTGGACAGCTACATGTAAAAGATTGATATTAGAACACTTCCTAGCACCATACACAAAAATTAACTCAAAATGGATTAAACACCTAAATGTAACACCAGAAACTATAAAACTCTTAGAGGAAAACATAGGCAGACTACTCGATGACATAAATCAAAGCAAGATCCCCTATGACCCACCTCATAGAGTAATGGAAATAAAAACAAAAGTAAACAAGTGGGACCTGATTAAACTTAAAAGCTTTTGCACAGCAAAGGAAACTATAAGCAAGGTGAAAAGACAACTCTCAGAATGGGAGAAAATAATAGTAAATGAAACAATTGACAAAGGATTAATTTCTAAAATATACAAGCAGCTCATACAACTCAATACCAGAAAAACAAACAACCCACTCAAAAAGTGGGGAAAAGACCTAAACAGACATTTTTCCAAAGAAGACATACAGATGGCTAAAGAGCACATGAAAAGATGCTCAATATCACTCATTATTAGAGAAATGCAAATCAAAACTACAATGAGATATCACCTCACACTGGTCAGAATGGCCATCATCAAAAAGTCTACAAACAAATGCTGGAGAGGGTGTGGAGAAAAGGGAATGCTCTCGCACTGTTGGTGGGAGTGTAAATTGATACAGTCACTCTGAAAGACGGTATGGGGATTCCTTAAAAAACTAGGACTAAAACCACCATATGACCCAGCAATCCCACTCTTAGCCATATACCCTGAGGAAACCAAAATTGAAAAAGATACATGTATCCCATTGTTCACTGCAGCACTATTTACAATAGCTAGAACATGGAACCTAGATGTCCTAAAACAGTAGCATGTCCTAGATGCTATATAGATGTCCTAGAACCTAGAACAATAGCAACCTAGATGTCCATCGACAAATGAATGGATAAAGAAGTTGTGGTACATATACAGAATGGAATATTACTCAGCCACAAAAAGGAATGAATTTGAGTCAGTTCTGATGAGGTGGGTGAACCTAGAACTTATTATACAGAGTGAAGTGAGTTAGAAAGAGAAAGATAAATATCACATTCTAATGCACATATACAGAATCTAGAAAAATGGTACTGAAGAATTTATTTATAGGGCAGCAGTGGAGAAACAGACATAGAGAATAGACTTATGGACATAGGGAGAGGGGAGAAGAGGGTGAGATGTATGGAAAGAGTGACATGGAGACTTGTATTACCATATGTAAAATAGATAGTGACAGGAATTTTCTGTGTGGCTCAGGAAACTCAAACAGGGGCTCTGTATCAACCTAGAGGGGTGAGATGGGGAAGGAGATGGTAAGGAGGTCCATAGGGAGGGGTATATGTATACCTACAGCTGATTTATGTTGAGGTTTGACAGAAAACAACAAAATTCTGTAAAGCAATTATCCTTCAATAAAAAAATAAATTAAAAAAGACACATGCATTCCAATGTTCACTGCAGCATTATTTACGATAGCCCAGACATGGAAACAACCTAAATATCCATCAACACGTGTGGATGGGGAAGAGGTGGTGCATATATGCAATGGACTATTACTCAGCCATGAAAAGGGTAGAGATATGGATGGAGCTGGAGCCTGTTATACAGAGTGAAGTAAGTCAGAAAGAGAAAAACAAATACTGTATACTAATGTATTTATGTGGAATCTAGAAAAATGGTACTGTCCTGGTGCGCTTAGTCACTTAGGGCAGGAATAGAGACGCACATGTAGAGAACAGATGTGTGGACACGGGGTTGGGATGAACTGGGAAACAGGGATTGACACAAATGTGCTGCAATGTGTAAAACAGACAGCTAATGGGAACCTGCTACCCAGCACAGGGAGCTCAGCTCAGTGCTCTGCGGTGACTAGACGGGTGTGATGGGGAGTGGGGGCGGATCTAGGAGGGAGGGGTATATTATACGTAGAGCTGATTCACTTCATTGTACAGCATAGATTAACAGCATTATAAAGCAATTACAGTCCAATAAAAAATGCGTACCTTGAATCTTATGGGCTTATAGAGGGGCTGAAAGTGAAAGTGAAGTCATGTCTGACTCTGTGCAATCCCATGGACTGTAGCCACCTGTCTCCTCTGTCCATGGAATTTTCCAGGCAAGAGTACTGGAGTGAGGGCTGGGAAACTGTAAAACACACACAGAGAAAACTAAGTACAGTTTTTTTAAACATAAGTTATTTATCAGCTCTAGGGAAAAATAATAAGTGAATAAGAAAGGAAACATAATAATAGTAGGCTTCTCGGCTCAACAGTGACTATTCCAAAGTCAGAAACTGCAAACGACTGAGAACTGTAGTGTGACAAACTGGAAGGTCAGAGGAAGGATAAAGGATGTGAGAGAACTCTTTACCACAATAGGAAGTGAATAGAGGTAGCATTCTATTTGGAATGAGGAATTAAATACCAAAGAGAATGAGGAAATATGTTTAAAATAGCCCTGAAAGAATAGGACATTGCAACGATGGCCATTCAGGTACCATGGTAAATGACTGAGTGGGTGAGACAGACTCAAGGGGAGCAGTGGCGGCTGCTGGGGTCCCAGAGCACCAGCTTCCACGAGGAGCCTCGGGGTTAGGGGTCCACCGTGAGGTTAGCACCACTGGCAACAATGGGAGGAAGAGAAGAGCTGCCCCCTGAGCATTCTAACCCAGAGACCCTGAACATGGATCTTCCCCATCCCAGGAAGGTTCTTGGCCTGTCTGGAATAGGGCCCTGCAGGGCAACCTAATTCTAAAAATTGATGGGGAAGACTTACCTTTTTGACCTCCACCACCTTGGCTTGACACTACCACGCTTCCTATATATTCACACACAAAAAAAGATTACATTTGGGGTTGAAATCATACTTTCTAAAACAGAAAGTCCTGACAAAATCAATATTTGAAGACACCTAACTGACACATAAATGAAGCGATAAATATTTCTGTTGTGCTATGATATTAAACAGATTAAAAGGATTGTGCCCAAGAACAACCAGAAGAACGAGAGAGAAGGCATACAGGCTGCCCATGCAAGGGTGAAGCGTAAGGGAGATCTGATATTGTCTGAGCTGCAGCTGATGTTTCAAAGACAAGCTAAGCAGTGAGTACTCTGATGGCTGCCCCACAGGTATCAATGCTGGCTGGCATGCTTCCACTCCAGTGACCCATCCCTGGGGTTTGCCTCCATTCCTGAAATGGCCCCCTTTTCACACAGGCCCCACACTGTCTTCAAGGGCTGAATAAGACAAGGCTAGCCAGCATGGAGGAAGTCACTTAATAAGCACTTTCCTGTCCTGGGGACAGATGTGTTTGGATTTCAGTGAAGGAACTAAAATCCCAGCAGCTGAGCTGGAGGAGGCTGCTCCAGAAGCCTGGAGGGAGATGTAGGGGTCTTATGTTTTGTACCGTCTCTTGGCAACCCTCCTGACTGCTGCTGACCCGTGGCAGAGACCCAGCTCCTTTGCAACGGGCCTTTAAGTGATCACATTTCCATCTGTGTCCAGAAGAAAGAGTGTGGTAAAGTCACAGGGACTCACTCCTTGCTTGGGTCACAGAAACACCAGACACCAGCTGAGAATAAAAGCCCACACAAAATAGAAATCCAGAGGCATTTTTAAGCAGCCATGGTAAATGAGGATTTTTTAAGAAGCAAAGTAAGTACAGATTTTTTTTTTTTTAAAGAATGTCTGAAATCCTAAGTAAATGGCCTTTGATTTACAATGCCCATGGATTTTTGGTGTTTTCAACAATAAGCAGGAATACTGAGTTTGGGGTTTTTTTCAATAATAAGCAGGAATATTGAGTTTGGGGTTTTAATTCCTTTAAGCATTTTCCTATAAAATGATTTCTAAAAAAAGCATTTTCTAGAAAGTATTTCCACTTTCTCCCTTTTTTGCCCTCTAGGTTAGAGCTATGATAAAAAAGAAGGGAGAAGAAGGGAACAAATATTTGTAATGTGCTCATTTTGTGTTGGCATGGGCTCAGAAGCTTTGCCTATATACCAAGTTCCTTCTCACGAATCCAAACCCAGACCTTTGTTTCCTCATATGTACTGCCAGTAACAAAGAGATCACATTCCATTTATTCACGGAATTCATCTAGGACAACACCATCAGTTCAAACTGTGAGAGCAAATGCGCTTGTCTCTAAGTTATCAATTAAGATTCGTGCTGCGACTCATTTCTCTATTTTGCCAAGTATTTAAAAATCCTCATTATTCGCTGCTCCTCACCTTGCCCAGTGAAAGTTGGCAAGCACTGTTATCCTCACTTAATAACCCATGTTACCCAGGGAATAGCCTGGCTTAGAAGCTATGATACCCAAAGCTCCTGGATAAGCGCTCTGAGTCTCCTGTCTAGACTTGATGAATAATTCACGGGTCTAGTCGGTAGAAGTCCAGTCAGGAGTCTGGCAGAGTTGATTGCTTCAGAGCCGTGACTTCCAGGGCCCTACTCTTGCCTCATTTTCCTTCTCTCTCTCTGATGCTTCAGCTTAAGGGAAATCTCTTCTTTCCCTATTTTTTAAGAGTTAGGAAAGCACAGGACTCAGATCCCAGCCCTCTGCTTGGTTGTTCTCTTCACGCATTCAGTCAAAAAAGGAATGAAAGTGGGTCATTTGCAGAGATGTGGATGAACCCAGAATCTCTCATATAAGGTGAGGGAAGTCAGAAAAAGAAAAACAAATATTGTCTATTAATGCATACATGTGGAATCTAGAAAAATGGTACGGGTGAACCTATTTCCAGGGCAGGAAGAGCGACGCAGACTTGAGAATGGAGATTTGGACAGAGGGTGGGGGGGAAGGGGAGGGAGGACGAACTGGGAGATTAGGATTAACATATATACGCTGCTGCTGCTGCTGCTGCTGCTGCTGCTGCTGCTGCGTCGCTTCAGTCGTGTCCGACTCTGTGCGACCCCACAGACAGCAGCCTACCAGGCTCCCCTATCTCTGGGATTCTCCAGGCAAGAACACTGGAGTGGGTAACATATATACACTACCATGTGCAAAATAGATAGCTAGTGGGAAGCTGCTGTATAGAACAGGGAGGTCATCTTATTGCTCCATGGCGACCTAGATGGATGGGATGGGGGTGGGAGGGAGATTCAAGAGGGAGGGGATATATCTATACATCATATAGCTGATTCTCCTCTCTGTACAGCATAAACTAACACAGCATGGCAAAGCAATTATACTCTTCATAAAAAAAATTTTTTTTAATTGAAGTATTTGGACTTCTAGGACATGGGCATGTCAACTGCCTGTTGGCTTTCAGAACTATTTCTGACTCTTCCTCTATTCTGCTGTGTACTACAGGCTCCCTTGCCCTCTAGCTTCTGGTAGTTACTTATAGTTAATAATAGGTACGGTATAAAGTTGGAGAGAGAGAGAGAAAAAAAAAAGGAAGATCAGATCTTTCTTTCTCTCCTTCTCACCCTTCCTTTCTGAGTTTCCAGATCCTGGATCCCACTGGTCCCCCCTCCAGGCACCCCTGTGTGGTTCTAGCTCCTGTCAGACAATGGGCTCCCTTCCTCCCCTGCCCCTCCAACCCTGGTGGAGATAGCAGCTTCCTTTGTTTCTCCATTTCTTGCCAATTTTCCATTACCCTTTTAACCAATTATCTGTATTAAATCCCACCTGCCTGAAAGATGCGGAAGACTATTTTCCTGGCTCTATCCTGACAGACCCCATTCTTAGTTACAAGCTATAGAAACCAACCTTGACATGTTGGCAAGAAAGAATTTTTCTATGAAAGATACTGGAGAGATCAAAGGATCTCTGGCAGGACTGGAGAGCCAGGCTCGGAAACTGCAAGGGAAGGAGCAATGCTCGCAAATCTTCAAGTGACATTGTGTGGGTGCAGGCATGCTTGAGGTCTTGGGTCCTGCCATGTGCCACCACCAACACTGGATGTTGGAAGGTACCATTCGAATTGTTGTCTCTGCTCCCATCTCTCAACAGAATCAACTCTAGGCTCTTCCTACTTCTCTATGACATTTGCTTCCAATTTAGAGAGAGTAGAGATGGATACATCTGATGGTCAATGCCCAGGTCATGTGCCCACTTGTGGCCACAAAAGTATCTGACATTTTCCATTCCTATCATGCAAGATGGGCTGTTTTTAGGCAGAATTCCCTAAATACAGGAGAAAGACTTGGCAGCTGGAGAGACCTTGAGGGAATGAGTGATGGTTGGTCAGTTGTGTCTGACTCTTTGTGACCCCATGGACTGTGGCCTTCCAGGTTCTTTCATCCATGGAATTCTCCAGGCAAGAACACTGGAGTGGGTAGCCATTCCCTTCTCCAGGGGATCTCCCCAACCCAGGGATCGAACACAGGTCTCCTGCGCTGCAGACAGATCCTTTACCATCTGGGTCACCAGGGATGTTTACTATTAAGAGACATTCCGAAGTATAAAGACAGATCAACTTAAAAAGTATCCACAGATAGACGGTTTACTTAATCTTATAATCTATAGATAATATATTAGAATATATAATGAATCCATACACCTTTTCCAAAGGAATACCCGAGACAGAAGTAACAATAAAGTTATAAATGAAAATCATCAATCAGATGAAATAATTTAGATGAAGCTTATCTCTCTTGAAGAGATGCAGACTGGGCGGATTCAAATGTAAGTCGTTTCTTTGGGAGCTACGGAAATCGCTGGGATCGCTGGTAAGGAAGTGGAAAAAGAAAGATGAGAAGTGAGTGAGTGACAGTTGCTCAGTCATGCCTGACTCTTTGCAACCCCATGCAGCCTGCCAGGCTCCTCTGTCCAAGGAATTCTCCAGGCAAGATTTCTGGAGTGGGTTGCCATTTCTGTCTCCAAAGATAAAGAAGGGAGTGTAAATTGTCCATTGAGTTATTGCTCTGGGGTAACCAGATCTAAATCCTCTAGGGAGAACATGGAGCCAGTGTAGAAGACATGCCTCAGAGTCATCCCAGGCGCTGGAAGCTGAGGTTTTCTATACCAACTATATACCCCATGCCACTGAGAGCCGCTGCTGCTGCTGCTGCTAAGTCACTTCAGTCGTGTCCGACTCTGTGCGACCCCATAGACGGCAGCCCACCAGGCTCCCCCGTCCCTGGGATTCTCCAGGCAAGAACACTGGAGTGGCTTGCCATTTCCTTCTCCAATGCATGAAAGTGAAAAGTGAAAGTGAAGTCGCTCAGTCGTGTCTGACTCTTCGCGACCCCATAGACTGCAGCCTTCCAGGCTCCTCCATCCATGGGATTTTCCAGGCAAGAGTACTGGAAAATCCCATGGATGGAGGGTGGTGCTTAAATTCTCCTGCACTCATATGCAAACTGAGTGGATCTAATCAGAGAAAACCTTCAGGCAAATAAAAGCTTCCAGGGAGAGGAGTTAAAAGTTGGGCAGGTGTAAGCTGAAAAGGTAAAGGAGAAATGATGTAACAGGAAACTGACTCCATCTGCTATGGGGGTAAGATGAATATAAAGGTCCACTAGGCACTGCTCAGCATTAAAGATACCACAGTATCTACGATGGAAGCATTCCTGACTTCGCGATACTGGTGGTCTCAAGACATGGGAACAGGCAAGCACAATACAGTGGGGAGGAGAGCAGTAATAGAGGCCGCCTACACAGCTAGAGGTGGACCTCGGGCCACTGAGACCCAAGAGGACAAAGACAGTATGCTACTCATTTTCGCATCTCCGTTGTCTACGATGGTACCTAGTCTGTATATGCTTTCTGACTCAGTACTGACCTGTCAGATGCGCTCTTGGTGTGTTACACTCTTTGTGTCTGTTTCACGCTATAACCGAACAACCTAGGAGTGTCAAGGTACTCATAATTATTCTTAACCATCAGACTACCCCCAGTCATTCTTCATATATGAAAGTGAAAGTGAAGTTGCTCAGTCGCGTCCAACTCTTTGTGACCCCATGGACTGTAGCCTGCACCAGGCTCCTCCATCCATGGAATTTTCCAGGCAAGAGTACTGGATTGGGTTGCCATTTCCTTCTTGGTGTCATTTCTCCAAAAGTTTTGCCTACACAGTGGGCCTCATTTCCAAGCGTAAGCTATCCCTATCAGAGAACTTAACCTCTGGATGCTCACTGGCAACTCATTTTTTTGTATCTTTAGAAACTAAGCTCTTGGAGGGCAGGAAACATATCGGTTGTGTTTCACAATGCACACTCCGTGTCCAGGCTAGTGCTGGCACATTCTGTATGTACAAGCTTCATTCACACTAATGATTTCTTGGATGACTTGAATAAATGAATGAAGGTTATAGATGTTGAGTAAGGACCAGTTGCACATCTAAGACTTGGCAGAAGTGAGACTTGAACTGCAGTCTGTCTGACCCCCAAATATCTCCTATATTTTGCTGCACATTAAGCAACTTACCTGTCCATGGCAACTAGAAATTTTAACTTGGCTTAAAGGTTACTATTCTGAGGTCAAAAGTAATGGGATAGGAAGTGTGTAAGAACTTACTATAAGCATCAGGCTGAGGGATTACCAAGCAAAACTCTGGACCCAAAGTTGGAAGAAGGTTCTTAGAGGATTTGACAGGACTGGACAATCTTTAAAATTCCCAGAAATGAGAACACTCTTTAACACCATACACAAAAATAAAACAGATTAAAAACCTAAATGTAAGACATGATACTATGAAACTGAGGAAAACATAGGCAGAACACTCTGATATAAGTTGCAGCAATATCCCTTTGGATCTGTCTCCTAGAGTAATGGAATAAAAACAAAAATAAACAGGACCTAACTAAGCTTGTAAGATTTTGCACAGCAAAGGAAATCATTAAAAAAACAAGAAAATATACAGAATGGAGAAAATATTTGCAAATGATGTGACCAAGGGATTAATGTCAAAAATATACAAACAGCTTTTACAGCTCAATATCAAAAAGCCCAACCCCAAAATGAGCAGAAGACCTAAATAGACATTTAGGTCTATGTAAGATGCCATACAGCTGGCTAAGAGGCACTTGAAAAGATGCTCAACATCACTAATTATTAGAGAATGCAAATCAAAACTACAATGAGATATCACCTCACACTAATCAGAATGGCCATCATCAGAAAAATTTTTTCAAGTTAAAAAAAAAATAGTAGTAGAACTACCATATGACCCAACGATCCCATTCTGGGGCATATAGGTGAAGAAAACCATAATTTGAAATGATACATGCCCCCAGTGTTCATTGCAGCACTATTTACAACAGCCAAGACATGGAAGCAGTCTACATGTGCGTCAACAGACGAATGGAGAGAGAAGATGTGGTGCACATATACAACGTACTATTACTTGGCCATAAAAAAACGAAGTAATGCAATATACAACAACGTAGATGGACCTACAGATTATCATACTAAGTGAAGTAAGAGACAAATATCGTATGATATTGCTTACACACAGAATCTAAATAAATGAGACAAATGAACTTATTTATAAAACAGAAACAGACTCACCGATTTTGAAAACAAATCCATGGTTAGCAAAAAGAAAAGGTAGGGCAGAGGGATAAATTGGGAGTTTGGAATTAAAATATATACACATTCATATGTAAAATAAACAAGCACAAAGTAGATAAACTGCATGGCACAGAGAATTATACTCAATATCTTGTAATAACCTGCAATGGAAAAAATCTAAAAAGGAATATGTATACATATACATATATATAACTGAATCACTTTTCTGTATACCTGAAACAAACATTATAAATCAACAATATTGAAATAAAAATTAAAAAAATTTTAAGATCATACCTTAAAAAAAAATAAAATTGGTGATCTTATTGGAAGGGAGAATATTGGAGGAAGGAGAGGCAGAACATTCTCTGCAGCATAGTGAGATACTTGAAGGAGGCAGGAAGTCTGGACAGTGGTAGCAGATATGGAGGAAACAGTATTAGAGCATATACACACGGCTATATATAAAATAGAAAACCAACAAGGATCTATTCTATAGCACAGGGAACTCTGCTCAACAGTCTGTAAAATTCTAAATGGGAAAAGAATTTGAAAACAAGCAGATACACGTATTGCTGACTGTACACCTGAAACTAAGGCATTGTTAATCAACTATAGCTCCAATATAAAATGGACTTTTAGACTCTGTGGGAGAGGGAGAGGGTGGGATGATCTGGGAGAATGGCATTGAAACATGTATACTATCAGGTAAGAAACAAATCGCCAGTCTATGTTCGATACAGGATACAGGATGCTTGGGGCTGGTGCACAGGGATGATCCAGAGAGATGATATGGGGTGGGAGGTGGGAAGGGGGTTCAGGATTGGGAACTCATGTACAGCCGTGGCTGACTCATGTCAATGTATGGCAAAACCAATACAGTATTGTAAAGCAAAATAAAGTAAAAATTTAAAAAAAATTTAAAAAGATTTTACCATTCCAAGGTTTTATACTTAATCTCTAGGTAAAAACGCCCCCTCTAACATCAGTAAGAACTGACATCGTTAGCTTACTACACTGATTTTAAAATATTGGAAATAAAGTGATAGTAAGGCACCTGATCCATCTTTTGTTGCTCCTTTAGGCACTGCAGAAAAAGTCATCACCAACTTCTGGGTGTCAGACGTACATGGAACCGTGTTCAAATTAGAGGAAGAGGGAGGCATAGTTTTGAAATCTTCAGTCAGAGCAATTCTTCTGCCTTATTTATCATGTTTTCATTCTTTCCTTTTGGCAGAATCAAAGTCTTGCATCCTCCATGCAGGCACTTCCCACACTTTCTTGATTCCAAAATAGCCAAGCAGCAGCATAAATTTAATAACAGCGTTTGGTTTGTGGGGGGTGGGAGGGAAAGTGTTCCATGAACTGTCCATAGATTACAATGTACACAGCTCATTTTTAGAGTGCTAAAATGTGGCCCCAAGAAAGTCTTGGAAGTAACAGACAACATATGTAATTAAATATAACATATTCAAGTAGTATTAATGAGGAGCCTATATATTTTGTCCAAATGTGACTGCTAGATATAACTACAAAATAGTGGAAACAACAAAAAGAGTTTTCACGGTAATTACAGTTTTGAAGAAGTAAACATGCATTTTAAAATTTCCTTGAGGCATGTAAACTATTTGGATTTGTTTCTGAAAACTGATAAATTGAAAGATTAATAGACTAATTAATATTTACATGTATAATAAAACAGGTGCTTTGACCATCAGTGTAAACTTTCTTGGTAAAAACTGAACTAGGTCTAATTTCTGTGTTAACTCTTTGACTTCTGGAGGAAAAAAATGTCCGTGCACTATCACCTTTTAAATGGAGATCCATAAATGCAAAACATCAGATTAACTGTTCATTAGTCACCTTTTGACTTGATCGCTGATTCAGAAATTCAGAAGTGGCACACTGGGTTGTAGTCATCTAGTTCTCACTGCTTCATTATAATGGTCCAGCCAAGCCCACCCACAATGCCCATCAACAGAGCTAGACAGGCAGTCAAAGGAAAACACCTTTCTCAAAGTATCAGCACCTCATGAATCCCTCAAGGATCTCACTCTACAATATGAGATACCACAGGGAGAATTAAAACCAGGACAAAGACATTGAATGTATATACCAAATTAGGAGGAGGTGTGGAAGAAAAACAAATACTTCCACTTTATTGACTATGCCAAAGCCTTTGACTGTGTGGATCACCACAAACTCTGGAAAATTGTTAAAGATATGGGAATACGGGACCACCTGACCTGTCTCTTGAGAAATCTGTATGCAGGTCAGGAAGCAACAGTTAGAACTGGACATGGAACAACAGACTGGTTCAAGGCTGTATATTGTCACCCTGCTGATTTAACTTATATGCAGAGTACATCATGAGAAACACTGGGCTGGAAGAAGCACAAGCTGGAATCAAGATTGCCAGAAGAAATTTCAATAACCTCAGATGCAGATTACACCATCCTTATGGCAGAAAGCAAAGAACAAAAGAGCCTCTTGATGAAAGTGACAGAGGAGAGTGGGAAAAGTTGGCATAAAGCTCAACATTCAGAAAACTAAGGTCTTGGCATATGGTTGCCATCACTTCATGGCATATAGATGGGGAAACAGTGGAAACAGTGACAGACTTTATTTCTGGGGGCTCCAAAATCACTGCAGATGGTGACTGCAGCCATGAAATTAAAAGACGCTTGCTCCTTGGAACGAAAGCTATGACCAACCTAGACAGTATATTAAAAAGGAGAGACATTACTTTGCCAACAAAGGTCTGTCTAGTCAAGGCTATGGTTTTTCTAGTAGTCATGTATGGATGTGAGAGTTACACTATAAAGTAAGCTGAGTGCCACAGAATTGATGGTTTTGAACAGTGATGTTGGAGAAGAGTCTTGAGAGTCCCCTGGACTGCACGGAGATGCAACCAGTCAATCCTAAAGGAAATCAGTCCTGAATATTCGCTGGAAGGACTGATGTTGCAGCTGAAACTCCGATACTTGGCCACCTGATGCAAAAAACTGACTCATTTGAAAAGACCCTGATGCTGGGAAAGATTGAAGGCAGGAGGATAAGGGGACAACAGAGGATGAGATGGTTGGTTGGATGGCATCACCGACTCAATGGACATGAGTTTACTAACACTGGGAGTTGGTGATGGACAGGGAGGCCTGGCGTGCTGCAGTCCATGGGGTCACAAAGTCGGACACAACTGAGCAACTGAACTGAACTGTGGAAGAAAAACACTAAGATCAAGAATACAGCAATACAGTGGGGGTTGGGGCGGGGGTGGCAGAGATATATGGCAGAAACCAACACAAAATTGGAAAGATATTATCCTCCATTTGAAAATATTTTATAAAAGGATAAACAGGCAAAAAAGAACACATGCCCAAATGTTACATCATGGAGACTAAGAATAGAAAATACCCTGATATTCTGCAGCCTTGTCTAACTCAATGAAACTAAGCAATGCCCGTGGGGCCACCCAAGACGGGCGGGTCATGGTGGAGAGGTCTGACAGAATGTGGTCCACTGGAGAACGGAATGGCAAAACACTTAAATATTCTTGCCTTGAGAACCCCATGAACAGTAGGAAAAGGCAAAATGATAGGATACTGAAAGAGGAACTCCCCAGCTCAGTAGGTGCCCAATATGGTACTGGATATCAGTGGAGAAATAACTCCAGAAAGAATGAAGGGATGGAGCCAAAGCAAAAACAATACCCAGTTGTGGATGTGACTGGTGATAGAAACAAAGTCCGATGCTGTAAAGAGCAATATTGCATAGGAACCTGGAATGTCAGGTCCATGAATCAAGGCAAATTGGAAGTGGTCAAACAAGAGATGGCAAAGGGTGAACGTCAACATTCTAGGAATCAGCGAACTAAAATGGACTGGAATGGGTGAATTTAACTCAGATGACCATTATATCTACTACTGCGAGGAGGAATCCCTTAGAAGAAATGGAGTAGCCATCATGGTCAACAAAAGAGTCCAAAATGCAGTACTTGGATGCAATCTCAAAAACAACAGAATGATCTCTGTTCGTTTCCAAGGCACACCATTCAATATCACAGTTATCCAAGTCTATGCCCCAACCAGTAACGCTGAAGAAACTGAAGCTGAACGGTTCTATGAAGACCTACAAGACCTTGTAGAACTAACACCCAAAAAAGATGTCCTTTTCATTCTGGGGACTGGAATGCAAAAGTAGGAAGTCAAGAAACACCTGGAGTAACAGGCAAATTTGGCCTTGGAATGCAGAATGAAGCAGGGCAAAGACTAATAGAGTTTTGCCAAGAAAATGCACTGGTCATAGCAAACACCCTCTTCCAACAACACAAGAGAAGACTCTACACATGGACATCACCAGATGGTCAACACCGAAATCAGACTGATTCTATTCTTTGCAGCCAAAGATGGAGAAGCTCTATACAGTCAACAAAAACAAGACCAGGAGCTGACTGTGGCTCAGATCATGAACTCCTTATTGCCAAATTCAGATTTAAATTGAAGAAAGTAGGGAAAACCACTGGACCATTCAGGTATGACCTAAATCAAATCCCTTATGAGTATACAGTGGAAGTGAGAAATAGATTTAAGGGCCTAGATCTGATAGACTGCCTGATGAACTATGGACGGAAGTTCGTGATATTGTACAGGAGACAGGGATCAAGACCATCCCCATGGAAAAGAAATGCAAAAAAGCAAAATGGCTGTCTCAGGAGGCCTTACAAATAGCTGTGAAAAGAAGAGAGGCGAAAAGCAAAGGAGAAAAGGAAAGATATAAGCATCTGATTGCAGAGTTCCAAAGAAGAGCAAGAAGAGATAAGAAAGCCTTCCTGAGATCAATGCAAAGAAATAGAAGAAAAGAACAGAATGGGAAAGACTAGAGATCTCTTCAAGAAAATTAGAGATACCAAGGGAACATTTCATGCAAAGATGGCCTTGATACAGGACAGAAATGGTATGGACCTAACAGAAGCAGAAGATATTAAGAAGAGGTGGCAAGAATACACAGAAGAACTGTACAAAAAAGAGCTTCACGACCAAGATAATCATGATGGTGTGATCACTCACCTAGAGCCAGACATCCTGGAATGTGAAGTCAAGTGGGCCTTAGAAAGCATCAGTACGAACAAAGCTAGTGGAGGTGATGGAATTCCAGTTGAGCTATTTCAAATCCTGAAAGATGATGTTGTAAAAGTGCTGCACTCAATATGCCAGCATTTTTGGAAAACTCAGCAGTGGCCACAGGACTGGAAAAGGTCAGTTTTCATTCTAATCCCAAAGAAAGGCAATGCCAAAGAATGCTCAAACTACCGCACAATTGCACTCATCTCACATGCTAGTAAAGTAATGCTCAAAATTCTCCAAGCCAGGCTTCAGCAATACGTGAACCATGAACTTCCTGATGTTTAAGCTGGTTTTAGAAAAGGCAGGGGAACCAGAGATCAAATTGCCAACATCCACTGGATCATGGAAAAAGCAAGAGAGTTCCAGAAAAACATCTATTGCTGCTTTCTTGACTATGCCAAAGCCTTTGACTGTGTGGATCACAATAAACTGTGGAAAATTGTGAAAGAGATGGGAATACCAGACCACCTGACCTGCCTCTTGAGAAACCTATACCTAGGTCAGGAAGCAACAGTTGGAACTGGATATGGAACAACAGACTGGTTCCAAATAGGAAAAGGAGTACGTCAAGGCTGTATATTGTCATCCTGCTTATTTAACTTATATGCAGAGTACATCATGAGAAACGCTGGGCTGGAAGAAGCACAAACTGGAACCAAGATTGCCGGGAGAAATATCAATAACCACAGATATGCCAATGACACCAAAGAGGAGAGTGAAAAAGTTGGCTTAAAGCTCAACATTCAGAAAACAAAGCTCATGGCATCTGGTCCCATCACTTCATGGGAAATAGATGCAGAAAGAGTGGAAACAGTGTCAGACTTTATTTTGGGGGGCTCCAAAATCACTGCAGATGGTGACTGCAGCCATGAAATTAAAAGATGCTTACTCCTTGGAAGAAAAGTTATGACCAACCTAGATAGCATATTCAAAAGCAGAGACATTACTTTGCCAACAAAGGTCCATCTAGTCAAGGCTATGGTTTTTCCAGTGGTCACGTATGGATGTGAGAGTTGGACTGTGAAGAAAGCTGAGCACCGAAGAATTGATGCTTTTGAACTGTGGTGTTGGAGAAGACTCTTGAACGTCCCTTGGACTGCAAGGAGATCCAACCAGTCCATTCTGAAGGAGATCAACCCTGGGATTTCTTTGGAAGGAATGATGCTAAAGCTGAAACTCCAGTACTTTGGCCACCTCATGTGAAGAGTTGACTCATTGGAAAAGACTCTGATGCTGGGAGGGATTGGGGGCAGGAGGAGAAAGGGACGACAGAGGATGAGATGGCTGGATGGCATCACTGACTTGATGGATGTGAGTCTGAGTGAACTCCGGGAGTTGGTGATGGACAGGGAGGCCTGGCGTCCTGTGATTCATGGAGTTGCAAAGAATTGGACACGACTGAGCGACTGAACTGAACTGAATCAACCTCAGGGCCAGAAGCATGCTCAGAACCCATCTTAACGTATTTCCTCAAAAAACCACTCCAGACAATGGGAAATAGAACCAAGATCGAATTCTTGCCCCCACCCCTGCTGCTGATATCTCCCATTTATCTTATATCCAGGCTACACTGAGCTACTCACCATTCTGAAGTGTGCCAGGCAGCTTCAAGCATCTGTGCCTGTTTCTTCTGTTTCCTCTATCTGTAGATATTTTTGTATCCTATATGGCTGTACACACAAAAAAATTCCACTTTTATGAGGCAAGCCCCATTCATATCCTCTAACCAGAATTAATTGTTAATAGGTGTTCCTTTATTTCAAGAGTTTCAGCTAGAGGGGCCTGAAGGATCTAGAAGAAAAAGTTTACCAAATAATGAAAGTAATGGTTATATATAACACATTTCAGCCCCAACACAAAGCTGAAGAGGAAAATAACGATGAGATTTATGAACCAGAATTTCTTTCCTCATTTTGCTTATAAAGCTGTAGCTTCTACTATAAATATATGAAAGTTTAGGGTAAGCCTGGATTCCTATTGTAAAATGTAATAAGGATAGAAATTCAAGCATAATATCACTTTGTTTTGAGCTATAAAAACTCTATCAAGGCATAACACCTTACCTTACAAAAGTTACTTCAAAAGTTAGCAAATGTTCCCATTCAGTCAATCCCACCCTGGGCCAACACCCAGAATTATAAGAGGAACTTTTCAAGAGTATGGATTTCTTGGCTTCATTCATGGCCTGTGAGCCAGCATTTTGGGAGAGTGGGTCCAAGAATCAGTATTTTACAAAGGCTCCCCTAGGTGAACTGAAGACAATCAGATTTACTGACTTAACTGATGGTTTCAATAATCGTCTGAGTTGGGCATATCAGTAAATGTTCATTACAAGGACACATCAATAGACATAAGTATTCGGGGGTCACAATATCTGAATTCTATTTATGATGTCAGTTTCAGGAAAGATATAGGCACCAAGTTTGCTTTGTTTGCTCCTTTGGCATTGTAGTGATGGGAGAAAAAGGACTGGAAAAAGTTTTAAGTCTCTAGCAAATCCCTAAAGAATGAAATGTTGACTGAGCTTAAAAGAAATGTTTCATGGCTGTCTTCAGTCTAAACAAGAAAATATTTGGGGGCAAAACTTTGTTAAAATTCACTTTGACTAATTTATCCAACCGTGAATAAAGACTGTTTTTTCACACTTTAAAAGGCAGTGTGAAAGTCTGTTTTTCTTTTATTTTTCACATGTCAATCACCAAAACAGCTTAGTTTATAAGACTTTGGTTTCATGATGACTACATCTTCTTAAATGAGAGAAGAACTTGGTTATGTTCAAAGAAATAAAAATTAATAGTAATAGAGTTCCTAAAAATTAAAATCCCTGCAGATCTAATTTACTGCTGATTTGCGGCTAATAATTCATATCGTAAAATAAAGGGAAATGTGAACCTAGTAGGCTCCATTAATTGGTTGTTTTCGGACAATTCTCTAAGTGTTTCTCTATGGGTAATCTATACATACCTGGCGATTAGTCCACTGTTAATATGTTTTCTTGCATGCATGCCACAGTGGGAAGCAAGGACACTAGGGATACAAGTGAATCCTTAATGAACCTTAATAAAAAATGATAAATGCATCTGACTTTTCACATATTAAACTTAACATAGCCTTGAATAAAGTGTGGCTGGTAGGTTATAAGAACACCGATGTGCATTTAAGGAGAATATCTGAAATTGTGTTGCAAACCATACATTTTCATGAAACTCTTTTCTGTGCTCTTTTGTTGTATTTGAGAAGTAAGCTCAGAGGCAAAAAGAATACACCAGTTTCCTGAGTCCAATCAATAAAAATAGACTTTACCTGTCCCTATAATGTGTCAATCTGCCTTTTAGGCTATGATAAATTTGACACTAGTTAGGAAAGCTGATTTTAAAACCATGGATGTGCTAAGCATGAATAATACTGCTACTGCTGCTAAGTCGCTTCAGTTGTGTCCAACTCTGTGCGACCCCATAGCCGGCAGCCCACCAGGCTCCCCCGTCCCTGGGATTCTCCCGGCAAGAACACTGGAGTGGGTTGCCATTTCATTCTCCAATGTATGAAAGTGAAAAGTGAAAGCGAAGTCGCTCAGTCATGTCCAAACTCCTAGTGACTCCGTGGACTGCAGCCTACCAGGCCCCTCCATCCATGGGATTTTCCAGGCAAGAGTGCTGGAGTGGGTTGCCATTGCCTTCTACAATACTGAAATTCTTTTGGTTCCTTACATAAGAATTCACAGCTCTCACAATACATGAACATGGTTTTCAGAGTGAAGGTAAAGTTGCAATACTCACATTCAGCTGGGCAGCCAAGCAGCTCTGGGCTGTTTTCCATCTTTGCTCTGCAGCTGTGTAGTACAGATCACGTCAGTGAAGAGACAACTTACTGGGCCAGGCTGTATTTTCCAAAAATGGCTACATTAGTATTTTCAGTCCCATGTGCTCTTGTAGAACTTGCTACTTGCCCATGAAGAGATAGAGTTCATTTTTCCTTTTTGCCCTTGATGAACAGAATGTGAAGAAAGTGATCTCTGTGACTTTGGAGGTGAAGTTAAAAAAATTGACACGGCTTCCACCCAACTCTCTCTTGGGACACTCACCTTTGGAACCTGGCCACCATATTGCGGGAAAGATGAGCAGCCATATGGAAGGGCCACATGGAGGTTTCCCAGCCACATTCCAGACAACAGCATCAGTTACCAGACACCTGAGTGCCCTTCAGATGATTCTGCCTTCAGCCTTCCAGTCACCCCACCTGATGTCCAGTAGAAAAGAGACAAAATGTCCCTATCACACCCTGACTCCACCCCACCCAAACTGCAAATCTGTGAGCAAAATAAACACTATCATTAAGCCACAGGAGTGGTTTGTTTTGCAGCAACTAGAATACTTACTAAGTGTCTTGATTCTATTTCATCTTCTGTCAAGTGCTGAAGTCACTTTCATCAGGAAAACAATAACTATTTAATAATGATTCTGTCTACAATGAGTCATATATTCTGGTAGCTGCTGTTTGTCTATCTACTATGTGTTTGGTCACCGTTGGACTGACATCATATGAGACAGCTCTGTGTGTGCAACTTGGACAGTGCAAATTTATTTAAAAATTAGAAAATTAATTCATACTCATGATTCAAAATTCAAACTGTACAGATTTTTAGTAAAGAAAAAGTCCCATTTTGTTAACTTCTCAATCACATCTTTTTGAGGTAACCATACCAAATCCAGTGTGTATCCTTGCAGACCCTTCTCTGCTTTTCTTTACCTTTATACATACACACTCACTTACTCATAAATATGTATCTTGGGCATCCTCCCGTGCCACCCAGAGATGATAGTTTCTTTTCAGTATGTTGTTAAAGCACTATCATACATAATACCGATGATAATTATGATCAGGACATAAAGATAAGGATAATGGTTGCCATGCTTGAGTTCTTGTGTGTCAGGTAATATAGAACATGGAGAGATTGAAATTGGCAAATATTAAAACCCAGGGCTTTTGTTTCTAGAAAACTAAATCTTGTTCTTAAACCAGCAAAACCATGTTTGTCTTTGCCAACTGATTCTCCTCCAGTGCTTAGGAAAGTGTCTAGCACATGGAAGACTCTCTGAATATTTGTTGTATGACGAAATTAATTAAGGCTTTCACCACAAGCTCCTGGCAACCTTGATTCCAGCTTGTGCTTCAACCAGCCCAGCGTTTCTCATAATGTACTCTACATATAAGTTGAATAAGCAGGGTAACAATATACAGCCTTGACGTACTCCTTTCACTATTTGGAACCAGTCTGTTGTTCCATGTCCAGTTCTAACTGTTGCTTCCTGACCTGCATACAGATTTCTCAAGAAGCAGGTCAAGTGGTCCAGTATTCCCATATCTTTAACAATTTTCCAGAGTTTGTGGTGATCCACACAGTCAAAGGCTTTGGCATCATCAATAAAGCAGATATAGATGTTTTTCTGAAACTCTCTTGCTTTTTCGATAATCCAACAGCTGTTGGCAATTTGATCTCTGGTTCCTCTGCCTTTCTAAAACCAGCTTGAACATCTGGAAGTTCACAGTTCACGTACTGTTGAAGTCTGGCTTGGAGAATTTTTGGCATTACTTTACTAGCATGTGAGATGAGTGCAATTGTGTGGTAGTTTTGAAGATTCTTTGGCATTGTCTTTCTTTAGATTAGAAATGAAAACTGACCTTTTCCAGTCCTGTGGCCACTGCTGAGTTTTCCAAATTTGCTGGCATATTGAGTGCAGCACTTTCACAGCATCATCTTTTATGATTTGAATAGCTCAACTGGAATTTCATCACCTCCACTAGCTTTTTTCATAGTGATGCTTTCTAAAGGCCCACTTGACTTCACATACCAGGATGTCTGGCTCTAGAGGAGTGATCATACCATTGTGATTATATGAGTTGTAAAGATCTTTTTTGTATAGTTCTTATGTATATTCTTGCCAGCTCTTCTTAATATCTTCTGCTTCTGTTAGGTCCATACCATTTCTCTTCTTTATTGAGCCCATCTTTGCATGAAATGTTCTCTTAGTATCTCTAATTTTCTTGAAGAGATCTCTAGTCTTTCCCATTCTATTGTTTTCCTGTATTTCTTTGCATTGATCACTGAGGAAGGCTTTCTTATGTATCCTTGCTATTCTTTGGAACTCTGCATTCAAATGGGTATATCTTTCCTTTTCTCCTTTGCTTTTAGCTGCTATTCTTTTCTCAGCTATTTGTAAGGCCTCCTGAGACAGCCATTTTGCTTTTTTGCATTTTTGGGGGGGGATGGTCTTGATTCCTGTCTCCTGTACAATGTCACAAACCTCCATCCATAGTTCATCAGGCACTCTATCAGATCTAATGCCTTGAATCTATTGCTCACATCCACTGTATGATCATAAGGGATTTGATTTAGGTCATACCTGAATGGTCTAGTGGTTTTCCCTACTTTCTTCAATTTAACTCTGAATTTTGCAAACAGGAGTTCATGATCTGAGTCACAGTCAGCTCCCAGTCTTGTTTTTGCTGACTGTATAGAGCTTCTCTATCTTTGGTTGCAAAGAATATAATCAATCTGATTTCAGTATTGACCATCTGGTGATGTCCATGTATAAAGTCTTCTTTTGTGTTGTTGGAAGAGGGTGTTGATTTAACTTATATGCAAAGTACATCATGAGAAACACTGGGCTGGATTAAGCACAAGCTGGAATCAAGATTTCCAAGAGAAATATCAATAACGTCAGATATGCAGATGATGCCACCCTTATGGCAGAAAGTGAAGAACTAAAGGGCCTCTTAATGAAAGTGAAAGAGGAGAGTGAAAAAGTTGGCTTAAGGCTCAACATTCAGAAAACTAAGGTCATGGCATCTGGGTCCCATCACTTCATGGCATATAGTTGAGGAAACAGTGGAAACAGTGACAGACTTTATTTTGGAGGGCTCCAAAATCACTGCAGAAGGTGACCGCAGCTACAAAATTAAGATGCTTGCTCCTTGGAAGAAAACTTATGACCAACCTAAACAGTATAAAAGCAGAGACATTACTCTGCCATCAAAGGTCCATCTAGTCAAGGCTACACTTTTTCCAGTAGTCATGTATGGATGTGAGAGTTACACTATAAAGTAAGCTGAGTGCCAAATATTGATGCTTTTGAACTGTGGTATTGGAGAAAACTCTTGAGAGTCCCTTGGACTGTAAGGAGATCCAACCAGTCTATCCTAAAGGAAATCAGTCCTGAATATTCATTGGAAGGACTGATGTTGCAACTGAAATGCCAATATTTGGCCACCTGATGCAAAGAACTGACTGATTGGAAAAGACCCTGATGCTGGGAAAGATTGAGGGCAGGAGGAGGAGGGGACCGCAGAGGATGAGATGGTTAGATTGCATCACTGACTCAATGGACATGAGTTTACTAACTCTGGGAGTTGGTGATGGACAGAGAGGCCTGGTGTGCTACAATCCATGGGGTCACAAAGAGTCAGACACGACTGAGTGACTAAACAGAACTAACCACATGTACTGTGGAAATATATGTATGTGCACAGAGACACATGGGCATATATATATCTTCACTGAGGAATCTTCATACATAACAGGCTGCTCTGGTGGCTTAGTGGTAAGGAACCCAGTGCAGGAGACAGGGATTCTATCCCTGTGTCAGGAAGATGCCCTAGAGAAGGAAATGGCAACCCATGGCAGTATTCTTGCCTGAAGAATACCATGGACAGAGGAGCCTGGTGAGCTTTAGTCCATAGGGACACAAAAGGGTCGAACATGACTTAGCAACTAAACAATGGCAACTACATACATAATAAATATTTCCTTTAAATAGGACTGGTGGGTGGGAGGGTTAGCGGAAGATGAGGAAAAAAGTATAAATAATGAAACCATGTATAAAATAGATATACGTGCTTTAAAGCACAGGATTCTTAGCTTCACGCTCTGTGATGAACTAGATGGGTAGGATTCAGGGGTGGGTGGGAGGGAGTTCCAAGAGGGGGGTGATCCATGTATACATATAGCTGAATCACTTCATTGTATAGCAGAAACAACATTATAATGCAATTATACTCCAATTAAAAAATAAAACTATGCTTTAGAGAAAAAAAAAGATAGGATTCCAGGCTTTGTTTTCTGTCAGTGGAAGAAAAATCATACCTGCAAGGTGGCTGCCACCAAAATTAACCAGCTACCCAGATAAATATAAGCAGCTTATACATTTTAGGCCTAAAAGACCCAAGAAGCATGCTAATGATCAGGTCAGGGACAAAAGCATTCCTGGAGAGCAAAACTATGGACATTATTTAACCATCATAACATGAGCCAGGTTTCAGGTCACTGACAATAATTATGATTTGTAGAATGATAGATGTCAGCATGGCACTTCCCCAATTCCGTCTCTCCTTAAAATACAAATGCTTCCCAGAGTAGATTTATCTTTTCAATTAACCTTCTTGTGGGTGCCAAGAAATTCTTTTGGGTTAGGCTGGTATGAAGGAGATGAATGATAGTGGTATTGGTGTTGATTTACTTATCAGTTATTCTTTAGGGCTGGTCCCTTCCAGTGCTGGGCTAACAGATGAATATTTAGTTGAATATTCTTTTTTTTTTTTTTTTGAAAGCTTTTTTTGAGTTTTTGAAATTTCAGGAAATGTTGAGACTCCCTGTTCTGTTTCTATGAAAAAAAATCAGGGTATTATAAATAATGGTGTGGCTTTTGTGAGAGGCATACTCATCACTGAAAAGTAGATATCCTGTGATTCCTTGCTTCTGAGACATACCAGGAATTTCCAACACTGAAAAAATGTAGCCATCATTCTTATAGTATTTCCAAAATCAAAGGTACTGGGAAAATGCAAAGAAGTCAGGAGGAAGCCATGTATTCCCCTGTAGAAATAAAAAACAATAAAATTAAAGGAATGCCTAAGAAAATTTTTAGCATGCCATGGCTTTTGCAGATCAGCAAAACAAATTATTAAGAAATCTTAAGAGTGGAAAAAAAATCAAAGGAAGGCACATTGTGAAAGTGCAAGAGTGAGTCAACATTAGTAAAAATCTATTAATATAATTCACTAAGTTATAAGCCAAAAAGAAAAATTACTTTCTTCTCTTTCTCATCGTACCCGTCTTCCCTTTCTGACCTATTCAGCCCAAAAGCCAGCATCTACGGCCAGGAATAAACGGGTGTAGATTAGATCTTGAGTGCTGTGAGAAGGGCAAACATAGGGGAGGCAGCAGCAGTGCTAAACAGAAGATTGTTTTTACACAAGAATTTTATCACATATGTAACACTCTTAAGGATAATAAAGGTCAGATTTCTTACTCTCAGAGGATGAATATGCAAATGTGGAAAGGCATAAACCTCAAACTACTGAGTTGTATTGATGTATAAGTATCACTATAAAGAAGCACAAGCTGGAATCAAGATTGCCAGGAGAAATATCAATAACCTCAGTATGCAGATGACACCACCCTTATGGCAGAAAGTGAAGAAGAACTAAAAAGCCTCTTGATGAAAGAGAAAGAAGAGAGTGAAAAAGTTGGCTTAAAGCTCAACATTCAGAAAACGAAGATCATGGCATCTGGTCCCATCACTTCATGGGAAATAGATGGGGAAACAGTGGAAACAGTGGCTGACTTTATTTTTGGGGGCTCCAAAATCACTGCAGATGGTGGTTGCAGCCATGAAATTAAAAGACGCTTACTCCTTGGAAGAAAAGTTATGACCAACCTAGACAGCATATTCAAAAGCAGAGATATTACTTTGCCAACAAGGGTCTGTCTAGTCAAGGCTATGGTTTTTCCAGTGGTCACGTATGGATGTGAGAGTTGGACTGTGAAGAAAGCTGAGCGCTGAAGAATTGATGCGTTTGAACTGTGGTGTTGGAGAAGACTCTTGAGAGAGTTCCTTGGACTGCAAGGAGATCCAACTAGTCCATTCTAAAGGAGATCAGCCCTGGGATTTCTTTGGAAGGAATGATGCTAAAGCTGAAACTCCAGTACTTTGGCCACCTCATGTGAAGAGTTGACTCATTGGAAAAGACTCTGATGCTGGGAGGGATTGGGGGCGGGAGGAGAAAGGGACGACAGAGGATGAGATGGCTGGATGGCATCACCAACTCGATGGACATGAGTTTGAGTGAACTCTGGGAGTTGGTGATGGACAGGGAGGTCTGGCGTGCTGCAATTCATGGGGTTGCAAGGAGTCGGACACAACTGAGCAACTGAACTGAACTGACAGATGACTATAAAGTCATGGCTTTCAATATATGGATGGATGGATGAGTGAGTAAGTGAGCGAAGTCACTCAGTCGTGTCCGACTCTTTGCGACCCCATGGACTGTAGCCTACAAGGCTCCTCTGTCCATGGAATTTTCCAGGCAAGAGTACTGGAGTGGGTTGCCATTGATAAACACAGATATTAACAACATAGAGAACCACACAGACATAAGAGAGTGTACATGTATAGGAATCTACATATAGTCTTTAGCTCAGCCCACTGAGAGGGATGTGAAGCAGTGAAACCCTTCAAATCAGAGAGAATTCCTTAGAGATCAACTCTTGGTTTCTAAGTAGCATTTTCTTCTAAGAGGAATCAGAGCTTCTTGGGAAGATGGCTGATTCTAGGGCTGGAGAAAGCAGAACACAAAATAAACTGGAGCATTTTCTTACACCAGAGAATCATTTGGAATCACTCACAGCATGAAGGGGATATACTAAAAGGACATAGAGGCCAATTTGAGACGATCCATGGGTCAAATCTGGGGTAAACTGACATCAAAAAGGTAATTTTAGTAACAAATCATAACATGGCAAATTAAATGTTAAAACATGGGTTCATACTAATAAATGAATACAACTTTGATGATGAATGGATTTTTATACTCTTCCAAAGTAACTTTCCATAAAATAAAATTATTCAGAAGGGAAAGGAATAATAAGTTTATAGGAGAGAAACCTGACAGATAACACCTTAATCAACTGATCAAATTGAACATCACTGGTAATGGGACAAATCAAAATCATGTATCACCTGATAAGATGCAATGCAAAGAACACAGTATTCCTTCCGTGAGATTCCCAGCTCTGATGCATAAGCTGAATGTAATCATGGGGAAATATCAGACAATAAAATTGAGAATAAACTACAAAAGAACTGGCCCATAATTTTCAAAACTGTCAAGGTCAATAAAGCCTAGAAAAAGACCAAACCATATTCCATATTGAGGAGACCAAGGGGACATGATAAGTGCAGATACAAGTATTTTCTTTAATAACAGCTTCATGAAGATAAAATTCATAACACATACATTTCACCCTTATAAAGTACACACTTTGATGTTCTTTTTACTATGTTCACAGAGATGTGCAACCATCACCACCACTTAAAAACACCTTTATCACCCCAAAAGAGAAGCCTCGTACCCAGTAGCAGTCACCCCTATTCCCTCTCCCAATATCCCCCAGTCCCTAGGAACACTAATCTACTTTTGGTCTATGGATTTTCCTGTTCTTGGCCTTTCATATAAATGGAATCACATAATATGGGATCTTTGGTATTAATATAATAACTGGCTTCTTTCATTTAGCAGAATATTGTCACTCAGAGGTAGAGCATATGATTGCACTTCATTCTTTCTTTTGGCTGAATAAAATTCCATTATATGGAGCTAACACATTTTGTTTATCTATTCATCAATTGATAGATATTTGGGGTTGTTTCCATTTTTGGACTGTTATGAATAATGCTGCTATAAACATGTGTATACTTCTTTGTATGGGTAGCATGTGATTCTGAACTGGATATTATTGGGATGTGGTTGGAACATATGACAGAGCTTGAATGGAATCTACATATTAGATGTTAGTCATGTTTCAGTGTTTAGTTTTGGTGGTTGTATTTTGATAATGCAAGAGAATATTTCTGGTTTGTAGGAAATATACACAAGGTACTTAGAGTTTGTGAATATTATGCCAGCCACAAACTCTCAAATGGTTCCAGAAAAATAGTTATTTGTATTATAGTCTCAACTCTTTTCTAAATTAGCAGTTGTTTCTAGAGAGAGAGAGAGAGCTCACGAGGGAGAGACCACATTCATATAAACAGATGCTAAAATATATTTGATAAAATTCAAGAGGTATTCTTTTAAATTGTAAAAATAGCTGAATAAATTGACATTAACTTAGCAAATGCATATTTGTTTTGATACATATCTCAAACAAAAAGCCAGTATCATGCTTAATAATTAAACATTAAGGTATTCCTATTAAAGTCACAACCAAGGATGTCCATTATCACTGCTATTATATACCATTGTCCTTGAATTTCTAACTTGCACAATAAGACAAAAATAGATATGAAATTCAAATATAAGTTCAAAAACATTTCAAATGAATATAAATGTTTAGTAAGTAAGCTCACCAGTTAAATAACACATACACACACAAAAACATAATTTTTTGATAAATCAAGAATAATCTGATAGAAGACTTAATCCATGATGTATCTACTTATAATGAAATAAAAAGCCAAAAAGCAAATAAACTGAGAAAATTGGGGGATATAAATATTCTTTGCACTAAAATAACTACTCCAAGCCATAAAGCCATTAAAAAAAAATAAAAATGCCCTAGTAGAAAAATGGAAACTGGTATGAAAAGTTAATTCTCCAAAAGAAGATGGCAATAGACAAGTGAAAAAAAAATGTTCACTCTCACTAGTTATTAAAATGCAAATTAAAACAACAAAATATTACTTGTTTTTGTTCTTCAAACTGTTAAAATTTTTATGAGTGCAAGTGTGTAGAGAAATTGGTATTCTTGCTGTTGCTGATAACACATCCACATTAGTACAGTATTTCTAGAAGACAATATCACTTATACAAACTAAACTTTAAACATTCTATCTTTTAGTCTAGTAATTTCACTTCTAGGAATTCCCCTTAACAAAAAATGTAAATATATTTATGTTCTTGACTCACAGACATAGAAAACAAACTTATGGTTACCAAAAGGGAAAGAGTGCAGAAGAGGGATGGACTAGGAGTTTAAAATGAACAGATTTACACTACCTTATATAAAATAGATAAGCAACAAGGATTTACTGTATAGCCTCAGATGGTAAAGAATCCACCTGCAATGCAGGAGACCCGGGTTCAGTCCCTGGGTTGGGAAGATCCCCTGGAGAAGGGAATGGCAACCCACTCCAATATTCTTACCTGGAGAATCCCATGGACAGAGGAGCCTGATGTGCTAGAGTCCATGGGGTGGCAAAGAGTTTGATGTGACTGGGTATACAGCAAATACATAAGGAACTTATTCAATATCTTATAATAACCTATAATTGAAAAGAATCTGAAGAATATATATATATAGACATATATATAACTGAATCACTTTGCTGTACAAATTAACAATACTGTAAATCAACTATAATTCAATAAAAAATTTTTTAAAAATTTAGGTTCATGGATGTTTATTAAAGCATTAATCATAATGACAAAAAAATCACAACCTAAATGTCCAACAGCAGAGGACTAGTTGACTAATCTATAAAATTTTGATATGACTATAAAAATGTTATATGAAACATGTTCACAAAGGACAGTTCAGTGCTATTGCAAAATGCCATCCACAATACATATCCATCCCTATGCTAAAAACAATTGGTTTATACATATCAACCTGTTAATAATGGTCATTTTGCTCGTTCACATTTTCCACTTTTCCCAAAATTTATTTCTATAACCAGAGAAGTCACCACATCTTCTTTAAAAAAGACAAAAAAAAAAAAAAAAAAGGTTCAGAAGTGTTAAATAAGTCAATAACACCCAGTGAGAAAAAACAGAGCTTTTTCTTTTAAAAAACTTTTTATTTTGTATCAGGGTATAGACGATTAACTAACTATGTTGTGACAGTTTCAGGTGAACAGCGAAGGGACACAGCCATGCATACATAAGTTGTCCATTCTCCCCCAAACTCCCCTCCCATCCAGGCTGCCACATAACATTGAGCAGAGTTCCATGTGGTATACAGTAGGTCCTTGTCGCTTATCCATTTTAAACATAGCAGTATGTACATGTCCATCCCCAAATCCTCAGCTATCCCTTCCCCACATCCTTTTCCCTGGCAACCATAAGCTTATTTTCCAAGTCTGTGCATCTGTGAGAATAACAGGGCTTTTTCTTATCAACCAAGTTCTGGTCTGGATCTGAAGTCTCAAGTGACTGCCAACCAACTACAACTGAGGACTCTCTGGAAGAAGTGGAGGTAGGTAATAAGCCCACTTTACATTTTGATATTTGGACGAAGCTTGGAATGTTGTGTTCAGCTGGGAGAGGTACACAAAGGTACACAGTTTCCTGGAGAATCTGGTTTTCACCCTCTGGGAGAGAACCAGAGGGTTCCATTATTAAGAGCAAAAGGAGATGAAGAGCTTTAATCCATTGAAAAGAAGAATTAAGAGGAAGACATAAAATGCTCTTCAAATTTTCCAAGTGGCTGCCATGAGAAAGAGAGATTTGATTCATTATCCTAGTGGTTCCAAAAACAGAACAAGAACCAATGCACAGAAGTTTCCCAGATAGTATCTGAGGACAAGGGAAAACAGTAAGATGGAACATGCTCTCCAACTCTCCAGTTTCTCCACCCACTTAGGCTTCCAAAGTCTTTTGCTACTCCTCTTCCACGACCTACTGAATAGCCATGTTAATAATTTGTTCCTAATGGCAGAAGACCTAAGGGTGATTTGTGACAGAGTGGTATAATATGCTTGCAAATTAATATACTCTGATGAATGATTATATTCCATATTGGTGGGAATTTATTGGAGGAGGAATCCTCCTGAAATTCATTGACAGGTAAATGAGCGTGAATGCAACCATGTATACTCTCCTTGAACCCAATGAATGAGAACAAATCAAAAGCTCTGACCTTCCTATCTGATTCTCATTCATCAGTCCTACACTTGAGATGGCAATCTTAGGCTGCCTTCCCATATTTCAGACTACTGCCGAGGGAAAAATGGCATCCTGCCTTCCAAGCAGCACCTTCACATTATTAGTCCTGTCCTCTGGGACAGCCCTATTAGAGACATGACCTTCCAACTCTCCATTGCTGATAGTCCAAAACTTCTAACAATAGTGCAGACATAATCAGACTTCAAGCATAAGACAAGAACGACAACTGGATCTTAAATGATGGGAAAATTAGACTTCATTTCCCTGGTAGCTTTTTCTTCCAACTCACAATCCTTTATCCTGTGGAATAACCAACTGCCTCCAGCACTCCATAAACACAAGCCTTTCCACACCTTCCTGTTACCTCCATCTGCAATGCCCTTTAGATTTGTTATTGCCTGGATAACCTCTGCCCATCTTTGACTCGGCTCAGGATGCATCTGCTCCTCCAGGCAGCCTTCCTTCAATCCCAGGCTCCATGGCATGCTTCCCCACTGCATCCCGTTTGAATCTCCACTGTATCATCTTAGACCAAGTGCTGTCCAAGAGAAACCTAACAGGGGCCATGTATATTTAATAGCACAGTTTTTAAAAATTAAAAAGAAACAAGTGAAATTAATTTTAAGTATTTTATTTAGCCCAGCATATCCAGGGCTTCCCTGGTGGCTTAGATGGTATAGAATCTGCCTTCAATGCAGGAGACCCAGGTTCAATCCCTGCGGTTGGGAAGATTCCCCTGGAGAAGGAAATGGCAACCCACCCCAGTATTCTTGCCTGGGAAATTCCATGGACAGAGGAGCCTGGTGGGCTACAGTCTAGTATTCTTGCCTGGGAAATCCCATGGACAGAGGAGGCTGGTGGGTTATAGTCCACAGGGTTGCAAACAGTCTGACACGGCTGAGCAACTAACAAACCCACAATCCAGAATGTTATCATTTCAACAGGTAATATCATACTAAAAATTGTCTATTAGCTATTTCACATTCTTTTACCATTTCAAGTCTTCAAACTCCACTGTGTTTTTTACATGTAAAGGACATCTCATTTCAGACCAGCCACATTTTAACAGCTGAATAGTCACTCATGGCTAGTAATGACTGTGCTAGACAGCCAAACCTTAAACTGAAATAATCTGCTTGTGGGTTTGCCTTCGTTATTGGAAGACAAGCCACTCAGGGACAAGGTCAGTTTCTTGCCTGTGGTTTCATCAGGGTTGCATCAGTGCCTGACATACACCGAGTGTTCAGCTAATGTTTGCTAAACTAAACTGACCTGAAAGTATTTTGAGAGAAGGTGGAATTTTAGCAGCTGCTCAAATGAAGAGCAGCTTATGTGTACTTCTAAGAGTAATGGTGACAGGAATAATGGCTGCTATTTTGGTCTTGGACCTCATGTTCTATGCTTTTTAACTATATTATTTAGTCTTCACAACAACCCCATGTACTAGGTAGCATTATTACCTCCACTTTATGGCTAAAGAAAATTGCCCAAATCATACTGCAAGTAAGTGGAAGAGCCAGGACTTTGTGAAATAGTTACAGAAAAACAAAGCAAACAACAAACACACACCCCATAATAAATACAAAGTTGAAAGAAAATAAGTGATATTCACAGATGTGATAAACCTACTCCAATAGGTAAACCTACTCTTGAATCTCCTTTACCAACTTCACCACCATCTTTTTGGGGTTTCATGATCTGCTGAGTTTTATCTTATCCAAGTGTACCTCTTTCTAAGTTCCTGAACCAGATCTTTCTGATTTTAAATTACATATCTTTTTTTTTTTTTTTGCTCTTTTTAATTTATTTATTTTTACTTTACAATACTGTATTGGTTTTGCCATGCATTGACATGAATCCATCACGGGTGTACATGAGTTCCCAATCCTGAACCCCTCTCCCACCACCCTCCCCATATTATCTCTCTGGGTCATCCCAGTGCACCAGCCCCAAGCATCCTGTATCCTGTATCGAACCTAGACTGGTGATTTGTTTCTTACATGACAGTATACGTTTCAATGCCATTCTCCCAAATCATCCCACCCTCTCCCTCTCCAACAGAGTCCAAGAGTCTGTTCTATACATCTGTGTCTCTTTTGCTGTCTCGCATACAAGGTTATCATTACCATCTTTCTACATTCCATATATATGTGTTAGTATACTGTATTGGTGTTTTCTTTCTGGCTTACTTCACTTTGTATAATCGGCTCCAGTTTCATCCACCTCATTAGAACTGATTCAAATGTATTCTTTGTAATGGCTGAGTAATACTCCATTGTGTATATGTACCACAGCTTTCTTATCCATTCATCTGCTGGTGGACATCTAGGTTGTTTCCATGTCCTGGCTATTATAAACAGTGCTGCAATGAACACTGGGGTACATGTGTCTCCTTCAGTTCTGGTTTCCTCAGTGTGTATGCCCAGCAGTGGGATTGCTGGGTCATAAGGCAGTTCTATTTCCAGTTTTTTTAAGGAATCTCCACACTGTTCTCCATGGTGGCTGTACTAGTTTGCATTCCCACCAACAGTGTAGGAGGGTTCCCTTTTCTCCACACCCTCTCCAGCGTTTATTGCTTGTAGACTTTTGGATCACAGCCATTCTGACTGGTGTGAAATGGTACCTCATTGTGGTCTTGATTTGCATTTCTCTGATAATGAGTGATGTTGAGCATCTTTTCATGTGTTTGTTAGCCATCTGTATGTCTTTGGAGAAATGTCTATTTAGTTCTTTGGCCCATTTTTTGATTGGGTCGTTTATTTTTCTGGAATTGAGCTGCATAAGTTGCTTGTATATTTTTGAGATTAGTTGTTTGTCAGTTGCTTCATTTGCTATTGTTTTCTCCCATTCCGAAGGCTGTCTTTTCACCTTGCTTATAGTTCCTTTGTTGTGCAGAAGCTTTTAATTTTAATTAGGTCCCATTTGTTTATTTTTGCTTTTATTTCCAGTAATCTGGGAGGTGGGTCATAGAGGATCCTGCATATCTTTCAAGACTGCCTTCTTAGCTGCTTGCATTCTGCCTGTCTTGTCAACATGGCAGTGCTTTTCACAAACCGCTCCAGTGAACAGTCGTCTTTCTCAATGCCTAAGCCTGTCCCAGGGTATTGAGAGAGAGTGGGGTATAAACTATTTTCCTCCACACACTTCCCCAGAGGACCCCTGCATCTCGCTCACATGGCCTGGGGCGAGGAGATTTGGGAGGGAGGTGAGCCATCACTGCTGATGTGTGCTTTGCGTATGGAAACTAGGCTGAACTGGGCTTAAGAAAAATGATAGATTTCCAGTTTTGTGTGTGAGTGTGTACAAAAATTCCATTATCTCTAAACCACAGGAACCAGAACCACATCTGGCAAAGGAAATAAAGCTGGAGACGCAAGGAAAGAATAGATTAGGAGAAGCCTTGAAAGCAGGCCGCTGCATTTAGATTTGATGTGGTGGGAAATAAAGAGCCCTTGGGGGTTTCTGAGCAAGGGAGTGATGTGATGAAAACAGTGATTAAGGAAGATGAAATGCAAGCGGGACAAATTAAAGGGCGGGACTAGGATCTGACAGGAGGCAGTCACCCGGGTGCTGGGAGACAGACACTGAGAGAGAAAGCCAGGGGATTAGGAAAGGTAACCGTGATTCTCCATGAATGAACAGACACCATCCTGAAGTCACTTTACTACCAAGTTACCACCAGCTCTTTATGCTCTTACCCTATTTGGAAAGGCAAAAATAAACCCACGAGGAGCTGAGTGTTTTCATTAAAATGATAATAAAATTTCATCTCTGTGAATGTAATGTTTTAAATGTATGTGCACCCTGCTGAGTAAATGGGCTTCACCGTGAGCCAGCAGAACAGTTAGCAGGCAGAAATGGAGCTCAGAGAAATTGATATTAGAGCTCCATTCACAGAATAAACAAATACGGTTAAAACAAAGCAGTTTTTTACGGAGAAAGATAAACATCATATGATATCACTTATATGTGGAATCTAAAAATATATAATACAAATAAACTTATTTACAAACCAGAAACAGACTGAGACACAGGAAACAAATTTATGATTACCAAAGAGGGAAGGGGGTAGGAGCAGGAGGGATAAAGAGGAGTTTGGGAATAAGAGATGCACACAACTATATATAAAACAGGTAAATAACAAAGTCCTACTATATAGCACAGGAAACTACATTTGATATCTTGTGATAACCTATAATGGAAAGAATCTGAAAAAGAATATATATAATATACAATGCTTTTGGATTTCGAAGCTGGAGAAGACTCTTAAAAGTCCCTTGGACAGCAAGGAGATCAAATTAGTCAATCCTAAAAGAAATCAATTCTGAATATTCATTGGAAGGACTGATGCTAATACTTTGGCCACCTGATGCAAAGAGTAGACACATTGGAAAAGACCCTGATGCTAGGAAACATTAAAGGCAAAAGGAGAAGCAGGCAGCAGAGGGTGAGCTGGTTAGACAGCACTGACTCAGGGCATATGAATTTGAGCAAACTGGGAGATAGCGAAGGACAGGGAACCCTGGTGTGTTGCAGTCCATGGAGTCACAAAGAGTCGGACACGACTTAGCGACTGAACAACAATATATATTTTTTTATATAAAACTAAATCACTTTGCCGTACACCTGAAACTAACACAGCACTGTAAATAAACAATACTACAATAGAAAAATCCTTTAAAACAGCCTCTTCTGGATGTAGCCCATAGAACAGAGTACACTTGGCTGTCCCACAGGGGCAGTCCCAGCCAAGACTGCACCGAACTTATTGCCCTACAGTACTCTGAAAGCATCCTTTCCAAGTCATATTCCACAGTGTTAGAAATCCATAAAGAACTTGGGTTAACCAACACTTTTTGCCAATGCCCTATGCCCTAAGTCATCACGTGCTCTAGTACTGGCTGCAGTTTTAAAGGGTCCAGAGATGCAAACGTTCTTTTCATTCAAGTTTACATCTGGAAAGAGACTTGAGAACATCTAAACCCAAAGTTTCAGAATATTTTTGAGCTGCACACAATGGAAATACAATGGATAAATATTGAAATGGGCTCCTTGGGTTGGGACCGTGGTAAAAGGCCCCAAATTCCACCTCCTCATTCTCCTCCTTTTGCTCCTCTAAACCCCCCTCTCCCCGCAGCTTACACACATTAGAACAGAACCTGGAGCCCTCCTCAGGACTTTGGGACTGAAGGGAAAGTAGTCTGCAAAACACCGAAGAATCTAGTATTTTTGTTTTATTTTGACTTCTTGTGACAGATGAAAAAATTGAAACCCAGAAAGCTAAAATGGAATTTCCATTTCCAGCCACTAAATAACTCAAAAAGCTGCCTCGTAGAAACCCCTAGAATGCTGGCTATATGCAAATATCCCTTTAAACACATCGAATGAACTCACAAAGGCATAAACTCCTCAATTTGAAAATGGGTATAACCTGTGACCTGGCAATTTCATGGCCAAGTATGTGCCCAGAACAGTGTGGAGATGCACTGCTGGGCCATGGAATCACTTAAGTAAATTGCAAATGGCCTATTTTTTTGGTATGTGAAATAGACTAAATCAAACTGGATCATAGCTGAATAGACAACAAGAGTGTTATTTTGAGGAACTTTTTTCCACATACAATGTGTACACAGATACACAGAAATGCACACTTGTATGTTTGGGTTTCCATGTAAAGCGTATGTTTTACTGTGAATATAGACAAAACATTTTTGAGAAGCTTTTGTATGTTAGTACAGAAAATGAACAAGAACACTGGTCAAAGCATTGCTCACCATAGTGCAAAATTAGAAACAATCTAATTACTCAACCAGAGAAAAGAGATAGATAGATAAATAGATAGACTGATGTCTATTCACCAATCATTAGAATACATACTAGTTAAAATGAATGGACCAGAGATTTGTTGCTGAAAGTTAATGCTAAATTCATTAAAAAAGCAAGTTGAAGAATGATATGTAGATAAAGTTTTAAGTTTTAAAACATGCAAAACAAAGAGTACCCACTGTTGAAAGATACATGTGTATACAGAAGAAGTATGAAAGATGCAAATTCAGGACAGTGTTAATCTCTGGGGTGGGAGGAAGGGAATCAGGGGTAAAGGAGAAATCCATAGGTCTGAAATGAACTCATCCCAACGTTGGGGTTGCTTAGAACTCGACAGCACACACGGTTTTGTTATTGTATTCTCCCTATTTTTTGTTGTTGATTAAAAAAATATTTTGTAAGTCACAGATACTTACCTGAGACCAGATGGCTGACTGGTGGGATCACCTGGAAGAAAGCTAGGCAGGACCCTGAATCTCATTTCCGAGTCAGTCCTCTTTCCCATGGCTCCCAATTCAGGATCTGTTTGCAAATGAAAGATTTGCGTCATTTTGGTGTGAATCTCAGCAACTTATTTTTACCTGGGAGATACTGTTCCCTACAGTCCACCAAGGCCACATTTGCTCTGACTAGAAATAGCACAAAGCACACTTGCTCTGTGAGGCTGAGCTGTTGCTTCACAGCTTGTCACTTGGCTCTGTTTTCCAACTTCGCTCATGCATTGAAACAAAACACTGAGCCACTGAAAGGTCGGTAGAAAGATGATCTGAACATGCAGAAAGTATAAGCAAAAAGAGAAAGAAAAGCAGAGTAGAGGGAAGACTCAGCTGCATGGGAGATCTAGACAAAGTCAGGGGTCACCACCAAATTAAAGTCAGAATACTGCTAAAGAGCCATAAAACACACAGGGAGGGTTATTTTAGAAGATGGAAAGAACTTGAAATAATAGCATCTCATACCTTTCACAATCTAATACACAATCTCATGGGAGGGGGTTTATTAACATTTTTTCTAGTCTGTTTTAAGACAAAAAAAAAAAAACACAACAAATGATACCTTAGCAATGGCTGGCAGAGATTTATTATGCTTCAGAAAAGTTCATGGCAGTGGTTTTTATCATTGGGTCCTTTATGCTCTTCAAGTTACGTAAGAGGCTCTTTCTTCTTTTTCTTCTCTAAACATAACTTCTGGGTCAGCTTTAGCTTTTCAAGTGCATAAGCCAGAGCTTTCTGCTGTTCAAAAAGAAGATAACTCTTGCAGTAGAGTGCCAGGAATACATCTTACTTTGGAGTCAAGCATTAAACTGTATGGGAATATGTTTTTAGATGCTTCTCACCCTGGAATGCCTATCCATTGTCATGAGCTATGAAAGTATTCTTTTCAAGCCTTCCCTGGCAGTCCAGCGGCTAAGATTCCACACTCCCAATGCAGGGGGTCTGGGTTTGATCCCTGTACCACAACTAAAGGGCCCCCATGGCACATTTAAAAATTTGAGCAGCCAAACAGCTAAATAAATTTTTTTAAAAAGAGAGAGAGAGAAATTACTCTCTTCATACTGCTGGAGAAAACTCAGACCTGTGACAGAATTCCTTCTGTTGTGCTGAGAGCAAATGTAACAACTAACATTTACTCAACATTTACTCTTCTAAATACTTGATCTCATTTAGTCATCACCACCTCCTCAGGAAGACACTACTGCTATCCCATTTTGGTGGATAAGAAAACTGAGATATCGGAAGGTTAGGTATAATAATATCCTTCAGGTCACCCGGAAGAAGTGGTAGGGCCAGGATTTGAACCCAGCCAGTTGGTTCTAATAGCCGGGGCTTCTATGCGCCACTCTGTGCAAGAGGTGGTATTTAAAATAAATGGAGGTGGTTATTGAAATGACAGCACCAGGTTCTGTTACAGCCAGGAGCCTCTGCTTCAGATATAGGAACTTTAAGAGGGAAGTATTTACACACTAGTGAAGGTGACATCAGAATCCTTTCATTACGCTTGTAGCAACCTAGAACATTGGCTTTGGGGCTCCTGTGTATTCTACCCCATCTAAGCTATGGCTAATTTCTGTTATGTTCCTCAATCCCCAGAGGATGAAAGTAGTGATAGATTTGGAAATGATATTAGATAAAAGTCAGAAGGCTTAAGCTTGAGTTCAGTATTGCCACTTACTAACTAAATGGATGAATTTTCCTTATCTGTGAAATGAGAAAAAGAATGCTTGCTATATAGGGTAGTGAGAGCAGAACCAGACAGAGGCAAGGAGAACTGTGATCGTATACTTTCACATTGTTGACCCAGGAATTTTTTTCCCTTTGTTCCATAAGTCAAAGAAAAACAACAAAATGATGTAAACATCTGTGAAAGACCCCTGTGGATATCCAAAAACTTTCTATTGTAAAATGAATGTTAACTTTGGTTAAGTCATTTTTCCCTTTTATTTTTCATCTCTTAAGAAGAGGGATATCGATCACTGAAGTCTCTTTCAACTTTGATATTTTGTAATCCATTTCATCCTAGATCTAGGAGAAGCAAGCCAGGTTTTTACTTATTTTTAAAATTAATTAATTAATTTTCAATGAAACAATGATGAATATTTTTAATTATAAAAGGCATAATTTCAGAAACAATATAGACATCTTACACCATTAGACACCTTAACAGCAAAGAAACAAAGATACATAAAGCAAAAATCAGAAGAAATATAAGGCAGAAGAAAAATATATAATCATAGACATACTAACATTTCTCTGAGAATATTTTATCAAGTGCAGAAAAAATAAGAATAGGAGCACCGTGAATGATGTCATTAACAATTTAAATATAATAGATTTATATTTAATTAATTTATATAATCATATCCTACACAAATATATATAAAATTTTTTATCTCACATGTTGTTATTGGAAAATAATGAGCCAGGGCTATTAAATGGTAATTTGACTACTTGTAGTCCACCTTACCTCCTAAAGTGAACACACGCCTAACATCTAACCAGTCATATAGGATCCATGAGAAAATCTGACAGCTCTAATAATTAACTGCCCCCAAGTTCAAGTGTTAAGGAGAGTTGAATTCTACACCAGAACTAGCTGGCTATCTGGTTTAGCTGGCAACCTGCCAGAAGTAAGGGTGGTGGCATTCCAACACTTCTGTTCTGGGTCATGCCAGACATGTAAGAAATGCCAGATAGGATGACCTTGGAGGGTGCTTCAAGCCCTACAATCTCATGTGACTGCTTCACTGATAAGTATCACTTGAAAATGATGTTGGGTATGACCAGCTGTAGCAAGCTGGGAGCCAGAGCCAGGTCTTTCCACAGAGAGACACATCAAACGTGGCCAGTATAACTCGAGGAAGTGACTGGAACGTGGTCTTGAAGCAGCTGCACGCCAGCTGAATGGTCTGCCAGACCCTGCAGTGGAGGGCCGATCCATTCCAGAGGGAGCAAGGTCCCCAGGAAGCCTATGTGCCGCGCTGAGAACAATGGTCCACTCACCAAGGGCAAGGGCATGATCAGTCACTCCCCAGGCTCCCCGCCCCCAGCCATCCCATCCCGCCTGAAGCAGATGCTGGGAACAGTCATCCAATCAGCAGCCTTGAGATCCATCACAGTGCCCGTGAGCTGAGTGGCGGGAACGGTCACAATGAGATAAGCATGGGTGGCCTCCCGAATCACCGTGCACTGGACACCCATTAATAATTCAGTCTGTGTATCCAGCCCACTATGCTCACCCTGCCAAGGGCCTCTGCACTAGCCATTCCCTTCAGAAAACCATGGTCCCCGGGTCTCATACAGCTGACACCTTTATGCAATTCAAGTTTTATTTCCAGCATTACTTTCTTAAGTCTTCCACACTCACACCCTCCCAGACTCTCTATCACAACACTCTGTTTTATATTTCATGTAGCACTTTTCAGTACTTGGAATGATTCTGTTCCTTTACCTTTCTGGTTTATTATCTATTTCCCCTTTAGAATGTTAATTTAATGAGAACCCAAATCTCCTCAGTCTTCTTCAATCTATTCCCAACATGTAGAAAAATATCTAGCAGATAATAAGGGATTGATAAAAAATTAGTAAAACTAATGTATGACTTAACGAGTTAATTCTCTCTAGGACAGGTGTGTCCCGGTACCAAGAGGGCTCCCCTCACTGTGCTCTGCCACGGTAGTAAGATTTCAAGGCTCCAGGGGAGATTTCGTAGACACCTCTACGTATGCCCCCATTTCCTGAGCTATCTCTGTCTTCTCCCCCATTAAAGCTCTGAGAATCACTCTTTGACCTGTAGAAACTGGCTCCCAACATCTATATTTATCCTATATAACTTTTCACTTAGGAATGATTTAGGTTGCAAGTAACAACAATAACAACAACCTATTATAGTGCACTACAATGACAACAAATGAATCGTTTTCTCAAGAACCAATCAAGAGGTATTGAGTCTGGTGTCCGTATGACAGCTCTATTATATAGACACCTTGGCTTTCTCTCCTTTAAACCCCCTACTCCTAGTATACCCCTTTCATCTGGTGCACTAGGCATCATGTCTGAACTCCAAAGAAGGGGAAAAACAAAGGGAGAAAAAACCATGCCATGTGAATTTGTTGTTCCTTCTTACTGGGAAAACAAAAGCTCTCTCAGAATCCATATCCAGCCCTTTTCTATTTACATCTCCTGCCCTAGTTTTGGGTCTCAAGGCCATCTGCAGACCAGTTCCTGACACAGAGCAGTGAGATCACAGTGACTGGTTTAGACTGGCACACTGTATCTCCTGGGGCTGGAGAAGGGACCCATTTTCTATGAGATCAAGATGTTGCCACATGCTCCTGAACCAACAGATGCATCATAACTAAATGGCCTTGGAGTGGACATTTCACCCAAAATTGGAGCTGAGAGTCTGGGGAACTGAGAGTGGAAAGCAGACCCCTTGGCCATCATGCTTCTGAACTTTCTGAAGATTTGACTCTTCCAAGTGTTTAAATTCCATCATATGCTCAAATATCTACCCACTATATTCTCTTTTTTCCTTAACCTGGCTCAAAGATTGTTTCTGTTATTCAACACCAAAGGGTCTTTGTTACAGGAGCATCTAAACCCCCAGCATCCAACAAGGCCAATCAGGAGGAATGGTTGCTTCAGGGTGTCAGACATTCCACTCCTATCCCCCTCAGGAAAGGCAGCCCTTTGGACCAAATGCTCTGCTCCCCTCAAGGTGATCCACATGCTTAGACATTATGTCATCAGCCTGACAACTTCCTCCTCTTCACCTTCAGACTATATTTGCAAAGGTCCCCAGTAGACAGGGAGGCTTGCTGGGTACTAAAGGCCTGCCTCGTGACAGAGGGATGGGGTTTGTGCAACAACACCAATGCTAACTGGTGGAGATGCCACATCTCACATCTATGGTATCAGACTTTCTGATTATGAGCCCAGTACTTTCTTTTAAGCTATTTGATTATCAAGGACACACACACACAGTCTTCCCCTTTCTCTCACATGTGGTTGTGTTAGTCACTCAGTTGTGTCCGACTCTTTGCAACCCCATGGGCTGTAGCCTGCCAGGCTCCTCTGTCCATGGGATTTTTCAGGCAAGAATATTGGAGTAAGTAGCCATTCTCTTCTCCAGGGGTTTTTCCCAACCCAAGAATTAAACCCAAGTCTCCTGCATTGTAGATGGATTCTTTACCATCTGAGCTATCAGGGAAGCTGTACATACGTCCACCCCCCAACAGTTAAGAAAGATCTTCATGAGTGAAAAACCTGGCTAGGCTATTCTAGTACTTCATCTCTGCTAATCAGCCACAAGGAATATTTCGCAGAGATTACAAGCATTGTGAGTCACTCAAGTATCCAGAGAGAGAGAGAGCGATCTCTGCAGCTCTCTCGCTATATTACCTATAAACTTGATCTAAGTTCTTTTATTTTTTGCCACACCACACAGCATGTGGGATCTTAGTTCACCAACCAGGGATTGAACTCCTGTCCCCTACATTGGAAGCACAGAGTCTTAACCACTGAACCACCAGGGAAGTCCCACAAAATTCTTTTCCAGTGTATATATTTCTTTGACTTAAGTAAGTTTTGTGCAAGATTTATCAAAATGTGCTGCTTAAAACTTACAGGTTTACATGAACAAATGGTTCCCTGCTCAGAAGACTTTGGAAATACCTGACTAAAGGAAGCTCAGTGCTGCTTCTTGCAAGATGCTGCCAAGCCTTCAATATTCCAATATACATCATGAATAGCTAAAAGAGGAATGCAGTGTGTGGCATCTTCCAGATTTCTTTAACCACTAAAATTTCTTCCTTGGTGTATACCGAAAGGTTGGTGATACAATAGATTTGCTTTGGTAAACTGCTAGAAGGGAGTACAGAGGGCAAATCCTAGAAACTAATACCTCTTTGGCTCAGACGGTAAAGAAGCCACCTGTAATGCGAGAGGGTTCAGTCCCTGGGTTGGGAAGATCCTCTGGAGAAAGGAATGGCTACCTACTCCAGTATAATTACCTGGAGAATTCCGTGGACAGAGGAGCCTGGCGGGCTACAGTCCATGGGGTCGCAAATAGTCGGACACTACTAAGCAACTAACACTTTCACTCCAGTACCTCTTTTAAATACCCAGAGGCATAGTTTAAGAGCTGGTGAAGTAGGCCATGGGTAGGTTTACGTGTAGCCCTATTGGATGTCAGTAGGTAGTTAGAAATGCCACTTCATCTGCTGTTGCCAAGTTCTACACCACAGCAGCCATCCTGGGCGGAAAGTCTGAGAGAGCGTGTACTTGTCTTCTTGGGCTGAACATGTTAATGTTATGATCAGAGGATCACCAGGTTTTCCTCCTTCAAAATGAGGATGTGAGAACAGGAAGGATGTGGTTGTCACCAAAGAGTCCAACACCCCATTTATTTTTTTTCCTGTTCCGATCTTAAATCAAAGCAGTTTTCATTAATGCAAGGATAAGTAAACCACACTGACCTTGGTGATATGATATATGAACTAAAAACTTCTAAAACAAATTTGTCTTATTTAAATCCACCTTTTCTAAAAAACCACTTGGTATAATCTAACAAAAATAACCTGTCTACCAATGTGCAAATATTTTGCTAAGATATCTGGTGCCACTTGGGCTGCTTTATAATCATCATTGGCTTTAAGCATCCCTACACTGACAAAATGATTTTAGGAGAATTAAATGGCAGGATTGGCAATTGTTCTGCCAAAGCTTTATCCATAGGACATCTAGAAGGAAAACTTACTTCCCTGGAAGCCTTTTGCAGGGACAGAGAGATCCAAATAAAGAGGAAAATAACTGCACAAATGCATTTATTAACACAATGTCATTTTATAAACTGCAATTTATAGAAGAAGTATGGGAGAACCTAACACTCTAATTCTAAGGTTCAATAATTTCAGTGATGCAATACAAGTCTCATTACTTATCTTTATCCCCAAGATGACTATTTTCAGGCTTTTATTAATAAGGATCCTTACTATTCGAAATTTACTTTGACCTTATATTTCATCTAAATTGAATGATTTGAAATGTCTAAGAAAATACAAGGTTTAAATCACATCTCTGTACCCTACCTCTGTGAAAAACGAAGTGGTTTTCTTTGCATCCATGGGAACAAGAATATTAAATGGCGCATGGTGTAGCCATTACCACGGCTACATTAGGTGGGTGAAAAATACCTAACAAAGACATCAAAAGATCAAGATTCAAGTCTGTCTTTAGACAGCTATTGTAATAAGTTGAACTATATCTCTCCACCAAATTAATAACTTGGAATCCTAAGCCCCAGTACCGTAAAACTGGACTTTCTTTCGGAGATAGGGTCTTTATAGAGACAATCAAATTAAAATGAGGTCATGAAGGTGGGCCTTCATCCAGTATGAATGGTGGACTTCTAAGAGGAGGAAATTTGGACACAGACACACATAAGTGTGAATGTGGTGAGAACAGAAGATGGCCACTGATAAGCCAAGGAGAGAGGAAGCCTGGAATAGGTCCTTCCCTCACCGTCATCAGAAGAAACCACCCCTGCCAACACCTTGGCTTTGGATTTCTAGCCTCCAGCACTGGGAGAATACAGAAAATACATGTCTGTTGTTTAATCCAGTCAGTTGTGGGTACAGTGTGACAGAGCCCTGGCAAATGAATATGGCTGTGTTCTTAGCCAAGTCTTCTAATATTTCTGTCTCAGTTGTCTCATCTATAGCATTAGGAGGTAGATGAGCTTTGAAATTGCTGTATCTCCAATAGCTAATGATCAAGGATGAAGGAAATGGCAACCCACTCCAATATTCTTGCCTAGGAAATCCCATGGACAGGAGTCTGGCAGGCTACAGTCCATGGGGTTGCAAAGAGTCAGACATGACTGAGTGACTAACACTTTCACTTTCAAGAATGGACATAGACTCTCATCAGTTCTTCTGAGATGTAAACATGCACCATCTTCTGAGAAAAGCTCTCCCTCTTGTCTATAGATCAGTGGATTACAGACAAACTGAGATCATCTTTGATAATCCTGTCTGGTCATCCTAAGTCATATTTTGGTAATGACACTGGGAAGCAAAATAAGGAAGAAAGGAGGATCAAAGTTAATTCTGATCTTTGAAAGGCTAAGCAGGAAAATGCAATGGCACCCCACTCCAGTACTCTTGCCTGGAAAATCCCATGGACGGAGGAGCCTGGTAGGCTGCAGTCCATTGGGTCGCTGAGTCGGGCACAACTGAGCGACTTTACTTTTTCGTTTCACTTTCACGCATGGAGAAGGAAATGGCAACCCACTCCAGTGTTCTTGCCTGGAGAATCCTAGAGACAGAGGAGCCTAGTGGGCTGCCATCTATGGGGTTGCACAGAGTCGGACAGAACTGATGCAACTTAGCAGCAGCAGCAGCAAACTTATATCTTCAAGAAATTCATCATTTGTTAGATAATTAGCGGGAAGCTGTTGTATAATGAAGGGAGCTCAACTCAGTGCTCTGTGATAACCTAGATGGATGGGATGGGGAGTGGGAGGGAGGTTCAAGAAAGAGTGGATTTATGTATACTTATGGCTGATTCTGCCCTTATGGCAGAAAGTGAAGAGGAACAAAAGAACCTTTTGATGAAGGTGAAAGAGGAGAGTGAAAAAGTTGGCTTAAAACTCAACATTCAAAAAACTGAGATCATGGCATCTGGTCCCATCACTTCATGGCATACAGATGGGGAAACAATGGAAACAGTGAAAGATTTTATTTTCTTGGGCTTGAAAATCACAGCGGACAGTGATTGCAGCCATGAAATTAAAAGATGCTTGCTCCTTGAAAAAAGCTATGACAAACCTAGACAGCATAATAAAAGGCAGAGACATTACTTTGCCAACAATTTGTCTGTCAAGTCAATGCTATGGTTTTTCCAGTAGTCATGTATGGATATAAGAGTTAGACCATAAAGAAGGCTGAGCACATGGTATTTTTCACAGAACTAGAACAAATAATTTCAAGATTTGTATGGAAATACAAAAAACCTCGAATAGCCAAAGCAATCTTGAGAAAGAAGAATGGAACTGGAGGAATCAACTTGCCTGACTTCAGGCCCTACCACAAAGCCATAGTCATTACGACAGTATGGTACTGGCACAAAGACAGAAATATAGATCAATGGAACAAAATAGAAAGCCCAGAGATAAATCCACACACCTATGGACACCTTATCTTCCACAAAGGAGGCAAGAATATACAGTGGAGTAAAGACAATCTCTTTAACAAGTGGTGCTGGGAAAACTGGTCGCTCACTTTCTAACACCACACACAAAAATAAACTCAAAATGGATTAAAGATCTAAACGTAAGACCAGAAACTATAAAACTCCTAGAGGAGAATGTAGGCAAAACACTCTTCGATATAAATCACAGCAGGATCCTCTATGATCCACCTCCCAGAATACTGGAAATAAAAGCAAAAATAAACAAATGGGATCTAATTAAAATTAAAAGCTTTTGCACAACAAAGGAAACTATAAGTAAGGTGAAAAGACAGCCTTCGGAATGGGAGAAAACAATAGCAAATGAAGCAACTGACAAACAACTAATCTCAAAAATATACAAGGAACTTATGCAGCTCAATTCCAGAAAAATAAATGACCCAATCAAAAAAGGGGCCAAAGAACTAAATAGGCATTTCTCCAAAGAAGACATACGGATGGCTAACAAATACATGAAAAGATGCTTAACATCACTCATTATCAGAGAAATGCAAATCAAGACCACAATGAGGTACCATTTCACACCAGTCAGAATGGCTGTGATCCAAAAGTCTACAAGCAATAAACACTGGAGAGGGTGTGGAGAAAAGGGAACCCTCCTACACTGTCGGTGGGAATGCAAACTAGTACAGCCACTATGGAGAACAGTGTGGAGATTCCTTAAAAAATTGCAAATAGAGCTGCCTTATGACCCAGCAATCCCACCGCTGGGCATACACACCAAGGAAACCAGAATCGAAAGAGACACATGTACCCCAATGTTCATTGCAGCACTGTTTATAATAGTCAGGACATGGAAACAACCTAGATGTCCATCAGCAGATGAATGGATAAGAAAGCTGTGGTACATATACACAATGGAGTATTACTCGGCCATTAAAAAGAATACATTTGAATCAGTTCTAATGAGATGGATAAAATTGGAGCCGATTATACAGAGTGAAGTAAGCCAGAAAGAAAAACACCAATACAGTATACTGACACATATATACGGAATTTAGAAAGATGGTAATGATGACCCTGTATGCGAGACAGCAAAAGAGACACAGATGTATAGAACGGACTTTTGGATTCTGAGGGAGAGGGAGAGGGTGGGATGATATGGGAGAATGGCAGTGAAACATGTATACTATCATGTAAGAAACGAAGTGCCAGTCTATGTTCGATACAGGATACAGGATGCTTGGGGCTGGTGCATGGGGATGATCCAGAGAGATGATATGGGGTGGGAGGTGGGAGGGGGATTCAGGATTGGGAGCTTGTATACACCCATGGTGGATTCATGTCAATGAATGGCAAAACCAATACAGTATTGTAAAGTAAAATAAAGTAAAAATAAAAAAAATTGAGAAAGGAAAAAAAATAAAAATAGAAGTCATGGGAAATATTTAAAAAAAAAAAAAGAAGGCTGAGCACACACAAAAAATTGATGTTTTTGAACCATGGTGTTGGAGAAGACTCTTGAGAGTCCTTTGGACTGCAAGGAGATCAAACCAGTCCATCCTAAATGATATCAACCCTGAATATTCACTGGAAGGACTGATGCTGAAGCTAAAGCTCCAATACTTTGGCCACCTGATGTGAAGAGCAGACTCACTGTAAAAGACCCTGATGTTGGGAAAGATTGGAGACAAGAGGAGAAGGGGACAACAGAGGATGAGGTGGTTGGATGGCATCAACAACTCAATGGACATGAGTTTGAGCAAGCTCTGAGAGATGGTGAAGGACAGAGAAGACTGGTGTGCTGCAGTTCATGGGGTTGCCAAGAGTCAGACATGACTGGGGGATTGAACAACAATGACAATGGCTGATTTACATCAGAAGAAACCAACAGAACACTGTGAAGCAATTATCCTCCAATTGAAAACAAATTAGTAAAAGAAATTCATCGTTTGAAAAAACTGGCTTATAACAGATTCAAAGAAGGTGCTGTGGTGGGTTCAGATGAAAAGATCAGTAATAAATGTAAATCTCATGACATGGCTCCCTATGTTAGAACCTCTGTAGAGTAAACAAAAATGCACACATTTTGTGCTGTTTTTACAACTCATTTCTGGTGTTCTTTCTTCATTTCCCCCACCTCTCACTCCAGTGTTTATTATGAAAGAAAAGATGTTTCAGGCATAACTGTTGAACTTCTGGGTGCTACTTTCCAATTCCATCTCAGCAAAAAAGAAACAGCTAATAATAATGAATCTGTGCAACTTTTATCAACCTCTCATCAGTGTGTATCATCTTGGTATAAATCCCAGGCTATTAATGCACCTTCAAAGCCTAGAATACAGTTTAGTGCCAGAATCACAGTTGGTAAGAAGAGCATTTTGGCAACTGAAATTGCTATTCTTAATGCTATAAAACAGAACTGATGTCCTAGTTACCCTTTGCTTTACCTTGCTGAATGTACACTCTCCTGCCAAAGAAAATATGAAGCATTCTATTCTATGTGATGATCTTATCATTGCTAAGAAGCAATCATAGGGTGACCTTCTTAAGAAGCAACTGGCTAAATTACACAAAATAGTAGCATCAACAATATCAAAACAAAAATCAACACACTTAGCCAACATCAATCTCACAATTAAATGGACAGTGTTTGTAATTAGTTGGGATTCCGATAAGATGGAATACTCGAATCAGAATAATTCAAAGGCTTCTGTACTAAGGAACTTTTACAAAAGTGTACTCAGGGTAAAGTAAAACCACAAGGGACTTTGGGCAATAATCAGGGTTGGGGGCTGAGGCACTGTTGCCAACTCTAGGCATAAGGGGACAAGGAGGAGGGGTTGGGTTGGCAGAACCTGGAGAAAGAAAGTCATGTAGAGAAGATTGTCATGAAGAGAGCAGTGGTTTTCCATCTAGGGACACTTCCAAGGTGTCCCCGACAAGACAGGAGTAAGGAGGACACTGTGCAAGGTGTCCCCGACAAGACAGGAGTAAGGAGGACACTGTGCAAGGTGTCCCCGACAAGACAGGAGAAAGGAGGATAAATACCCTGACCTCCTCCTCCTCCTTTCAGTGTTCTGCCAGGGCCCCAACTGATCAAATACAACCAGAGACAGAACAGGGGGCCCACTGAAGAGGTCTGCTAAGAGTCAGCCTCTGATGGTCAGGGTGAGGAGGTCTGGAGGGGCAACTGGGTGATGCACCAATGCACTCACAGAAATACTTATAAATTGTGTAAGAGCAGAAATGTCTCTTCTTGTTCACCATTTTATCCCCAACTATATCGCTCCAGTATTCTTGCATGAAAAACCCCATGGACAGAGGAGCCTGGCTGGCTGTGGTCCATGGGGTTGCAAACAGTCAGACATGACTGAATCGACTAAGCACGGCGTATCATAACTCCTATTTTCCAATTCTCTGACAGCAACTGGGTGTCTAATAATTAAGTTCAATGTGACATTAATTACCAAGTTAGCACAGACCCCACCAGTTAAGGGCTCAGTCCCATTTTAGACACCAGCCACAAATGGGGTCCCCAGACAACTTTCACTTCTGCCTGCTACTGCTGCTGCTAAGTCGCTTCAGTCGTGTCTGACTCTGTGTGACCCCAGAGACGGCAGCCCACCAGGCTCCCCTGTCCCTGGGATTCTCCAGGCAAGAATACTGGAGTGGGTTGCCATTTCCTTTTCCAATGCATGAAAGTGAAAAGTGAAAGTGAAGTCACTGAGTCGTGTCCAACTCCCAGCGACCCCATGGACTGCAGCCTACCAGGCTCCTCCATCCATGGGATTTTCCAGGCAAGCCTAGCCAACTATAAATATGGAGGTTCCCACAACCCCACTCAGGTTCAGTAATTTGCCAGAGTAACTCCCAGCTCAGGGAAGCTCTCTACTTTCTATTACAGCTTTATTGTAAAGAATACAACTCAGGAACAGCCAAATGGAAGAGATGCATAGGGAAGGTATGGGGGTAAGGAGGGCACAGGGCTTCCATGCTCTTTTTGAGTGTACCACCCTCCCAGCACATCAATGTGTTCCCAATCCGGAAGCGTCATGGCATAGGCATGATTTACTAAATTTCAAGCCACTGGTACTTGAACTCAGTCTCCATTCCCTCTCTCCTCCCCAGAGGTCAGAGGTGGGACTGAAGGGTTCTATCCCTATGATCACATAGATTTTTCCTCTGGGAACCAGCCCCCATCCTGAAGCTGTCTAAATACCCCATCTTTAGTCACCTCATTAGAATACAGAAGACACTCCTATCAGTGGAAATTCCAAGGAATATAGCATGCCAGGAACCAGGAAAAAGGCCAAATCTATTTTTTTCTTAATCATGCCACACCAGCATGTTGTATCACCATGTCTGGCATGTAACAGACACTGTATTTGTTACTGAATGATGCAGTCTCCACTGTGTTAGTCTACAGTTCTTTCTCTTTTCCTTCTGGGTTTTCGAAAGATTACTAAAATGTTTAAGCCCAAACTATACATGCCTTTAAGCTTCTCCTTCCCCTCTAGGCAGATAATCTAGAGAAGACAAACCCTGAGTGGCTTCTAGAACCCCAGGGCACTCCACACCTCTGACACCCAAAGCATAGGGAGGCTCAAAGGAGACACAGATATATTTTAGAGATGGAATCTAAACTGTTGACAAACAATCTGCTCCAGTCTCTTCAGGGTTGTATGCCTTTTTATCACCTTCACTACCAACAGATTCTGTGGCACTAAATAGACGTAGGAAGCTAGGGCTAGACCTTTGTGGGGTGGTAAGCTATTTTTGTTGATATAAGGTATCGTACAACATGTCACCAAAAGAACTTTATTTTGTTCTGGATCATTTCCCAATGATATGAGTCCCACCTTGTGCTTTTAAAAAATCCCAAGGTGACCAACATTTTACATGTCAGGGGAAACTGGATCTCTATCAGGAGAAAATCTGAGATTAGGGATGAAGAAAATGCAGAATGGAGTAGGGATAGTCTAAATCCATTAACAGAAAAAAAAAAAAAAAAAAAAACCACTGAAAAACAAACAGATCTATTCAAAGCTGATATGACTTGAAAATACGGTACAAAATTTCAGTTTAAATGAGGTTTGGGGGAAGTGCATTTCCATCGGATGGAACAACATTTTCCATTCATCAGTAGCCCTAGCTATTAAACTGATGGACTGTAAGTTTCCTCTATAGCAATAGCCTTTTTAATAATAACATAAATGAGCCAAGCTCTATGACCAAACTTTGAAGTCTCAACCTAAACAGTTATCCAAAGGCTTGATCAGGTCCTGATCAAGAATATGTTTAGCCTGCTCACACATTCCTGGCCCATCTTTCTGTGGAAAGGGGCTCCTAAATTTCTTCAGCTGAGTGTGGTCTCTAGCCACGGCATGCTCTGCACATGTGATGCCCCCTTTGATCAACAGCACACACTATCGTCACTTCAGGCACTGATCAGAAAATGCAGCTAAGAACAGACTGGGCTTCCCAGGTGTCTCTAGCAGTAAAGATCCTGCCTGCCAATGCTGGAGACATAAGAGACACTAGTTCCATCCCTGGGTCGTGAAGATCCCCTGGAGGAGAGCATGGCAACCCACTGCAGTATTCTTGCCTGGAGAATTCCATGGACAGAGGAGCCTAGCAGGCTACAATCCATGGGGTCAGAAAGACTCAGACGTGACTCAAGTGATTTAGCATGCACAGGAGCTTGCTAGACACACCTGATAGCGGAAAGAAATGCCTAAGGCAGTTGTTCTAAACCCAGTTGATTGTTCTAAATGACCTAGGGAGAAGGGAAGACAAGAATGGCCAGAGGGCCTTGGAAAGGAAGAGAGTAAGAGAGAACTGAGTGGGTATCTAGGCCCACCCAAGTACATGGAATCATATCTGGAGGTGTCCTTTTTAAGACACATTAATCTATCCCCCCCCACCACCACACTCCATCATACAATGGAAGAGACAGACTAACTTTCCTTTTCCTGTCTCTAAACAATACACTGGATTAGGTAGACTGGAATTACACAGGGAACTTTTTCAAAATAAGTTACATGAGTAAGATTCTGCTTACCTACTCACCCCGCCATTCTGAGGAACCTCATGTGCTGGCACCTGATAAATTTTGCAAGAGCTCTCTAGGTTACTTTGACCCTCTTCTCTTCTCTTCATCCTGCCCCAACCCCAGTTAAAAATCCACTAAACACTAGTTTCCTATTACACTCAATTACCAGAAAGAAATGCATTTGGGTCACATATCTTAACTTCCTGCTAACATACCTTAACGGCATTAATATTTAACAATACACACTTGACTTAGATTAAAAATGCCTGATAAGGTTTATCTACTTGAATTTTACATTGTTATACCTTCTGGAAAATCAGTTTAAATCATCTAATAACCTTACTCAACATCCATTACATAGACCTTCACAAAATACCATGTCTGACAAGAGACAGTCCCCCTAGCAGAACATGTCTATGTCTTTCTAACAAACAGGGATAATGAGGTATTTCAAAGCATCTGCCCTAGTGCTTCAGCTGCTAGAAAACAAGCCTTCTTTTTTGTTTTGTTTTTTTAAGTAGTAACTAATACTGGTGAGGATCCTTAGAAATGGCTTGTAAGACAATGTTACTGATAGAATGTTCTGTGATAAGTGTGCTACACCTACCCTGTCCAATTCTACAGTTAATAGGTACATGTGACTTGTGAGCACTTTAAATTGTGACTAGTGTGACTGAAGAGTGAATTTTAAATATTATTTAATTTCAATTAATCCGATGCAAATAGCTGACTCACTGGAAAAGACCTTGATGCTGGGAAAAATTCAAGGCAAAGCAGAAGAGGATGGCAGAGGATGAATGGTTGGATGGCATCACCGACTCAAAGGATATGAGTTTAAGCAAGCTCCAGAAGACAGTGAAGGACAGGGAAGTGGGGCATGCTGCAATCCATGGGGGTCACAAAGAGTTGGACACAACTGAGCAACTGAACAACAACAATATACATTTAAATAACTGCATGTGGCTATTGGAGAAGGAAATGGCAACCCACTCAAGTATTCTTGCCTGGAGAATCCCATGGACGGAGGAGCTTGGTGGGCTACAGTCCACGGGTCACAAAGAGTCAGACACGACTGAGCAACTTCACTTTCACTGCCTATACGGAGCCACATGGTTCCAAGACCACTTTTTATATTTAAGTAGGATGACACAAGAAAAAGAAATACAAAAAGGCAAAATGGTGTCTGAGGAGGCCTTACAAATAGCTGAGAAAAGAAAAGAATCTAAAGGCAAAGCAGAAAAGGAAAGATATACCCACTGAATGCAGAGTTCCAAAGAAAAGCAAGGAGAGATAAGAAAGCCTTCCTCAGTGATCAATGCAAAGAATAGAGGAAAACAATAGAATGGGAAAGACTTGAGATCTCTTCAAGAAAATTAGGGATACCAAAGGAATATTTCATGCAAAGATAGGCACAATAAAGGACAGAAATGGTATGGACCTAACAGAAGCAGAAGATATTAAGAAGAGGTAGCAAGAATACACAGAAGAACTATACAAAAAAGATAACCACAATGATGTGAGGACTCATCTAGAGCCAGACATCCTGGAATGCAAAGTCTAGGGCCTTAGGAATCATTACTATAAATAAATCTAGTGGAAGTGATGGAATTCCAGCTAAGCTATTTCAAATCCTAAAAGATGATGCAGTTAAAATGCTGCACTCCATATGCCAGCAAATTTGGAAAACTCAGCAGTGGCCACAGGACTGTAAAAGGTCAGTTTTCATTTCAATCCCAAAGAAAGGCAATGCCAAAGAATGTCCAAACGACTGCACAATTACACTTATCTCACATGCTAGCAAAGTAATGCTCAAAATTCTCCAAGCGAGGCTTCAACTGTACATGAACCAAGAACTTCCAGATGTACAAACTGGTTTTAGAAAGGGCAGAGGAACCAAAGATCAAATTGCCAACATCTGTTGGATCATAGAAAAAGCAAAAGAGTTCCAGAAAAATATCTACAGCTTTATTGCCTACGCCAAAGCCTTTGACTGCATGGATCACAACAAACTGTGGAAAATTCTGAAAGAGATGGTAATTTCATCACCTTACCTGCCTCCTGAGAAATCTGTATGCAGGTCAAGAAGCAACAGTTAGAACCAGACATGGAACAATGGACTGGTTCCAAATTGGGAAAGAAGTATGTCAAGGCTGTATATTGTCACCCTGTTTATTTAACTTTTATGTAGAACATATCTTGTGAAATGCCAGGCTGGATGAAGCACAAGCTGGAATCAAGACTGCAGGGAAAAATATAAATAACCTCAGATATGCAGATGACACCACTCTTATGGCAGAAAGCAAAGAGGAACTAAAGAACCTCTTGATGAAAGTGAAAGAGGAGAGTGAAAAAGTTGGCTTAAAACTCAACATTCAAAAAACAAAGATCATGGTATCTACTCACATCACTTCATGGCATATAGATGGGGAAACAATGGAAACAGTGACAGACTTTATTTTCTTGGGCTCCAGAATCACTGCAGATGGTGACTGCAGCCATGGAATTAAAAGATGCTTGCTCCTTGGAAGAAATGCTAAGACAAACCTAGACAGCACATTAAAAAGCAGAAACATTACTTTGTCAATGAAGGTCCATCTAGTCAAAGCTATGATTTTTCCAGTAGTCATGTATGGATGTAATATTTGGACCATAAAGAAAGCTGAGCACCAAAGAATTGATGCTTTTGAACTGTAGTGTTGGAGAAGACTCTTGAGAGTCCCTTGGACTGCAAGGAGATCAAACCAGTCAATCCCAAAGGAAATCAGTCTTGAATATTCATTGGAAGGACTGATGCTGAAGCTGAAGCTCCAATACTTTGGCCACCTGATGTGCTGACTCATTTGAAAAGACCCTGATGCTGGGAAAGATTGAAGGCAGGAGGAGAAGGGGACAACAGAGGATGAGATGGTCAGATGGCATCACTGGCTCAATGGACACGAGTTTGAGCAAGCCCTGGGAGTTGGTGAAGGGAAGCCTGGTGTGCTGCAGTCCACGGACAGGGTCACAAAGAGTTGGACATGACTGAGTGACTGAACTGAACTGAAGATGACTCAAAAATCTTATAGTAGTTTCAACTTTGGTACAAATGCTATGTGTTAACTGTAAGCATCCTCAGCTTTTAGTAATATTATTCAAAAGGATTTCCAGGGTTGACTATGGGAACTTGCTTGCTCTCAACAGAAAGCAAGGTCAGGTCATATGCCTGATGCAGCCTGATCAAACTGTAAGTGCCTTCATGCCTGGGTTCTTATTACTGGACTGCTGGGACCCGATGGCAGAAGAGCAGACCTTCCTCTGAGTGGGACCACTGTAACCCCTCTGAATGGACAGTGTGGACGTTTACTCTCCCCTCAGCTCAGACCCCTCCACTGTTCTAACCTCACATGGTAAAGAGAAGGCAGGAGTTTGGCCTTGAGGCTTTCTCAATTCACACCTGGAAAGTGTGTTCCCTTTCTGATGAAAGGTCCAAAGGGTTTGCAGGGTCTCTCAACCTCAGCACAGTGACATTTTGAGCCCTGTGCTTCTGTGTTATGGGGACTGTCCTGTGTGTCTGAAGATGTTTAGGAGCATCCCTGGTCTCTACCCACTAGATGCCAGTAGTGTCCCCCCAACCTTTCCAGTAGTGCCCACCCAATATTTCTACAGACACTGTCAAATATCCCTGGAGGGCAAAAATCTCCCCTGGTCGAGAGTCACCAGTCTAGGCAGTAAGTTCTTAAACTATGGGCTATTTAATAAAGAAGATGAACTTTAGTTTTCTGTTCAGTTTTTAAAATCTCTAGTACCTGGCAGATGCCTGATACTGTGATAAACACTCAAGTATTGCTTGGATGCATGAATAAACAGCCGATGTTATTTTTTAGCTTTGTAAATATCTCCCTCAGTGCCTAGAAGACTCAATCAACAAGTATTTTCTGGCTTATTAATTTCTTCAAGGTTTAAAAAAGTAGCAATTTCTATGAATGACTACTTTTGAGGAAGGAAAATGATGGGAAAAATACATCTTTCTTCATAACTTAATGTATATGAAGCAATTTCCTGGCTTGTTATGATTTTTAGTAAATCAAGTAAGTCCAAAAATATAGTATCACCAGTTCCAAATTAAGTATCATAGTTTAGGGGTTGCACAGAGTTGGACATGACTGAAGCGACTTAGCAGCAGCAGCAGCAGCAGCAGCAGCAGATATGCAGATGACACCACCCTTAAGGCAGGAAGTGAAGAGGAACTAAAGAGCTTCTTGATGAAAATGAAAGAGGAGAGTGAAAAAGTTGGCTTAAAGCTCAACATTCAGAAAACTAAGATCATGGCATCTGGTCCCATCGCCTCATTGCAAATAGATGGGGAAACAGTGGAAACAGTGAGAAACTTTATTTTGGGGGCTCCAAAATCACTGCAGATGCTGATTGGAGCCATGAAATTAAAAGACACTTACTCTTTGGAAAGAAAGTTATGACCAACCTAGACAGCATATTAAAAAGCAGAGACATTACTTTGCCAACAAAAGTCCATCTAGTCAAGGCTATGGTTTTTCCAGTAGTCATGTATAGATGTGAGAGTTGGACTATAAAGAAAGCTGAGCATCAAAGAATTGATGCTTTTGAACTGTGGTGCTGGAGAAGACTCTTGAGAGTCTCTTGGACTGCAAGGAGACCCAACCAGTCCATCCTAAAGGAGATCAGTCCTGGGTGTTCCCTGGAGGTCCCTGGTTGAAGCTGAAACTCCAATTCTCTGGCCACCTGATGCAAAGAGTGATGGCATCACCGACTCAATAGACATGAATTTGGGTGGGCTCCAGGGGTTGGTGTTGGACAGGGAGGCCTGGCATGCTGCAGCTCCTGGGGTCACCAAGAGTCTAACACAACTGAGCAATTGAACTGAACTGAACTGAAAACTCTTTTTAAAAATTAAAGTAAAAATGCAGAGGAAGGAACACTTCCAAACTCATTCTATGAGACCACCATCACCTGGAACAGACTGGTTCCAAATAGGAAAAGGAGCACGTCAAGGCTGTATGTTGTCACTCTGCTTATTTAACTTATATGCTTACTTAACAACATGGAAAAGGAAATGGTCTATCAAGTCCAAGAGTCACAAAGAGTCCCATACAGGATAAACACAAGGAGAAACACACCAAGACACATACTAATCAAACTAACAAAGACTAAACACAAAGAAAGAATACTAAAAGCAGCAAGGGAGACGCAACAAGTAACATACAAGGGAAATCCCATACACTTAACAGCTGACCTTTCAGCAGAAACTCTGCAGGCCAGAAGGGAATGGCAGGATATATTTAAAGTATTGAAAGGGGGAAATCTACAACCAAGATTATAGTATCCAGCAAGGATCTCATTCAAAATTGTTGGAGAAATAAAAAGCTTTTCAGACAAGCAAAAGTTAAGAGAATTCAGTACCACAAAACCAGCCTTACAACAAATGTTAAACAGATTTATATAGTCAAGAAATACAAGAGAAGAAAACAGATCTACAAAATCAACCACAAACAATTAAGAAAATGGCCAACAATAGGAACATACATATTAATAATTATTTCAAATGTAAATGGATTAAATGCTGCAACCAAAAGGCACAGACTGGGTGGATGGATGCAAAAACAGGACCCATATATATGCTGACTACAAGAAACCCACTTCAGACCTAAAGACACATATAGACTGAAAGTGAGAGGATGGAAAAATATATTCCTTGCAAATGGGAAGCAAAAGAAAGCTGGAGTAGCAATTCTCATATCAGACAAAATAGACCTTAAAATAAAGATTACAAGAGCTAAGGAAGGATACTACACAATGATTAAGGGATCAATCCAAGAGGAAGACATAACAATTGTAAATATCTATGCACCCAACATAGAAGCACCTCAATACATAAGACAAACACTGACAAACAATAAAGGAGAAATTGACAGTAACACAATAATAATAGGAAACTTTAACACCCCACTCACACCAATGGACAGGTCATTAAAACAGAAAATTATTAAGGAAACACAAGTCTTAAATGATACATTAGATGAGATGGATCTCATTGATATCTTCAGGACATTCCATCCAAATGCAGAAGAATACACCTTCTTCTCAAATGCACATGGAACATTCTCCAGGATAGACCACATCTTGGGTCACAAATCAAACCTCAGTAAATTTAAGAAAATTGAAATTGTATCAAGCATCTTCTCCAACCACAAGTCCATGAGACTAGATATGAATTACAAGAAAAAAAAAAGTCTAAGAAACACAAACACATGGAAATTAAACAACACGTTTCTAAATAACCAACAGGTTACTAAAGAAATAAAAAAATTTCTAGAAACAAACGACAATGAAAACACAACATCTCAAAACCAATGGGATGCTGCAAAAGCAGTTCTAAGAGGGAAGTTTACAGTAACACAATCCTACCTCAGGAAACAAGAAAAACATAGAATATACAACCTAACTTTACAACTAAAACAGCTGGAAAAAGAAGAACAAAAACACCCCAAAATTAATATAAGGAAAGAAATCACAAAGAGTTGAGCAGAAATAAATGAAAAAGAAATGAAAGAAACAGTAGCAAAGATTAATAAAACTAAAAGTTGGTTCTTTGAGAAGATAAACAAAATTGACAAACTTTTAGCCAGACTCAAGAAAAAAAGAGAGAAGAATCAAATCAACAAAATTAGAAATGAAAAAGGAGAGGTTACAACAGACAATGCAGAAATACAAAGGACTATAAGAGACTATTATGAACAACTATATGGAAATAAAATGCATAACCTGGAAGAAATGGACAGATTCTTACAAAAGTTCAATCTTCCAAGACTGAACCAGGAAGAAATAGAAATTATAAACAACCCAATTAGAAGCACTGAAATTGAAGCTGTGATTAAAAAAAAAAAATCTCCCAAAAAACAAAAGCCCAGGACCAGACGGCTTCCCAGGAGAATTCTATCAAACATTTAGAGAAGAACTAACGTCTATCCTTCTAAAACTCTTTCAAAAAACTGCAGAGGAAGGAACACTTCAAACTCATTCTCTGAGACCATCATCACCTGGAACAGACTGGTTTCAAATAGGGAGAGTATGTCAAGATTGTATATTGTCACCCTGTTTATTTAACTTATAGGCAGAGTACATCATGAGAAATGCTGGGCTGGATGAAGCACAAGCTGGAATCAAGATTGGTGGGAAAAATATCAATAACCTCAGATATGCACATGACACCACCCTTATGGCAGAAAGTAAAGAAAAACTGAAGAGCCTCTTGATGAAAGTGAAAGAGGAGAGTGAAAAAGCTGGCTTAAAGCTCAACATTCAGAAAACTAAGATCATGGCATTCAGTCCCATTACTTCATGGCAAATAGATGGGGAAACAGTGGAAACAGTGTCAGACTTTATTTTGGGGGACTCCAAAATCACTACAGATGGTGATTACAGCCATGAAATTAAAACTCTTACTCCTTGGAAGAAAAGTTATGACCAACCTAGACAGTATATTAAAAAGCAGAGACATTACTTTGCCAACAAAGGTCTGTCTAGTCAAGGTTATGGTTTTTCCAGTAGTCATGTATGGATGTCAGAGTTGGACTATAAAGAAAGCTGAGCACCAAAGAATTGATGCTTTTGAACTGTGGTGTTGGAGAAGACTCTTGAGAGTCCCTTGGACTTCCAGGCATTCCAACCAGTCCATCCTAAAGGAGATCAATCCTGAATATTCATTGGAAGGATTGATGTTGAAGCTGAAACTCCAATATTTTGGCCACCTGATGCAAAGAACTGACTCATTTGAAAAGACCCTGATGCTGGGAAAGATTGAAGGTGGGAGGAGAGGGGATGATGGAGGATAAGATGGTTGGATGGCATCACCAACTCAATGGACATGAGTTTGAGTAAACTCTGGGAGTTGGTGATGGACAGGGAGGCCTAGAGTGCTGCAGTCCATGGGGTTGCAAACAGCTGGACACAACTGAGTGACTAAACTGATCACTCTGGTATCAAAACCAGACAAAGACAACACAAAGAAAGAAAACTACAGGCCAAAATCACTGATGAACATAGTTACAAAAATCCTCAAAAAATTTTAGCAAATAGAATTCAGCAACACATCAAAAAGCTCATACACCATGATTAAGTTCAATTTATTCCAGGAATGTGAGGATTCTTCAATATATGCAAATCAATCAATGTGATATACCGTATTAACAAATTAAAAGATAAAAACCATATGATAATCTCAATAGATGCAGAAAAAAGCCTTTGACAAAATTCAGCACTCATTTATGATTAAAACTCTACAAAAAATGTGCATAGAAGGAACCTACATCAACATAGTAAAGGCCATATACAATAAGCCTACAGCAAACATTACTCTCAATGGTGAGAAACTGAAAACATTCCCCCTAAGATCAGGAACAAGACAAGAGTGTCCACTCTCACCACTATTATTCAACATAGTGCTGGAAGTCCTAGCTACAGCAATCAGAGAAGAAAATGAAATAAAAGGAATCCAGATCAGAAAAGAAGTAGTAAAGCTCTCACTGTTTGCAGATGACATGATACTCTACATAGAAAACCCTAAAGATAGTGTCAGAAAATTACTAGAGTTAATCAGTGAATTTAGCAAAGTTGCAGGATATAAAATCAATACACAGAAATCACTTGCATTTCTATATACTAACAATGAAAAAGCAGAAGGAGAAATTAAGGAATCAATCCCATTCACCACTGCAACAAAAAAGAATTAAATAACGAGGAATAAACTTACCCAAGGAAACAAAAGAACTATACGCAGAAATTTATAAGATGCTGATGAAAGAAATCAAAGATGACATAAACAGATGGAGAGAGATTCCATGTTCCTGGGTAGGAAGAATCAATATTGTGAAAATGGCTATACTACCAAACACAATCTACAGATTCAATGCGATGCCTATCAAATTACCAATGGCATTTTTCATAGAACTAGAACAAAAAATTTCACAATTCGCATGAAAACACAAAGACCCCAAATAGCCAAAACAGTCCTGAGAAAGAAGAATGGAGCTGGAGGAATCAACCTTCCTGACTTCAGGTTATACTACAAAGCTGCAATCATCAAGACAGTATGGTACTGGCACAAAAACAGAAATATAGACCAATGGAACAAGATAGAAAGCCCAGAAATAAACCCATGCACTTATGGGTACCTTATTTTTGGCAAAGGAGGCAAGAATATACAATGCGGCAAAGACAGCTTCTTCAATAAATGGTGCTGGGAAAACTGGACAGCTACATGTAAGAGAATCAAATTTGAACACTTCCTAGCCCCATACACAAAGATTAACTCAAAATGGATTAAAGACATAAATATAAGACCAGAAGCTGTAAAACTCTTAGAGGAAAGCACAGGCAGAATACTCGATGACATAAGTCAAAGCAAGATCCTCTATGACCCACCTCCTAGAGTAACAGAAATAAAAACAAAAGTAAACAAGTGGGACCTGATTAAACTTAAAAGCTTTTGCACAGCAAAGGAAACTATAAGCAAGGTGAAAAGACAACTCTCAGAATGGGAGAAAATACTAGCAAATGAAAAACTGACAAAGGATTAATTTCCAAAATATACAAGCAGCTCGTACAACTCAATACCAGAAAAACAAACAACCCACTCAAAAAGTGGGAAAAAGACTTAAACAGATATTTCTCCAAAGAAGACATACAGATGGCTAATAAACACATGAAAAGATGCTCAACATCACTCATTATGAGAGAAATGCAAATCAAAACTACAATGCGAAATCACCTCACACTGGTCAGAATGGCCATCATCAAAAAGTCTACAAACCATAAATGTTGGAGAGGGTGTAGAGAAAAGGGAACACTCTTTTGGTGGGAGTGTAAATTGATACAGCCACTATGGAAGACGGTATGGAGAGTTCTTAAAAAACTAGGACTAAAACCACCATATGACCCAGCAATCCCACTCCTAGGCATATACCCTGAGGAAACCAAAATTGAAAAAGACACATGTATCCCATTGTTCATTGCAGCACTATTTACAATAGCTAGAACATGGAAGCCACCTAGATGTCCATAGAAAGATGAATGGATAAAGAAGTTGTGGCATATATACACAATGGAATATTATTACTCGGCCATTAAAAGGAACATATGTGAGTTCTGATGAGGTGGATGAACCTGGAACCTATTATACACAGTGAAATCAGTCAGAAAGAGAAAGAGGAAGATAAATATCATATTCTAATGCATATATAAGAAATCTAGAAAAACGGTACTTAAGAACTTATTTACAGGATAGCAGTGGAGAAACAGACATAGAGAATAGGATTCTGGACATGAGGAGAGGGGAGGAGAGGGTGAGATGTATGGGAAAAGTAACATGGAAACTCATATTACTATATGTAAAATAGACAGCCAATGGGAATTTGCTGTATGGCTCAGGAAACTAAAACAGGGACTCTGTATCAATCTAGAGGGGTGGGATTGGGCAGGAGATGAGAGGGAGGTGCAAAAGGGAGGGGATATATGTATACTTATGCTGATCATGTTGAGGTTTGACAGAAAAAAAACAAAATTCTGTAAAGCAATTATCATTCAATAAAAAAATAGATTAAAAAAATTTTTTAATCTCTCAAATTTGCTTTTTGTCTAACATCATTCTTACAGTCTAAAATAAATATAAAATAAACAGCAAGTAATAAGTCATTAGCAAAAAACCAAAGTGAGAAATGCACATTAAAATGATGTACAACATAATGTACAACACATTTATTTAAGAATGTATTCCGATATCAAACAGCACAGCTCAACAATGCAAAACCGCAATTACTTTTGCACCAACCCAATATAAACCAAGAGTAGGAAACTCTGCTGTAGGAAAGGAGCCTATAGAATTTACAGCAGTGGGTGCAAAGCAATTTAGGACTAATTAAATGTAAGAGAGTTCTAGAAAAACATCTATTTCTCCTTTACTGACTATGCCAAAGCCTTTGACTGTGTGGATCACAATAAACTGTGGAAAATTCTGAGAGAGATAGGAATACCAGACCACCTGACCTGCCTCTTGAGAAACCTATATGCAGGTCAGGAAGCAACAGTTAGACCTGGACATGGAGCAACAGACTGGTTCCAAATAGGAAAAGGAGTACGTCAAGGCTGTATATTGTCATCCTGCTTATTTAACTTATATGCAGAGTACATCATGAGAAACGTTGGGCTGGAAGAAGCACAAGCTGGAATCAAGATTGCTGGGAGAAATATCAATAACTTCAGATATGCAGATGACACCACCCTTATGGCAGAAAGTGAAGAGGAACTAAAAAGCCTCTTGACGAAAGTGAAAGTGCAGAGTGAAAAAGTTGGCTTAAAGCTCAACATTCAGAAAATGAAGATCATGGCATCTGGTCCCATCACTCCATGGGAAATAGATGGGGAAACAGTGGAAACAGAGTCAGACTTTATTTTGGGGGGCTCCAAAATCACTGCAGATGGTGACTGCAGCCATGAAATTAAAAGACGCTTGCTCCTTGGAAGAAAAGTTATGACCAACTTAGATAGCATATTCTAAAGCAGAGACATTACTTTGCCAACTAAGGTCCATCTAGTCAAGGCTATGGCTTTTCCAGTGGTCATGCATGGATGTGAGAGTTGGACTGTGATGAAAGCTGAGCGCCGAAGAATTGATGCTTTTGAACTGTGGTGTTGGAGAAGACTCTTGAGAGTCCCTTGGACTGCAAGGAGATCCAACCAGTCCATTCTGAAGGAGATCAGCCCTGAGATTTCTTTGGAGGGAATGATGCTAAAGCTGAAACTCCAGTACTTTGGCCACCTCATGCAAAGAGTTGACTCATTGGAAAAGACTCTGATGCTGGGAGGGATTGGGAGCAGGAGGAGAAGGGGACGACAGAGGGTGAGATGGCTGGATGGCATCATTGACTCGATGGACGTGAGTCTGAGTGAACTCCGGGAGTTGGTGATGGACAGGGAGGCCTGGCATGCTGCGATTCATGGGGTCACAAAGAGTCGGACACAACTGAGTGACTGAACTGAACTGAAATGTATTGTAAGGCTTCCCCATGTGGCACAGTGGTAAAGAATTTGGCTGCTGATGCAGGTTTAATCCCTGGGTCAGGAAGATCCCCTGGAGTGGAAAATGACAACCCATTCCAGTATTCTTGCCTGGGAAATCCCATGGACAGAAGAGCCTGGTGGGCTACAGCCCATGGGAGTCACAAAGAGTAGGACACAGCTGAGCATACATGAACGCATTTGATCTATGCTTAAAACTGGTACACTTTCAGTTTTACCACATTTTAGTGGCCCAAACAAGGCACAAGCCTAGATTCAAGGTGTGGAGAAATAGTCTCCAGCTACTAATGGAATGAATCACAAAGTCACATACATGATATAGGAGAGGAAATCACTACAGCTATTTTGGCATCAATCTTCCATACCTCCCTTTTTCAGGCTCTTAAAACCTGAATTAACAAGCAGAGGTCACTTGATAAATACATAATTAAATCTGACTGGATAGTGTTCAGGGGTTATTTCAATCAAGCTCAAAAGAACTTGATCAGTTGCTCCAAACCCAGAATGTATCAGAATACCAGACTGCCCTTTTCCCTCTCCTGCCCCACCCACACCCCTCAAACGTCTATCTGGAGATTACCTCTCAGACTGGACTCTTTCTGCGGATGCCTGCCATTAAGCCCTCCCATTCTGCACTGCTTCTCGCTGGTTTCACTCTTCTGGTGACACCTACTTCCATATAATGGATTTATTTTCTATAGTCTCTATAATAATTACTATGTTAGGTGTTTAATCAATAAAATTTTAAATCTGCTCAAATTGATGCAGGGAAAGAGAGAGGAAAACATCCTCTCTTCATCTCCCACCTCTTCCTCAGGGGTATCAATACAACAGCACTCTGAAATCTGGAAGAAGAATCATTTACTTTTTGCTTTCATTAGCTATTGCTATAATAATTGGGAATCTCTGGCCCTGTTGGTTCATAATTCAGTGGAAGAGCCCAAATGTCTGTGGACCACAGGTTTCCTGTAACAGCAGGAACGATTCCTCAGCTCTTTCAGAACTGAAACCTAGATATTGTGCAGAAATTCAAGGAGCCCAAACCCTGTTAGAGTAAATTAGCATTTAGGTATCTGACACGCTTTGGAATGAGTCTTTCCATACAAATCCGTTTTCTAGGCCGCTATTCCATTACACAGTGCCCTTCTTAGGAGAGCCCGAGGGAGAAATTTCTCTCTGATCTCAGGATGGGTAATAGTTGGGCTGCTTCTTAGTACTTGAGTGGTTTTGTGGTGGCTGTTACTACAGATAATGCGCATTGTGAGGGCATCTCCTTAGTGTGGTGCCGAATCTGAGACCCATCTCTAATAAATCTATAGGACTTCAGGTGCGAATTTTGGATATTAACCCCACACCTGAATTTGCCTTATCTTTTCTATATACTCTCCATTCCACTTCCCTCATTGAATTATTTTTATGTTTTTTTTGGGTCCTATTTGAGATACTTATATAAGCAGATTAAATGTGCTTCAGAGAATAAATAAGAAAACAATAAGTGCCAGTTTCTCAAGAAATATATATGATTTTAGACACTTTTAACAATTCAATTGTATCTATTTTGCTAGAACTCTTCTTTTTCCATTTCAGACACTCTGGCTAAGTTAATCATACTTCTCCAAGGTTCATTATTATCTTTGGCTTCAAAAGACTGCTCATGTTTTTTTTTCTTTTTCTGCCTATATCCTTCTGCTATTCCTTACCTATCCCAAGGCAACCATTTCAATGTGTTCTATGCATGTACTTTTGTTAGTATGTGTCCTTATAAAGCACAGTTTTGTATATGTGGATCTTAATGGTGTATAAATATTGTTGTTGTAAAAGTCAATCTCCTTTTTTCATCCAGCACTATATTTTTAAGGTTCATATATTTTACTCTGGGTACATCTAGTCTGTTACTTCTCTCTGCTGAATAGCACAAACCAAACACTTCCTGCCTCTTATTCCCCAAAACTGCCTCCAATCCCCTACTGCCACAAAAACACTGTGAAGACAGTGCTTACACATGGGGTGAATGCTTTTGAGAAACAAAAGTGTGCTGGTCATAAGTCCACCAGGACAGCACATGTACACACTATAACTGTCCCAGACAAGCTAACACGCATTGCCACCTTACTCCTACAGGACCTTCATAAACTCTGTAAGAAGTCGTCCTTGATATGTACCCAGGAGCGGATTTGCTGGGTCAAGAAGCATACCTCAACCTAATTTGCTATCACCATCAGAGTCCTCTGCAGAATTTCTACACCAGTTGATAGTCCCATTAGCAGTGCATAAGGGTTCCTACGGTCCCACATCCCTGCCAACGCTGGGCATTATCCTAAATTTGCCAGTCTAGTGCAAGAAAACTGATGTCTCCATTTATCTTTCATTTTTCTGTCAACTAACGAGTTTGAATGGGCTTCCATGGTGGCTCAGCAGTAAAGAACCCACCTGCAATGCAGGAGACGCAAGAGATGTGGGTTCAATCCCTGGGTCAGAAGGTTCCCCTGGAAGATAAAATGGCAACCCACACCAGGATTCTTGCTGGGACAATCCCATGGACAGAGGAGCCTGGCAGACTACAATCTGTGGGGTCTCAAGGAGTCAGACACAACTGAGCAACTAAACAATGAGTTTGAGCATTTCTTAATATTCTTAGCTTTTTGTATTTTTTTTCTTTCTGTGAATTTTGACTCGCACATATTTGCCCATTTTCCAGTGATGTATCTTTTTTGTTGATTTGCAACAGAGAAACTTTTCTAAAGTTAGCACACATTTCTTTGTCTCTGTAGCACATAACTAGCACTGCTATCCTTTCTGGCAGAACTAGAGTCACACAATTACAAGGATAAGTAACAGTGCAGGGATCATAAGATGCTACAGAATCTAGTTATATGGGTACAAACCAATCGTTATGGACTGAATCAAGTTCCCCAAATGCATATGCTGAAGCCCCTAACCTCCAGTGTGACTGTATTTGGAGAGGTAGCCTTGAAGAAGGTTCAGTTCAGTTCAGTTCAGTCACTCAGTCATATCTGACTCTTTGTGACCCCATGGACTGCAGCACGCCAGGCTTCCCTGTCCATCACCAACTCCCCGTAGCTTGCTCAAACTCATGTCCATTGAGTCGGTGATGCCATCCAACCACCTCATCCTCTGTCGTCTCCTTCTCCTTCCACCTTCAATCATTCCCAGAATCAGAGTCTTTTCCAATGAGTCAGTTCTTTGCAGCAAGTGGCCAAAGTATTGGAGTTTCAGCTTTAGCATCAGTCCTTCCAATGAATATTCAAGACTGATTTCCTTTAGTATGGACTGGTTGGATCTCCAAGGTAGATGAGGTCATAAATGTGGGGGTCCTACTCCAATGTGGCTTGTGACCCTATAAGACTAGAAAGAGACACCAAGCAGGAAGGGTACACACAGAAAAAGGTCAGGTGATGATACAGCAAGAAGGTAGTCATTTGCACACCAAGGCAAGAGGCTGCAGGAGAAATCAAACCTGACGACACCTTGATCTCAGACTTCTAGCTTTCAGAACTGCAATAGAATAAATTTCTGTTATCTAAGCTACCCCGTCTGTGGGATTTTGTTATGGCAGCCCTCACAGACAAACATGCCAATCAACATGTAGGAAACATCTTTATATTGAGTCATTTGCATCTAATGACTTTCTCTTATGATGCCCAGCTGTGTGATATACCAGACAGTGTAACCTGGCTGTCTTTCCAGAACATTATTTACTGAGTCAACTGAAAAAGTAGTCATATTCCAGATAATTTCTTCAGACTCTAGAAATTTTTTTTCTACTTGCAGGTATCAATGTCATCTGTCTTAGCAGCATCTTCCAAAGCAGCACAAACAATAGATTGTGGATCCTGCCAGCTGCCTGTCTACTCTCTTATATAACTCACCTTGCTTACTCAAGGGTTTGAGGGAGGATTATTTCATCATTTAAGAGTGCAAATAGAATTTCAGTAGAAGGGGTTTGCTTAAAAACCTATCAATTCTTTATCCTCCAAGGAAAATAACCCTTCTGAAGACATAGTACCAGAAAAAGGATGGATTTCACATAACACCAATCAAATTGACAATGGTTGTGTACAGTATCATGTTGAGAAAAATGCAAAGGTAAGTATAAACTCAGTAGATAAAAGTGCCATGATGGATGGATAAGCAGGGTCTGCCACAGCCCCGGGTGTCAGGTGGGGTAGGCCTTAGGTTTGTCATCTCTGTCTGTGTAGACCTTCACTTCATTTTCAATGTTCGTGTGCTTAGTTGCTCAGTCGTGTCCAACTCTTTGTGAGCCCATGAGCTGTAGCCCAGCAGGCTCCTCCATCCGTGGGGATTCTCCAGGCAAGAATATTGGAGTGGGTTGCCATGCCCTCCTCCAGGTGATCTCCCCAACCCAGGGATGGAACCCAGGTCTCCTGCACTGCAGGCAGATTCTTTACCATCTGAGTCACCAGGGAAGCCCTTTAAATGCTTGGCTATGGAAAAAAAAAAAAGATTTCTGATGAAGGCATCCTTCAAAATTTCATCTTGAATATTATGAATCTGATAATTCAGTATATTATTTACAAGATGAAGAAAACCAGGGACTTCTCTGGATGGCCCAGTTGTTCAGAATCTACCTTGCAATGCAGGGGATGTGGGTTCAATCCCTGGTTGGGAACTAAGATCCTCCATGCTGCAGAGAAACTAAGCCCGTGTGTCACAACTACTGAAGCCCACACACTCCACAGCCCACACGCCACAACTAAGATACAACACAACCAACTAAATAAACAAATACATGTTTAAACAATGAAGAAAACCACTTTGGGATATCATCTCTCAACTCATGTTCTTTTCTGGAAAATATTTGGTTAATAGCAGAGTCAGTAACGATGGCAGCCTTGAGCACTTCATATCTATTAACTCAATTAAACTACACAGAATCCCCATTTTACAACTAAGGCCATTGAGGCCCAAAGAGGTGAAGCAACTTTTCAAAAGTCTTGGAGCTATTGAGTGGGGATTCAAACCCAGAAGTCTGATCACTTTTAAATATTAGGTAATTTCAATCCCTCACAAAAGATGGTAAACACCTTAATAGGAATTAATGCTATTTTTCACAATGAGCTGACAATAAACAAGGCTTATCTCTAGGTGAACTCATGGTACTAATGAAAAAACTAAAAAGTATGGAACTAATTAGGAAAAAATGTTGTTTATCCACCCATGTGTGTCTACAGTGTTTGTGATGTGCCATGTCCTATGGTGAGCTTTATACAGATCATCCCATTTAATCCTCTAAACCATCCTATGAAGTGGTTATCCCCACTTTACAGACGAGGAAATGAAGGCAAAGCGTGAAATGACTTGCTTCCAAATCACACAACTGACAAATGATGAAGCTGGGATCCCTGTCTATGTTGTCTGACTTCAGGAGCTCAGCCTCAAAACCACTTTTTACCCAGAATCCCAAATTTACAGTTTTCCTAGGTGGGCCTCCAGGTTAGATACAGGTAAAAATCTTAAGCTCATTTAAATTTCTTACCTCTTTGGGCACTTGGAAATACCAAAACTTACTGTGTGACGCTTGGAGTGCTTTATAAAAATTAATCAGTACATCATCTCTAGGAAACTGTTCAGGATATAGACTGTGTTCAGAAATCAGGTATTTCTCCCCCCAGAAAAGTCAATGAATTCTTTTTCAGCTACATAGTTTCCTTTAAAAAAAAAAAACAACGAAACATTCTCCAGTATGATATCCTCTGATTCACCAAGGTGTTCAACATTTGTGTTATTCTTAAAATCTTTTGCTTCTACAGTGGCCCAAAGATACTAGAAGGATCTATACTTTACCTAACTGGGGAAAGTCTGTCATGGGTCCTATAGGATGGTTTCAGGGACAATGCTAATTATTTTGCTGCTTGTGTGTATCTTATTGGCAATGTGTATAATCTCAAACATCATGGTCAGATCCTCCGAATCTGTAGGGAATTGACTACCAATCTGTAGGCAAGTTGCCATCATAAACTTCACTAGAAATTATTTATAAACTCTAATTTAACACCATGTTTCCGCCTTCTGCAGAGCTGACTTCTATCTGGCTGGACTGTTCCCTATCAGGCTTGAAATCTCCAAGTCACCAGACCTTCTGGAGAACACCCCTGAATTTCTAATGAATGCCTTGTGACTCCACAGTTCATAGAACTGGTCCAACTTTTCACTGAATGATGTCCTCCACCACCACCACCACTGGAGAGCTGACTTCTGGTCCTCTAGAGCAGCGCACTCCCTTAAACTTCAGATGCTTACAAGAGTTTCTCTTTTTCCCACTGTGGTATTGCTTTATCATTCTCTCCCCCTCTCTTCACCACTGTATGCCTTTTCACTGTTAGTAGCATGTCTGGTGCTTATAACCTTCAATGCCACTCTGCTTTCTCTACCCTCCCACTCACAGAGTTTCACTTTATCTTTTGACTTCTATCTTCTCCCCACAAATTGCTTCTCTCATGCTCCCTGGCTTTGGGCCGAGCTGAGAATCCACTGGAGCTGCTCTCTTTCAGTTTGGCCCTACTGAGTGGCTCCCCTCGCACTCCCCACTTAGAGAAACTCCCTGGAATTACCTGGCAAAGTTGTTTATGTGTGTGTGTGTGTTTTTCTGGGGAGACACACTGTGGCAGACCCTATGGACTACTACACAATCCACAATTCCCCATGCCCTTGACCTCCTTTGTCAAAGAGGCTAAAAAGGTCAAATTTTTGATTTCTCAGCTCTCTCATTTGACCAAGAAGGAAAACATGCCTTTCTGAACAAACAGCAAAGCCTCACTAGGAGAAAGTCACTTACCCTTGTTCTTTCCCATTATTCCTGCCTGGAATGTGAATGTAAAGGTTAGATGCGCAGCAGCCATCTTGCAAATGTGAGGCTGCAAGCCAGAAGGCAAAGGCCTGCATGGAAGACAGAAGGGTACAAAGCTGGACAGCATTTTAGTCCCTGATGGCATCCTTGAGCCATCATCCCAGCTCTGAATTGTCTCCTCCAGACTCACATATGTTATGAATTATACACACATATACAATTTTTAAAAGGAGAGATAGAAGTATAAACAGGAATTCTGAAATTTTCTTCATGATAGATTATCTTGCATGTGCCTGAGAGGCAAGCATCCCATATTGGAGACCACTGCTAAATAACCAAGGCACTACTATATTAACAGAAATCAGTAAAACTTAAAACAGCAGTAATGAAAGAAAGAAAGAGTTAGTCTTATCTGACTCTTTGCAAACCCATGGACTGTAGCCCACCAGGCTCCTCTGTCTATGAAATTCTCCAGGCAAGAATACTGGAGTGGGTAATCATTTCCTTCTCCAGCGAAACTTCCTGACCCAGGGATCGAACCCGGGTCTCCTGCATTACAGGCAGATTCTTTACCATATGAGCCACTAGGGAAGCCCATTACATTAACAGAAATCAGTAAAAGTTAAAACAGCAGTCATGAGGAAGGAGGAAAGATACCCAGAGAAGTGTATTACAAGACAGAGTAACACCGTGAGGTCATTTGTGTTTTGTATATAAATGACTAGAAGGAACTTACGTAGAAGGTTAATTAACAGCAATTGCTTTAAACTAATGTGTGTTCATAGTTTTTAGCAGTGACCATGTACTAATTTGCAATAAAGGGAAAAAAGGAAACATAAATGTTATTTTAAATACCCTGATAGTTTAAGACAGACCTTCTCCACTTTACCAAAACACTTCAAGCTGCCCTTGTCGTGGAGCTGAGCATCTCCCCGCCCTGCACAAACATGCTCCACCATGAACCCCTGCCTGTGATGACAGCCAGGCAGGTGTGGTGGTGAGGGCCCTAGGTGAGATGATAGCTCATGTCCAGTGGCCTCCAGCCTTCTCTGGGGGTAAGGAGGTGATCAGAGTGGAGAAATGAAGGCCCTGTGGGCTGTCACCCTTGGTGACCAGACCACCCTCTCATGTACCAGTCATTTACGCCTTGCCTCACTCTGCTTATCACAAAATTGCCCTAATTCCCATCCCTGCCACAGAATGATGGGTTTTTATCCTTGGAACACCATCTCGTACACTTCTACCTCTTCAGAGCTGGAGAAGTACAAGTTCTAAAAAGCTGAGGCTATGTCCAAGGTCAAACAAGAGATTTCAGCAGCAGAGGGGGCACCAGAAGTCACTCAGTCATTAGCGGTCACCATACAGAACCCTCTTTGCAGCCGGGACATTGCCATCTTTCTTACCTGTACAAAAGCCCTACAAGATAGGTGCTGTCATCTCCATTTTAAAGCTGACGAAACTAAGGCTCAGACAGATCATGTGATTGTCCAGGGTTAAAACACAAGCAGAACCAAGAGGCGAACCCAGCCCTGTCTGGCTTCCAAATATGGGCTGTTTCCACCATTTCAGCTGACTGCACATATTGCTTATCTGATCTGTTACAGATGTGCCCACAAAGCAGTTTACAACCATCCCTCTATAGGTGTCCTTAGCTATCGGAGTCTCAGGAAATCCATTTCAGTGCCACCTACCCCTCTCCCTTGGTATAGGAAATGCTTCCTGAAAGCCTGTTCTCTCTGCAGCTGGTGATATTTGATTTGATTAACACCCTGGGACCTATCACCAGACTTAAAGATGATGCTTAATTAATTGCTTACGTTAAAGAGCTGGCACTTTCAGCATTTGGTTCACACTTCCAGCCTCAATCATGTTTTCGTTTCAGCAATAATATTTACATGATTAGCAAATAGTTAATTCATACTCTGGTGTGGACCTAAGCTGTGTGTGGGACTTCCCAAAGCAGATGTCCTTGACAGGTGTAAAGAAATCTGCCTTTTTTTTTTTCTAACAGCAAAAACCATGAACAAGATCTTTTGCTTGTTTCCCAATGAAAAATTGTGTCTGGATCAACAAATATTCATGGAGCACTGACCTAGCCTATGTGTCAGTCAACATTCGCAGGGCCCTATGGGGGCTAACAAGAAGTGCACTAAGAAGTCACATTAGGTTTAATTCTGTTTTTGCTTTCCTTTTTTCTGTTCCAAGACCCAGATGCTTAGATTAGGAAAAGACATGAAGTTTCAGAGGCATTCACTAAGTTCTCCCAGAATACTATCATTCAAAAGGAAGAAATACATGGCCTACATGATATTACGATTAAGTGAGTTTGTGATGTTAAATGACCCCAGGATGCAAACAGAGGTAAAACTGGAAAGGGGTGATATGTCACAAGATTATCCTATGAATAATTTTAATCAAGAACCTAGATAATGATACAGAAAAGCAAGATTATATCTTCCGATAGTTGGATGTTGGAAGGAATAAGACATCATTTTGGATGACAAAGTCCTTAACAGACTGGACAATGGGTTGACTTCTAACACCATGAAATTTTGCAGAAACAAATGCCATGGAATTACCAGAATCAGCACTGTATAAGGAAAGCATGGCTTTGAGAGGCACCATCAACCACAAGCTTCACAGGAGGCAACAGTGTAATGTATGACTCACGCGCCACTAATGCGTCCGCTTGACTGCAGGTGTCAGGAACCAAGATGGAGGACAGTGAAAGCTCTGCTCTCATTTTTACTCCCCAGCCCACCCTTAGATAGTGCATTCAGCTGTAAGTAGGTTGATCACATATGATAATATCCTAGTCAGGACAGTTTTCAGAATAAAAGGGTTTGCAGGTGATAAATGGGTCTGGAAAATGACTCTTGGGCAAACTGGGACCCACCTAGTTATAAGGGATATGGACAGATTGGAGGGGATTCAGAGGAGAAACTGGAGGAGAGGAAGGTCTCAAGAGAAGAGATTATGGTATATCTTTGAAGAGAAATGTTTAGCCTGAGGAAGAGCCAAGTGAGGTTTATATGTAAGCTACTCTGAGATATTCAAAGGGGCAGCAAATGAAAGAGGTGTGGGACTTGTGGATTATGGTCTTGAGGGATTCTACTGTGAGGCATCAACTATAGAGAAAATGATTGCTTCTCAGGGGTATTTGAACCCAAGAGGAGGGAATGAACAACTGCCTTATTACAGAAACATTTTGGAAGCCTACCTGGGTCCATCCATCAGTTTCTGTTCATGTGCCTAGTTAGTTCTCCAGACAAATTGCAGTGAAATAGGAATCATTCCTTTTTAGTGAAATCCAGCTTCTTTTCTTTTAAAATATGGTTATAGTTTAAATGTATGGTGGCTCTTCTCTCTTTTTTCAAAGAAAGCTTCTTTTAAGGAAATTAGACATACAAGGTCTGTGATTCCCTGGACTCCTCTCTATAATTTTATATATGCTTTTTTCAAAATATAATTTAAAGAATTTTCTTAGATATTCTTCTTTGTAAAGACCAACACAAACACCATATTACACTGAATCTAAGACATCACTGAGGGTTTAGAGGGAACATACCGCAACATAACAGAAGCTATTTATGACAAACCCACAGCCAATGTAACACTCAAGAGTAAAAAGCCTAAAGCCTTCCCATTAAAATCTGAAACAAGACAAGGACACTCATGCTCACAATTTCTATTAAACATAGTATTGGAAGTCCTTTGGACTTCAAGGAGATCCAACCAGTCCATTCTGAAGGAGATTAACCCTGGGATTTCTTTGGAAGGAATGATGCTAAAGCTGAAACTCCAATACTTTGGCCACCTCATGCGAACAGTTGACTCATTGGAAAAGACTCTGATGCTGGCAGGGATTGGGGGCAGGAGGAGAAGGGAACGACAGAGTATGAGATGGCTGGATGGCATCACTGACTCGATGGATGTGAGTCTGAGTGAACTCTGGGAGTTGGTGATGGACAGGGAGGCCTGGTGTGCTGCAATTCATGGGGTCACAAAGATGGACATGACTGAGGGACTGAACTGAACTGAACTGGAAGTCCTAGCAATAGCAATCAACAAAAAAAAGTATCCAAATTGGAAGGGAAGAGGTAAAATTGTCATTATATGCAGATGCTGCTGCTGCTGCTGCTAAGTCGCCTCAGTCGTGTCCGACTCTGTGCGACCCCATAGATGGCAGCCCATCAGGCTCCCCCGTCCCTGGGATTCTCCAGGCAAGAACACTGGAGTGGGTTGCCATTTCCTTCTCCAATATGCAGATGACATGGTACTATATACAGAAAAACCTAGAGACTCCACACAAAAACTACTAGAACCGATAAATGAATTCAGCAAGTAGTAGGATACAAGATTAACATACAGAAATTGGCTGCATTTCTTTATACTAACAATGAAATATCAGAAAGGGAATGTGAAAAACATGATACCTTTTAAAATTGCATTTCAAAAAATAAAATATTTAGGAAAATCTGAAAAGGAGGTGAAAGACTTATATGCTGAGAACTATAGAACATTAATAAAGGAACAAGAAGATGATGCAAAGAAATGGAAAGATATCCCATGCTCTTGGATTGGAAGATTTCACATTGTTAAAATGGCTATACTACCCAAGGCAATCTACAGATTTAATGTAATCCCTATCAAACTACCCATGACATTTTTCACAGAACTACAACAAGTAACCCTAAAATGTATATGTAATCATAAAAGACCCCCAAATTGCCACTCCTGAAGGGAAAAAAAGAAACAGGCGGCTTAACTCTCTTAGACTTCAGACAATACTACAAAGCTGCAATAATCAAAACAGCATGATATTGACACAAAAACAGACCTATGAATCAACAGAACAGAACAGAGAGGGCAGAAATAAACCCACACTCCTACGATCAATTAATCTCTAACAAAGGAGGTAAGAACATACCATGGAAAAAAGACAATCTCTTCAACAAGTGGTGTTGGGAAAGTTGGACAGCAACATGTAAATCAATGAAGTTAGAACACACCTGCACATCATACACAAAAATAAATTCAAAATGGCTTAAAGACTTAAATATAAGACACGGTGCTGTAAAACTCCTAGAAGAGAATACAGGCAAGACATTCTGACAAAAATCATACCAATGTTTTCTTATGTCAGTCTCAAGGCAAAAATAAACAAAAGCAAAAACAAGCAAATGGATATTAATCAAATGCACAAGCCTTTGAACAGCAAAGGAAAGCATAAATAAAAAGAAAAGAAAACCTACAGCCTGGGAGAAAATATTTGAAAATGATGCAACCAGAGTGGTTTAATTTTGAAAATACACAAATAGCTCACACAACTCAATAACAGACAAAAAAAAAAAAAAAAATCCAATCAAAAAAGTGGGCTGAAGACCTAAGTAGACACTTCTCCAAAGAAGACATATAGATGATCAACATGCACATATAAACATGATCAATATCACTGATAGAGAAATGCAAGTCAAAACTACAATGAGGTATCACCTCATACCAGTCAGAATGGTCATCATCAAAAAAAATCTATAAATAATAAATGTTGGAGAGAGTATAGAGAAAAGGGAACCCTTCTACAGTGTTGGTGAGGATGTAAATTGGAGTAGCCACTATGGAAAACAGTATGGAGATTCCTCAAAAAACTAAAAACAGAGTTGCCCTATGATCTAAAAATCCCACTCCTGAGTATATAACTAGACAAAACTATTTAATATAATTCAAAAAGATACATACATGCCTATGTCCATAGCAGGACTATTTACAATAGCAAGGACTTGGAAACAACTTAAATGTGCATCAAGAGATGAATGGATAAAGAGGATGTGGTTCATATATACAACAGAATACTATTCAGCCATAAAAAGTAATGCATGCATGCATGCTCAGTCATGTCTGACTCTTTGTGACCCTATGGACTGGGGATCTCCAGGCTCCTCTGTCCATGGGATTTCCCAGGCAAGAATACTGGAGTGAGTTGCCATTTCCTGCTCCAGGGGATCTTCCTGACCCAGGGATCAGGCAGATGGATTCTTTTACCACTGAGTCCCATGGGAAGCCCCTTAAAAATATTTAAATAATGCCATTTGCAACAACATGGATGGACCTAGAGATACGACGCTAAGTGAAGTAAGTTAGAAAGATAAATGCCATATGATATTACTTACATGCAGAATTTAAAATAGGACACAAACTTATCTATAAAACAGACTCACAGACATAGAGAAGAGACTTGTGGTTGCCAAAGGTAAGGGTGAGTGAGGAAAGGATGAAGAGGGAGTTTGAGATCAGCAGATGCAAACTATTATATATAGGATGGATAAACACAAGGCTCTACTGCATAGCACAGAGAACTATATTCAATATCACATGATAAACCATAATGAAAAGAATATGAAAAAGAATGTGTGTATGTTTATATATATGTATAACAAAGTAACTTCACTGTACAGCAGAAAATAATACATTGTAAATCAACTATATTTGAATAAAGTAAGTTCTGATGTAAAGACACCATTGATTATAAAATGCATCACTATTATATAACATTAGAGAGAGGAAAAAAAATGCTACCAATTAACTATATCCCAAATTTTTTCACATTTCAATTCGCACTTCCCTAGGCCAACTCAAAATTGTCAATTTGTTCCCATTTTCACGTGATATTAATATCTTTGTCATCAAGAACATTGAGAATGCAGCATTTCTTTTAAAAGCATTCCACTATTCTCTCTGGAATTTTCTCCCAAGCAACTAACACTTGATCTGAAGGTTTTGATGTTCCTGCTTTTTTGACCTAACCAGCAAACAACAAGAGTAAGTTTTAAAACAACTAGGATTTTATTCTTTGTTCAAATAGTCCTTAAGTTATTTGCTGACTGAAACAATGAGGAAGTGCTGTCTAGTTATGCCACCAAGAATAACAACAAAATTTGCTCTGCGTAGGCAATGACAGCTCCATCCCAGCTGGAACCCGGGCAACAGATGCCTGGGATGTTAAAATGTGACCTATGGAGGCTTGGGATAACACACAGTAATTCCACCTCCCTGTCTACTTTTTCCTAGGTTATGCCCTTTGCCCACTAATCCCCTGCCTGCTTTCATTATTGGCCATGATAACCTCTGCCAGCTCTTGCTCCTGCAGCTGAGAGTCTCTTCAAGTACTCTCCTGGGTTGTCCTTATTTCTATTTTATGCCCAAGTTCATCTATTTTGGAAGTATTCCCCATCTTCTCATTTTAGTTAGTTTTCCATTATATGCCAATCAACTGATAGAACACAAAGCAAAAGTGAAAAGGTCAGGCAAGATTTTGCATCTCAAAAGAAGACACACCTCATCTCTCCCTATTTTTATTGAGCAGCACTATAAAGCTTTAAAGACATAGCTCTTAGGTCTTGCTGTGAAGTAAAATACTTTGTACAGATTTTTAGAATGTAGATTCCAGTGGGGTATCCCAAGACCTACCACTGATTCTTGGGGTTGGGAGTGGAATTCGGGGGTGGAGGGAGGGGAAGGAGGCACTTGTATTTTCAACAGAGCTCCAGAGTAATGTGGTATATCATCTAGGTTGAAAATTATGAAGAGGACATTAGGCATTTTCACTTTCTCATTTATACAAGGGTAATTCTTTCAGCAAACGCCAACACAAATTTGAAACCAAGAGCTCTCACTCTAAGTGTTCAGCAAAAACCAATTCATATGGGCAGGCTAGTTTTATTCATTTGAACCATAATATTTGTACCAACCTATATTCAACATGTTTAAACTAAGGGGTATGAAGGGCTTTGTGATGACTGGGGAAGTGCATGGTGGGAGCACATCTGGAAACAGAGGATGAGATTTCCTTTTTCCAGTCTTGCCACAATCTCCAGTGCTGACTGATGCCACAGGGAAGGAGATCTTGTCCTCCACTCTAGCTACAGCTTTCCAGGGCCATTTCAGGAGCAAGATGACCTGGGCATAATTCTGGTTCCCTGATTTGAGGACAGTCTGTCTTCTGAGGGTGGAAGACTGAACTTGTGTGGGCCTACATTCAGGAAATACACAAATCCCTGCACCAAAGGGCCCAGGGAATGGTTTTTAGGGCTTCAGAGGAGTCCCATTGGGAGACATTCTCTCCCAATCATCTCCATTTTTAGCAAAGGTTCTACTGAATTTTAGGTAAGTGTGAAGATCCCCCATCTTGTGTGGATAAAAGTAGGTAAGCAGTGATTCTACAGTTGACTCCATGGACTTTTTGGCCCAGAGAACTCAGAATGCAGTTTCCACACTAAAACCCAGATCGCCTCTCACTTACCTCTTGGATCCAGGGAACTCTTGCTCATTAACAAGAGTCTGAGAGTCACTGTCTCCTCTGAATTTCTTTTCCTTTTGGGCCCAAATCAGAGGCTACAAGCATGAACACAGAGAAACAAATCATTGCAAGTCAGTGCTGATGGCTGCAATAAATATTGACACTGTACTTTTTCTCTTACTTCTTTGTACTGAACACATACTCTGTGCCTGGCCCTTTATCTACATCATCTCATTTACTCCTCACCACAACCTGTGAAACAGGTTTCAGTGGCCCCTAGTTGATTACACAGCGGGGAGAAGATGCAGGGTAAGCATCACCCATAGGGCCAGGCAATAAGGGCCAAATCCAGGAGTGAATCTCAGATCTGATTCCAGAGTTGAAGGTCTCTCACACATCGTTTGTATGTGAAAGGCAGTGAGGAAAACATAGATTGATGGAGGGAAGGAAGGATGGCTAGATAGATAGATACAAAAATAATACTACATAAACCCATATAGATATATACATATAATGGAACACATATTATAGAAAATAGGTTGTGTTAAATGGGTATACTCCAAACGATTCTTTAAGATGTTTTGTACGTTAGAAAAAAAAAAAATCTGAAATCAAGTGTTGGGGATAAAGAAGAAAGAGAGTAAGGGAATCAAAGACACAACCAACGAAATCTTCCTTCAAGGATCTGTCTCGTGTTTCACTATTTGTTCTAGAATCTTAAACTCAGTTTAGCTTAACAAATAAGTATTGAGGCTTTACTATGTACCAGGCACCAAAACACCTGCCAGTCTAGGATGCTGAATTCATGGGAGGTGCTTTTAGGACAGAAGACAGAACAATTCTGGGGTTCATAGCCAGCAGCTGACCCTAACTTAACCCACAATACAAGGCTGACTTTGATAAAGAGGGGTAATGAATAGGGGAAGTGCTATAAGAACATAAAGATAGATAAAATAATAACTGAGAAGTCTGGGAAAGATGCCTGGGAACAGATTAAATGTGAATTGTGTCTTGGAAAACAAGGAAGATGTCAAAAGGTCTGAACTATTTTTACTCACACTTTCAACCCCAAACACATGGGTTTTTTCCCCTGACACCAGCCAGTCCTGATACCACCGGGGTGTCCTACAACGGATTCAATTCTGACACTATCTCCTGGAGGTAGAGTCAGATCCCACAAGGTAAGGGCTCAGTCCCTCCAAGAATGTCCCCAGTTTCGATGCCAACAGAAGGCTGTGAGTCCTTTGTTATACTTTGGGGGCACTTTTGAGCGCAGAGGACTCCATGTAACAGCTGTGTGCAGTGTGCACTCCACTCCTTGAGGCAGCCTCAGGCTCTCTGCAAGTTAGACACTGCTTAGCCATTTCTCTCCTGGGGTTTTGCAGTCTCCTTAGAAAGTCATGACAACCCAAGCTCTCTGGGGCTTCTGTACTTACCACCTTTCCCTCTGAGGAGCAGGGTCAAAGCCTCTTTTTCGGAAGAGAGAGGGGCCAGCAGCTTCTAAGACCCTTCTCTGCTCCCATCTCCTCTCCCACCCACTTTCCTCCTCCTCACCTCCCACCGACATCTAAGAGCTCTTCCCCCTCCACTAAATCTAGCCCTCTCCTCACCCCCTACCAGCACACCTGGAAAACTGAAGCAAGACGCTGTGGTCCAAATTATCTTATAATTTCTAGGCCAAGTGCCATTAGAGTCTTGACTTTTGAAAATCAAAAGCTTTTTTCCTCCCAGTTCTTTGGTGAATCTCCTTTTCTCCCTGATACAATAAAGATGCCCGAATAAGGTTGATGGGAAAGGTTAAGGCAACAGGAGCTGCCAGAAGGGTGCAGAGGGGTAAGTCAATTCCTATGTTAAAAATATCACCCTGCCAGTGTTCTCACCACCCTTTAAAGCTGGTTCATCCTTTGAGCAAAGGGCACAGTGCACTCTGCATCCTCCTTCATAATCATAACTCCTCCCTGTTCTTGTGTCTCTGAAGAATTTAAGTTCCAGGTGACCTGATCTAGACCCAGCTGCAGATGGAATCCCAAGGGAAGCCCAATCCCTAAAAATGATGCATCTCACACCTTAGAGTTACTTGTGACTCTCTGGAGGTTTTCTCAAGAAATTCAGTAGATGGATTCCCAAACTGCTCATCACCAAAGTGTATAATAGTTTTGAAATAGAACCATTTGTTTATGTGAGTTGTATGGCTGGAACGCCTGCCATACAGTCTTTGAAAAACTCTGACACAAGATCCTTGAGTTAGGGCAATATACTTTGTGAGTTTTCTGTGCAGGTCATCACTACAGAGAATTAAATATTTCTCATGGTCCCACCTGACCACACACAGTTGGTCTCATGCCCTGTTTGTGAAGACGTCTGCTCCTTCTCACCCCTGGTGGCATGCCTTTGGCTACACACTGGAGTCCTTTCTTTGGTTTCAATTACCCTCTCTGGTTCATATGACAGTCCTCTGTATCAATCATGGGGCCTGAAAGAGAAACAACTTGCCAGTTAAATCAGTCAAAAATGCAGATGTCTGAGAAAAATATCAACTTGATGCTTTCCTTCACCAACTGCTCACCCTAAGTAAGGACCTAGGAAGTTCTACTTCTGAAACCTAACTACATAGTAGAGAAACCCCTCAGTTCAAGTCAATAAATACCCACAGGGCCTTTTTCCACCGTAAACCCACACAGATAAAGTCAGATGTGCCTCTTCCCACAAAGCAGAAACAGATTTTCCTTGTTATAAATTAAAATCCTCCCTTATGGCCATGGATTTATCAGCAGACTTGCTTATAATGGTCATCTTATGAATGACAGCTGGGAACAATAAATCATTCCTGTTACAAAGGCTGCTTGATATGGTTCAAAATGGCAGAATCCCTGCTAGAATGAACCTTCTCTGGACCCATAAAAATCCTTCTAGGGAAAAAGTGGAGGGGAGCAGCGGTTGCAGCAGGGTAGACACACACTTCCAGGATCTGAAGGGAAACATTCAGCAGCTTGTGGCTTCACCACCTTACATCTACTCCTCAACAACACCCAGAAGAGGTGTTGACCTCAAATATGCTGAGTTTTTTCACCCACTCAGAGCTGAACATTAACTATTGATATTCAACCAAACTTTTATTGGTGAAAAACAAGCCTAAGATCATCCAGGGAGTCTGTGTGTGCTGATACTGTACTCCTTCTGTTCCTCCTTTCCAGCAGGAACGGAGGAAGATTTTTACTTCAAAAATACAAATTTAAGGGACTTTCCTGGTGGTCCAGTGGTTAAAACTCCGTGCTTACTCTGCATGGGGTTCAGGTTTGAATCAATCACTGGTCAGGGAACTAAGATCTCACATGCCCATATGACCAAAAAAACAAATTTAATACATATGACCAATAATGCTATACAATATGAATAAAACATTGATTGGGTTTTGCAATTCTGAAAGCAGTAAATTGCCAACAGCTCAAGCACTGATCACTTAAACAAGATCCTGAAATACATTTATTTAATTTGGTGTATTATCAATCACTTCTACTGTCTTCTTGCCACTGGGCAAAAATGCACAGGCAATTTCTCTCCCAATATCCTCCCAACTATCCCCAAAATAAAAGCACATGTTCAAAAAAAACTCTCTCACCTAACCAGACATTTTCTGAGAAGCACATACAGTATTTTAAACTCAACACAGTACTCAGATCTGTTAAACATTTTTCAACACCCCTGAAAACTCCACTGAAGAAAGAGAATCTACATTCTTTACCCAGTCTGCCTGACTTAAAGTAGCATGAGGCTAGAATTATCCACATGTAAAGTTAAACAATGAAATTCCCCAAGTATATACAAGCTGTGAGAATCAATAACTTCTTCTCAAACTAGCAAATTGGTTTCAAGTGTTTGGTTCACTGGTTACATCCAACAGACAGGAATAAAAGGCTGCCTCCCAAGTGAAAGAAAAGGGGGCAAGGAATTCTTGAAAAAAATGTGTTCTCATCAGAATTCCTGTGTTTCATACAGCATGGATGGTGTCAGTAAAACTCTTTGGAAAGTTTTTTGCTTTTTTTTTGCTGTTTAGTTGCTAAGTCATGTCTGACTCTGACCTCATGGACTGTAGACCATCAGGGTCCTCCGTCCATGGGATTTTCCAGGCAAGAATACTGGCCTGATTTGCCATTTCCTTCTCCTGACCCAGGGATCAAACCTGTGTCTCCTGAATCTCCTGTTTTGGCAGCTGGATTCTTCACCACCGAGCCACCTTGGAAAGTATGCTGGGACTTAAATTCAGGCAATCCTCTTTGTTGGAATTTTAATTTAAAAAGCTTTTCTCGGAGCACTGTGTACTACCTCATTTCATGAAAACAACTTACTGCCATGTAATTGCTTATATAATTGATAACTTCGGGATTTCAGGTTTTCCTTAACTTTGCAACCAGATTATCTTTTCTAAAATAAAACATATTTTCTAGAAAAGTTTAGCTAAAGTAATTGGCATTCTACTGAGCTATGGACTCTGGGAATATTTGTCAGAAAATCTGGTCACTGAACTAGCACAAAGTTCATGTCCCTCATCCTTAGTCAGTCAGCCTGTGTTTTTTCTCTCTTTTCATTCCCTGAGTGCCTTTCACCCTTCTCTCCAGCAGTGTCTAACATCATCTGCATAAGCTGACTTCACTTCCCTGCTCATTCTCATCTTTCTACCTTTGGATCTCCTCTTCTTCCTCTTAGGGTGGAATGTTTATGCAGAAATTCTACAGCTACTTCCATAGTCTAGATGCAAAAACGTCTTCTTCCAGTGGAGTAAGCTGTATCTTCTACTTAAATGCATACACTTTCAAAGGGAACATACACAGAAGAAAGGAAAGGGACTTATGCTAGGCAGTCCTATCAGCTGGCTTGCGAGGCTCTTGTTCCCCTAAATGGTCCCCAAGGCTCCCTTCCATTCCCATCTTTCCAGTCCCATGCTCACTATTAGAATGGCAGACCTCAGGACATACCTGTCAGAGCATCTTATACAAAGTTCTGGAAGTTGCTAGTAATTGGAGCCCTTTTTCCTTCCATATTCCTAAGTCTCTCTCAAGGGCTACAGGGTCTTGGTATATTTCAAGGTTTGAAACTACTGTTTTAGTTTTGTTATTAATTTTTTGAGGCATCTCAAAAAAATTTCCACAGTGGCTATACCAATTTACATTCCAAACAATGGTGTGTGAGGGTTACCCCTTCTCTACATTCTCTCCAACCGTTGTTATTTCTGGACATTTTGATAATATCCACTCTAACAGGCATGAAGTGATAGCTCATTGTGGTTCTGATTTGCATTTCTCTAATATGTAGTGATGTTGAACAGTTTTCATGTGTCCGTTGGCTATCTTAATTTCTTCTTTGGAAAAATGTCTTTTCCGTTCCTTTGCTCATTTTGTAATTGGGTTGTTTCAAGTGGGCATATGGCATCTACCATATAATACAGCTACTTCACTTCCAGGTATTCATCCAAAGAATGTGAAAACACTAATCAAACAAATAAAACACCCACCGCTATGTTCACCCAGCATTATTACAGTAGCCACAACATGGAAACCACCTAAGTGACCACTGACAGATTAAAAGATAAAGAAGATGTGTTTTGCACACAATGGAAAACAACTTAGTCATTAAAAAAGGTGAAATCTTACCATTTGTTACACATGGATGGAACTTGAGGGCATTATGCCAAGTGAAACAAGCCTGATGGAAAAAGACAAAAACTTTGTGATTGTGTGGATATTCAAAATATAAATAACTAAACAAACACATAGATACAGAGAACACAGTAGTGGCTACTAGCAGGGAAGAGAGTTAGTGGGAGGGCAAATGGGTAAAGGGGGTCAATAGCATGATGACAAATGAAACCTAAAGTTTTGGCAGTGAGGACACTGTAGTGTATACAGAAGTCAAAATCATATACATGAAATGTATGGTATAATCAAAACAATAATTTTAAAAATTTGAACTACTGTTTTAGAGACAGTAGTTTCTAGAGTCAACAGGACTTTGTGAGCTATCCTAAGCATCCTACTAACATTAATTATATTTTAGCTACTGATAAACATATACCTACTTGTAAAAAGGATTTTAGTGTTATTATTAATACTGTTCATGAGTAGCCTAGTACTGAAGAGAAACTTTGAAATTAAAGCAACTAAATTTGATACAGGATGTGAACCAAGAACTTCCAGATGTTCAAGGTGGATTTAGAAAAGGCACAGGAATAAGGGATCAAGTTGCCAACATTCGCTGGATTATAGAAAAAGCAAGAGAATTCCAGAAAAACATCTACTTCTACTTCATTGACTACGCTAAAGCCTTTGACTGTGCAGATCACGACAAATTGTGGGAAATTCTTAAACAGATGGGAATACCAGATCACCTTACCTGCCTCCTGAGATATCTGTATGCAGGTCAAGAAGCAACAGTTAGAACCGGACATGGAACAACAAACTAGTTCCAAACTGAGAAAGGCTGTATACATCAAGGTTGTATATTGTCACCCTGCTTATTTAACTTATATACAGAGTATATCATGTGAAATGCCAGACTGGATGAACCACAAACTTGACTCAAGATTGCCAGGAGAAATATCAATAGCCTCAGACATGCAGATGACACCACCCTTATGGCAGGAACCAAAGAGGAACTAAAGAGCCTCTTGATGAAAGTAAAAGAGGAGAGTGAAAAAGCTGGCTTAAAACTCAGCATTCAAGAAACAAAAATCATGGCATCCAATCCCATCACTTCATGGCAAATAGACAGGAAAACAATGGAAATAGTAACAGATTTTATTTTCTTGGGCTCCAAAATCACTGCAGATGGTGACTGCAGCCATGAAATTAAAAGATGCTTGCTCCTTGGAAGAAAAGCTATGACCAACCTAGACAGCGTATTAAAAGGCAGATACATTACTTTGTCGACAAAGGTCCATCTAGTCAAAGCTATGGTTTTTCCAGTAGTCACGCATGGATTTGAGAGTCGGATTATAAAGAAAGCTGGGCGCCGAAGAATTGATGCTTTTAACTGTGGTGTTAGAGAAGACTCCTGAGAGTCCCTTGGACTGCAAGGAGATCCAACCAGTCAAACCTAAAGGAAATCAGTCCTGAATATTCATTGGAAAGACTGATGCTGAAGCTGAAACTCCAATACTTAGGCCACCTGGTGCAAATAGCTGACTCATTTGAAAAAACCCTGATGCTGGGAAAGATGGAAGGCTGGAGGAGAAAGGGATGACAGAGGATGAGATGGTTGGATGGCATCACCGACTCAATGCACATGAGTGTGAGCAAGCTCCAGGAGTTGTTGATGGACAGGGAAACCTGGTCATAGGGTCCCTAAGAGACAGACATGACTGAGGGACTGAACTGAATCTTTGAAAAAGAGTTGGAAAATTGGAGGCTGTTTTGTTTTGGGTGTTTTCCTTTTTTTTTTTTCTTGTTTTTTATTTCTTTTACCTTTCTACATATTATTCCTTCTACAAATGTTTCTTAGTCTCCTATTGGTCATCCTATGTATTAATATTAATGGCTAGGACTAAAACAATAGGCTAAAGCAGAGACTTCCTGCCCTTGTGAAGCTTACAGTCTAGTAGAATAGAGAGATGACCAAATAATGAAAAAAAAGTTAAAAAAAAGTTAAATAGCTACTATGACAAAAGGAAGAAAGTAGACGCACACTGCTCCACTGGGAATAATTGATCTACTCAGAGAAACCAAGGAAAGCTGGGTAAAGGTGGCAGAAAAGAATGTTCCAAGAAAGGGAACAACTGTGCACAAGTCCCATGGTGGAGGGAGCCTGGCATACCAAGGAGCTGAAAGGATGTCCAGGCGGGAGCATAGACAGGGTGGTGGGTGGGCACAGATGAGGCAGATGGGCGCACGGCAGCTGCATGTTACACAGCTTTAAGCTGTGTCTGTGCTTAGTCATGTGACTCTTTGCAACCCCATGGACTGTAGCCCACCAGGCTCGTCTGTCCTTGAGATTTTCTAGGCAAGAATACCAGAGTGGGTTGCCACTTCCTTCTCCAGGGGCTCCTCCCTGTATGGCTTTATGGGGAAGAGCAAAAGGAAATCACTTTAAGGTGGAAGGAGTAATATGCTCAACTGGGCATTTTTAGAAGATGACTCTAGTCCCAGTGTGGCAAAACGCTGGTGGTCAGCAGTCTACTTACAGAAGGTCACCACAGGAGTCTTCACAGGAAATGATGGATGGAGACAGACTCGAGAGGTTTTTGGGTGGGAAAAGCGACAGGATGTTGGGGGATGGGTTGAATATGAGGGTTGATGTTCAGAAAGCATCAGGTTTCTCACATATCCCATTTTAACTATCTGGTCCTTAACTTAATCCTTGACTATTGTCTATGGTCTTTAGATACTTATTATTTTTCTTTCTGCATGTTCTCACTTCATCTTGAATGGAAAATTCCTCTTACTTCAAAACTAACAATGTACAGAGCCCTTCAGCATTATTCTACCAAGCCCCCAAATCTATTTTTAATAAAAATGTAATTCCCATTTGATTTATGTTATAATTCTTAAACTAAGTTTGGTCTCTCCCCCTTAAATATTTTTATGTTCAGTAAAACTTCCTTCACTGAAATGATAAATTTGAATTTTAATATAGTGGTAGAAGACTCTTAGTTACATGGAAGCCAACCTTGAATCAACTCAAATACAAAAGAGAATGGTTTATGAACACATGAGGGTGCCTCACAGATCAAATGCAGAAGTGCAACCAAGACTGCCCATTCCAGAATGGGCTGGAATCCCTTGGAAATTTTACTCAATATTCTGTTTGCTCCTTTCTATATGCTGGCTTCAGCTTCTTACTTTGAAAGTCCAGCTTTCTCCAACATTCAGTCTATAAGACAGCTCTATTACAGTTCTTATATTTTTATATTCTGGGTTTAGCCACAGAGACTGACCCTTAGCCCTTCAGTGTCCCAATTCCAAATTTCAAGGAGGGGAACTTGGCCCTGATAGAGTCGGGTGATCAACCATGGTCAGTTAACTACGACTGGATGTGGGTGGGTATAAGAATTCAGGGAACAAATAGCCAATGCCAATTCTGAGTTCCCAGAGAACGAAGAATTGTTGTGAATTTGGCAGACACCCCATGTGGAGAAAGAGGGAAACAATAGCTCCTTTACTTCAATAAATATGTGCTAAGCACCCATCACATACCAGAGGCAGGCTAGGCTCATGGACGCAAAACTAAGTGCAGCGAATTCCACCTTCAGGGAGTCTAACACCCCACACTGCCTATGAATACCCTGGTCTCCATACATGGTCACTAATCTATACCACATATCTAAAAGCTCAGTGTACTATATGGAACCCACATGCAGGATTTCATTCTGTGGAATCAGCATTTAGCGCTCATCTTGGACAAAAGCAAAACATTTGCAGACAAAAAAAAAAAGAGTTAAAGTTCCATTTCCAGTTGTTGAGAGATGCTACTAAGCAGGATAAAATAAAAAATTTATTAATGCAGATAACTTTGGCATTTCTATTTACCAGCATTCATCTATCTTCAAGGGATAAATGTATCTATCTATGTATGTACCAGTAGAAGAAAAAAGTGTTAATTGAAGATCTACAGCCTGGAAGTCAAGTTGCTAGACAGGCCCGGACCACAAGTGTAAACAGCACATCAGATTCTGAGCTGAAAGACCCATGTCTCATCATACCAGCTCTGTGACCTCAGGGTGCCACACACCCTGAGGAGCTTTACCTGTAAAGTGAGGCTCTTACCTCCCTAACAATGGCAGCAGAGGGAAGTAGGAATTAAAAGGAAGAGTAAGAAGGTAGAAAATGAAGCACTGAGAAGGCAGTCCAAATAGGAATGAGGAACAAAGGGAAGAGAAAAGTGGTCCAGGTCACATAAAGATTCCTTCCAGACCAATGTCTGGTGACCAGACAGCTAACCCATAGGCCATGAGCTTCCAATTTCTCCATGTGTAACGTGGCTGTCTCTTTGCAGGTTGAGTTTTGCTCAGTCTTTTTCAAACAAAAAGGAAAAAAAGCTACCTAGTTAATGTAGTAACTTTCACCTATGAAAAGAAATGTTAATATTATTTCCTTTGGCTTCCTTATCCAGCCCAATTTTCTCTTCCCTCCTATTGCCTCTCAAACCTTTCTTTTATGTTTTCTTTTCATGAGAAGCTTAAATTCAAATTAGCTGTCTCTCTGGAAAGCTTTCATCTTCTCTTCAGTTTCTTGAATTATTGTCCTCTATTAGATTTTATTTTTGCCTTTTCAGACTTCACTAAACCTCCGTTCATTTGCATGAGCATTGCTGTCCCTTTAAAGGGCTATAGATATTTGAGCCTTATACAGGCTATCAGGACTTCCCTTATGGCTCAGCTGGTAAAAAAAAATCTGTCTGTAATGCAGGAGACCTGGGTTCGATCCCACAGTTGGGAAGATCCCCAGGAGAAGGGAAGGGCTACCCACTCCAGAATTCTGGCCTGGAGAATTCCATGGATCACAAAGAGTCAGACACTACTGAGTGACTTTCACTTTCACTTCTCGGTGTTGTTTTTGAGTTCCTTTTTTAAAAGATCTTTTTTGATGTGGACTGTGTTTAAAGGCTTTATTGAATTTGTTACAATATTGTTTCTGTTTTATGTTTTGTTTCTTGTGGCCCTAAGGCATGTGGGATCTTAATTCCCCAACTAGGGATCCAACCTGAACCCGCTGTATTGAAGGCGACCACTTCAAAGCACTACAGGAAAGTTGTCTGTTTCTGAGTTTTCTATTGCTATCTCAGTACAATCCAAAATGGACAGCAAGTGATATTAAGCTACTTTTAGTTTAATAAGTAATGAAAACATCATAAAAACATTTTTTAATTTTAGAATTCATTCCTCTTTTATTTAGAACATGCCTTCTCAATGATGATATTATCCCAAGAGGATGAAAACTGACTCATGTGGCAAAAAATCAGCTTAGATATCACAGTGGTTTGTGGCCTTCCCAATCCTGACCCTCTTTAACTACATAAACAGATATACAGCACACCTGTAGCATTAAAATTTCATGGTGGGAGAAAGCAGTTAAGGAAAAAAGTGTCTGCAAAGGCACCTCAGTGGGGAAATAATTCTTTAAAAAATTTTAAAGGTTGAGGAAAACCTATACCTGTATAGCTTAGTTTACTAAAGCATTAAACACAGTCTTTCATTTAATCTCCACAAATCCAAGTGAACTGGGTACAAGCAACCTCTTTTCCAGATATGTAAATTGATGATCAGGGAGCTTCCTTCCTTATTGTGCAAGTGTGGTGGCCAGTTCCCACTCCATCTATGACAGTACAGCTCATATATTTCTTTAGAGCAGGGCTCCTCAACCTCAGCACTACTGACGTTTGGGGCAGGATAATTCTTTGTTGCAGAAGACTTTCCTCTGCAATGTAGGCTGTTGAACAGCATCCCTGGCTTCAACTCAGTAACATCCCCTCCACCACCACATCCACCAGTGGGGACAACCCAAATGTCTCCAGATATTACTACCAAATGCCCCCTGGGGAACCGGGTGGGGAAATCACTCCTGGCTGAGAATCACTTATTTAAAGCCTATTGATAAAAAGAGACTACCATCTACTGTTTTTATTGTCATGAGAGCTAACAGCTATGGAGCTTTACCAAAATACCAGTTATTTCATACATACTGACTCCTTTATTCCTCCATTAATGCTATGGAGTGGAGAGTAGCATCCACCATGCCTGTTTCACAATAAGAAAAACAACTTGGAAGAACTATAGTCAGTAAACTGTGAAACTAGGATATGTAGATGCTGGAATTGCACTTATATCACTGCTGCTGCCACTGCTGCTAAGTCATTTCAGTCATGTCCGACTCTGTGAGACCCCATAGATGGCAGCCCATCAGGCTCCCCCGTCCCTGGGATTCTCCAGGCAAGAACACTGGAGTGGGTTGCCATTTCCTTCTCTAATGCATGAAAGTGAAAAGTGAAAGTGAAGTCACTCAGTCATGTCCAGCTCTTAGCGACCCCATGGACTGCAGCTCACCAAGGCTCCACAAAGAAGTGTTTAAACTATTGACCCAAGTATAACTATTTGGTTCATGGAAAATAATCTACATTATGATTATAATGTTGACTTTGAATTTAAACCCAGAAGTTGCTGCAAATGGAAGTTTCCATTTTATGTATATACACACACCACATCTTCTTTATCCATTCATCTGTTGATGGACACATGGGTTGCTTTCATATCCTGGGTATTGTAAGTAATGCTGCTATAAACATTGGGGTACATGTATCTTTTTGAATTAGTGCTATCTTTTTTTTTTTTCCCTGATATATATCCATGAATGGCATTGCTGGGTGATACAGCAGTTCTATTTTTAGTTTCTAAGGAACCTCCATACTGTTTTTCATAGTGACTGTATGAATTTACATTCAACAGTGTTGTTCAACAAGGTCCCTAAATTCAAACTGCTTACACATTAGCAGAAGAGAAATACCATGTCCACAGTTAATTGGAGATTAGACTGGTGGTTCTCAAAACTCTAATTCTCTAATAAGACTGAATAACCATTTCCAAATTTTCAAGGATAATTAAATTTAGAGAGAGAATTTAAAGTATTTTTGCTTTTACATTGTCCTTAAGTGTTGGATATCTGCCTTTTCTTGTTTCTAATAAAACTACAGAAAGAAAAAATATGAACAAATGAATGGATAGGAAATAAACATTTGGATCAAAATTTGGAGACTGAGTAGCTTAATGTACTTAAAGTATTTTGTGGACAAGCTAGTCATGCAATTATATTATTTCCTGTTTATATGATAGAATTAAATATGAGTAGTTCATGACTTCCAAATACTAAATAAGATTAAACTAGATTGATTTCCAGAGTGGGCTCTGCCTCTCATTTTCCTTTATAGCCCCCAGAAAGTGGCATGGTATACAAACCCTTTATGGTATTAATGGGTTTATTAATAGTTAATGAGTACAATGAAGAAAGAATCTTGAAAAGAATAAGAAAACAAATGATATGAGAATTCAGAGGAGAGACTCCAGGGTGAGTTGATGAGATGGACTGGCTAATTGTTCACTAAAAAATTTCTCTTTTTTTCCTCCAGGTCACATGAAGTTGGAGATTTCCCAGCATGCCTTGCACCTAGGAGTAGAAATATGATTGCTTTACATTCAAGAAAATGTGGTCAGAAGGTAGGACCATTACTCAACTTGGTCCATAAAACAAATTGACTGAGAGGAGAGGATTTTGAGAACTTGTATAGATGGAGCCACTAGCTACAAGTAGCCAGGCTCCCTGAAATATTACCTGGAGGAAAACTGCCCAATCAGCAACAGTGCTGTGGACAGTTCATGGGGAAGAAAAATGTGTGTTATATTAGGTCACAGGAATTTGGGAGCTCTTTGTTGTTTTCGTTAGCTACCCTGACTAATACATTTGGTGCAACATGAAGCCACCCCAGTGCTCAAAACAAACCATGATACTAAAATCTTTTTCAGATAAGCTGCTTCATAAAATTTCTATCTAATATCGCCTCTGTTCTGCCTCTAGAGACAACAGTACCACTGTTATTAGGATACAGTTGAAGAAAGCTGGGTGCTGAAGAATTGATGCTTTTGAACTGTGGTGTTGGAGAAGACTCCTGAGAGTCCCTTGGACTGCAAGGAGATCCAACCAGTCCATTCTAGAGACCAGTCCTGGGTGTTCTTTGGAAGGAATGATGCTAAAGCTGAAACTCCAGTACTTTGGCCACCTCATGCAAAGACTTAACTCATTGGAAAAGACCCTGATGCTGGGAGGGATTGGGGGCAGGAGGAGAAGGGGACGACCGAGGATGAGATGGCTGGATGGCCTCACTGACTCGATGGACGTGAGTCTGAGTGAACTCCGGGAGATGGTGATGGACAGGGAGGCCTGGGGTGCTGTGATTCATGGGGTCGCAAAGAGTTGGACACGACTGAGCGACTGAACTGAACTGAAGTATATGAATAAAATACAAAGGTCACACCTGAAATAAGATTGTGGGATAAGAAAATTCCTTTGAACCAACTGTTCAAGGGAATTTTGGTTGAAGGGAATGAAACACTTTACCAAAAAAAAAAAAACCAACAAACCTGTCTTCACATCCATGTATGTTTAAATATGACAAAGAGCATGCTTGTTTTCACAATGGGTAGGAGATAAACATTAACATCCGGAAATACAGCAAGAACAAAAACTTGTCTGTGAGAAAATATGAATCATGGTTGCCCACCAGACCCAGAGCATTTAACCTAGATGCCACCCTGTCCTATCCCATGCCATCCCATTTCCAATTAAGGCTTATCGAGCACCTACTGTGTGTGAGTCACTGTGCCTGTCACCAAGGACATGAAGATGGAGGAGGCAGCTGCTGTACTCAGGAGATACTCTGTTCAGGAGACAACTGTGTACATAATCAGTTCTACAGTGTGAAATAGACATTTCTAGTCTATCCAAATAGGGCATTCAGTTCAGTTCAGTCGCTCAGTCATGTCCGACTCTTTGCGACCCCATGAATCGAGCACACCAGGCCTCCCTGTTCATCACCATCTCCCGGAGTTTACTCAGACGCACATCCATCGAGTCCATGATGCCATCCAGCCATCTCATCCTCTGTCGTCCCCTTCTCCTCCTGCCCCCAATCCCTCCCAGCATCAGAGTCTATAGTGATAACCAAAAACCAGTGCTTACCACTACCTGGGGTGACTTCCCACAGGCAATGCTCCTTAAGTGTCCTTAGCACCCCTCCCTTGAAGTGGAAGCTTCTTTGACTTGACTCCAATTATATATAAATTAACAACCTTGACTGAACACTAGCTAATTATCCAGATATGAAAATACAATATGCAAATGACACCACCTTAATGGCAGAAAGTGAAGAGGAACTAAAGAGTCTCTTGATGAGCTTGAAGGAGGAGAGTGAAAAAACTGGCTTAAAACTCAACTTTCAAAAAACAAAGTTGATGGCATCCAGTCCGATCATTTCATGGCAATAAGATGGGGAAGAGGTGGAAACAGTGACACAATTTACTTTCTTGGGCTCCAGAAACACTGTGCCCAGTGACTGAAGCCACAAAATTAAAAGATGCTTGCTTCTTGGGAAAAAAAAAAAAAAAAAACTATGACAAACCTAGACAGCATATTAAAAAGCAGAGACATCACTTTGCCAACATTATGGTTTTACCAATAGTCATGTGCAGATGTGAAAGTTGGACCATAAAGAAGGCTGAGCACCAAAGAATTGATGCTCTCAAATTGTGGTGCTGGAGAAGACTCTTGAGAGTCTCTTGGACAGCAAGGAGATCAAACCAGTTAATCCTAAAGGAGATCAACCCTGAATATTCATTGGAAGGACTGATGCTGAAGCTGAGGCTCAAGCTCCAATACTTTGGGCACCTGACGTGAAGAGCAGACTCATTGGAAAAGAACCTGGTGCTGGGAAAGATTGAAGGCAGGAGAAGAAGGGGGTAACAGAAGATGAGATGGTTGGATGGCATCAGCGACTCAATGGACATTGAGTCTAAGTAAACTCCAGAGACAGTGAAGAACAGGGAAGCCTGGAGTGCTTCAGTATTCATGGGGTCACAACGAGTTGGAAACGACTTAGCAACTGAACAACAACATACATAGTGCTATTGTCTATGAACTTACTGTTAATGAATCAACAAAATACATTAAATATGGTATTTTTAAGCAGAAACACAAATAAAAACAGATTATGTATTGACCAATTGATAAAAAGGTTTTGACCAGAGAACTACAGGAAACTAACCCTGTATTTCCCCAGGGAGCAACAGTTCAGGGATTTTATAGAGCATAACTACTGTGAATAACAAGACTTGAATGCATCTATTTTACCAGTTATTTATTTAATATATCACTATGTACCCACAGATAGTTATATTATGGGTTACAATCTAACACTATCATTAATTTATTGCTCAAACTGTTCCATCCTTAGCTGTTGGGAGAGTAACTTTAAAATGGAAAAGTCTAATAGTGACTCTCTTGGCCAGGCAATCAAGATCAACATCACCTTGATCTTGATTGGTGATGATCAATCATCAGTCAACATCACAGTTGTTGTGGTATTGAATGCATGGTGCAATCTGATGTACTGAGAGAGATGAGGAACAATTTCTGTGGTATTCTTGATGGGGACATCAGTCTAGTCATAAGATTCCATACAGGCCTGAATCAAGTGTCATGCCACAGAATGATCAATACTCTTTGGAGGTGTCAAGGTCATAAGAGACAAGGAAAGACTGAGGAACTATTGCAGACTGTAGGAGACCAGGGAGAAATAAAGGTGTGGAATCTTAAATTGAATCTTGGGAACAAGCACAACATCATAAAGACATTAGCTGGACACTTCAATGTGAAGTCCAAATGCAGTCTTTAGTTCATGATACTATCCTGCTGTTAATTTCCTGGTCATGATGATTATACAGTATAATTATAATTATACATGTAAGATGCTAACATTGGGGTATGCTAAGACAGGGACATACAGGAATTCTCTGTACTATTCTTGTAATTTTTCTGTAAATCTAAAAGTAATTCAAAAGTTGACCATTGGATGGTCTTGCATACCCATTGGGTGAGCAAGTTGGAGAGTTGGGAGAAACAGCATCTCAGAGACTATATATAGGAAAGTGTTTAATTTTTCAGAGTCTTTCTAGATTGAAAATCCTTTGGGGAATGGTGGAGACAATAAATACCTTCCTGCTTTACAATATTAACAAGATTTGGTTCTTCCAAGACAGGAGACTTCATTCTCAGCTGTTGACCTTGGGCAAGCCACAAACATAGTTTCTTCTTCCATTAATGAAAGGGCTAAAATGAATAATCTTATTCTTATGTCTGTTGTATAATAAAGTCTTATTATTCTAAATTAATCTTGTTATTTAGCATTTCAAATCATATACTGTAAGAATATCCTTTAAGAATGCCTATTTATTCTGCTTTCTTAGTAATAAGTAGCAGTGGTGACATCTCACAAGAAATACAGGAATTAAATGGCAACAGTTTGAAGAAATTCTGCAGACGTGCTCCCCAAAGCCCATTTAGAAAACAGATACAGTTTACATGTTCACAAACAATGTAAATATATCTAAAGAATCAAGAATTATGCAGCCCTCTAAAATGTGTAAGTCACTAAACCATTATATAGAAAAGCAGATTATAAATGTGATAATGATTTCAGGTAACATTTTCCAACATAAATATTTTTAGATGGACATAAGGTAGACCTTCTAATTATAGTCCAGAAGAATATTATTTTAGAAGACATGAGTCACTAACAGAAAGAAATACACTTTATATACTGATAAAATATAACATTCAGAACAAACAATAAAATATTTATACACCTTGAATCTACTTTCTATTATAAAGGAAATAGTTTTGTCAGATGTGGCCAAATTGGCTGAGAACTTTGACTTCTGGTCACGTCATAGTTAATACCGTTGGGGAAATATTAGGAGACAGAAATGAGATAGAAAACAATGGATTTGATATTCATGAGTGTGTAATGGCCACTTTTACAGGGCAATAGGAGTGAGTGGAAAGAGAAGTTGAACATGACTCCTTCGTGGGTTAATGAGATTTCTCCTCTTCCCTTTCCACCTGAAAATTCATCAGCTCACTTAGACGGTTAAAGAAGGAATGAGAAATGAGGAAAATGACTAGAATGGAATTCAGTCTATGGCATTTTGTATGGGTTATAATTCCCTGATCCATTTTATAGAAAGCAAAAAAGGTACTGTTGGGAAATTAAAGTTTATGTGTTAGAACCATTATTAATACACATTAAATTATTTTTCTCAAAGATAACCTAGCTTTAAAAAAATTAATCCTCTAATTGCTAATAAATTTAATTAAAATAATGAAATCTAATGAAGTAGAACAGTAGCCAGAATAATATATCATTAATATCGTGGGTTCCTCTCTGCTTGCATTTTCATTCTTACTTACTTTGGTCAAGTAATTTCATTCTCTGAGCCTTATTTCCTCATTTAACATGAGAACAATGGGTCATACTTCATAGGATTGTAATGAAGATTAAGTGAAATTATGTGCATAAAATGCTTGGCATAGATCCAGTACATAGTGTAAATATAAGCTATTATAATGCAACTTTTTATAGAGAAATTAGATGCAGGTATATATATATATAATTAACATATAGATGAAGAAGACAGGAAAGAAATACAGCAAAGTATGAACAGTGGTTTTCCTGCATGGTAGGGTTATGGGTGATTATATTTTCCTTTATTAGTGTTATTCTGCCAAATTTCCTAGTATTTCTTCTATACTCAGGAAACTCATGTCGTCTTAAAAACCAAATACAGTGAACAAGACCTGTAAATTGACATATACATTCCTTTATGTCCTTCTTCCTTTTCAATAATATATTATCTAGTCATTTCTGAACGAGGAACAAAGATGGGTATGGACAGCTCACTTCCACTTGATCATAATTAAGCTGGGATATAAGGAGTCTTCAAGGATAGGAATGAAATGATAAAAATCAATGGGAGAAGGTGGAGAGATCCAGGGAGCATCAGATCTTGAAGAAACAGAAACAGGAGAGGATGAACTAAGAGAAGGAACGCTGCCAAAATTCTCACAGACCAGAGAGGCTGGCAACAGAGCATCAGAAGAAAGAAAAGACTAGATACTTAGTGCGGAGTGTCTTTATGCAACAGTTATCCATCAGAATTGTTTTTCACCTGTTGGATATCTTAAAAGGAAAAGGAGAGCCTACTGTGGCGAATGACCCTTGCCATGCCACGCCACGGAGTAACCATTCTCGATGGTTCTTTTCCAATCATGCTCACAGGTTAATGGTTATTTGTATTTCATTTCAAAATTTTGTGATGAGTTATGGCAATGTTAATGGTATAAATTGCCTAAGGATGCAAATGGAGGGGGAAAAAAATGGAGAAACAAGGATTCAGACTGTTTCAACCTGGGTTGACTATCTGTGACCACCAAGGTTCTCAACAGTCAGCGAAGAAGTGTCTGGAATTAGATTTGCAAGGATCATTCAGTTACCACATTTGTGAATTAAGGAAGCCAATATTCTTATTTTACCAGCTTTCCAACGTTCTTAAAGTCTACTAAAATCATTTAAGATGAACAGCTTTACAAATGTATGGTTAGCAAAAATCTTTCTTGTGAGTCTGTTTGCCTTTTGTTGACTTTTTTCCTGAAGAAATTTCCAGAATATACCAGATTATGCAAGAATATTTTTTATAAATGAATATTTCTAAATAAAATACAACTAGAAATGTATAAAAAATTTTGTGAAGACACTTCTGACAGTGTTAAGGATTCAAACACCAACAGGTTAGACAAGAAGCTTTCTATTCACCCTTTCTGCTGCTGCTGCTGCTGCTAAGTCACTTCAGTCGTGTCCGACTCTGTGACCCCATAGACGGCAGCCCACCAGGCTCCCCTGTCCCTGGGATTCTCCAGGCAAGAACACTGGAGTGGGTTGCCATTTCCTTCTCCGATGCATGAAAGTGAAAAGGGAAAGTGAAGTTGCTCAGTCCTAATTAAATGTCCAGTTTATTCTTCATGACCAGGGTTCCCAGTGTATTACCTACACAACCATAAAACTCACCCCTTGTGGAACTGCCAATGGCCTCACATAACTAGGTATGACTAGGGTAGCAAGGTAGACTAAAGAGTAACCTCTACTGCCCTTATCTTGGATTATGAATTTCCTTTAACAAAACATGATGCTACTGATCTACTGCTCATCACTGAGATGTATTTTCCAGTGAGAGTAAGTTATTTATGCTTATTCAGCCATACCCATGACTACTCAATCTTCCCCAGGAAACAATCTGCCCCTGATGAAAGTTTCACCCTGTAACCACAGGAGAGAATCAAGAATGACAATAAAACTAGGGATTGAGTCCATGACTTGGTTTCATTAACTCTATGAACTAGATAGCTGCCCATCTGTTGGAAAGGGTACAGATTAGGGTGAGTCAGTTGCAAAGAATAATTCCAGCAACTTTTATTTTTATGAATGACTAGAGGCTATTTATTGGTAAATTATTAAGAATATTATTAAGAGTTGCTAAATGTGTTATTAATAAACTAAACTTAGTATACTGCCAGAATTCACTATGGATTTATTCTACATTCAGTTAAGATGGCTTTGTGCCAGGCAACCCTGGCCAATATTCAAAAACTCCCACCAGGGATGCTCCATAAAGAAATAAAATCCCTGTACACTTTTAGAAAGGATATTTCAGGAAGACACACCACTGTAGATTTGAGCTGGTCAGGTTTTTAATTATTGTTAATTTTCCTCTTTAATTATAAATGCTCTTAGTTTAGTATCTTCATTACAAATTTAGTTTGTCGTGGGTGGTTTGGCTAATAACATCTACCGTTTGAAAGTGTTTTCAGTCCAGGCCCTATGCTGGAATTTTACATCTCATTTATTGCTCTTAAGACCCCTTTGAGACAGATAATAGTACTGTACTCATTTTACAAATATTAAACTAAAGCACAGAGAGGCTAAATATATTGCATGGCATCACAGAGCTGGAAACCACAGAGACAGAATTTGAACTCAAGGATTTCTACTCTAGATTGGGGGAGGTCAGAAAACTTTTTCAGGAAAGGGCCAGATGGTAAGTATCTTAGGGTTCATAGGTCATATGGTCTCTTCTCATCCGTGCTACTATAGCTCCAAAGCAGCCAGAGACACTATGTAAACAAATGGGCATGGCTGTGTTCCAATAAAACTTTATGTATAATAACAGGCAGCATGCAGAATTTGGCCTATGGGCCATAGTTTGTTTGTTTCCTTTAGATCCCTCACTGTTAACCGCTATATCATTACCATATGCTTTCTTGGCTTCCACTGAAGTACACGAGTTCAGGAGACTAAAATATTCTAATAGCTATACTGAGACATGCAGTTCAGTTCAGTCGTTCAGTCGTGTCCGACTCTTTGCGACCCCATGAATTGCAGCACGCCAGGCCTCCCTGTCCATCACCAACTCCCAGAGTTCACCCAAACTCATGTCCATCAAGTCGGTGATGTCAACCAGCCATCTCATCCTCTGTTGTCCCCTTCTCCTCCTGTCCCCAATTTCTGCCAGCCTCAGAGTCTTTTCCATCATTGGAAAGAGTCAACTCTTGAGTCAACTCTTTGTATGAGGTGGCCAAAGTATTGGAGTTTCAGCTTTAGCATCAGTCCTTCCAAAGAAATCCCAGGGCTGATCTCCTTCAGAATGGACTGGTTGGATCTCCTCACAGTCCAAGGGACTCTCAAGAGTCTTCTCCAACACCACAGTTCAAAAGCATCAATTCTCTGGGGTTCAGCTTTCTTCACAGTCCAACTCTCACATTCATACATGATCACTGGAAAAACCATAGCCTGGACTAGATGGACCTTTGTTGGCAAAGTAATGTCTCTGCTTTTGAATATGCTATCTAGGTTGCACAAAGGCATTACAATTCAAATATTAATCATTTATGCCTTTATTAATAAATATATAAAATATGTGTTTCTACATTCATTGGAGATAGAAAATTTTTTGTCTTTTCTTGAACTGCACATGTGATCAAGATGAGCATAGTAAGACTATTTGATTAAGTCCACGGTCTAGGTTGTAATGGTGATGTAAAAATCTATACATAAGCTTATCACTCGGTTTTAAAGTAAACTTATGATCCACATATTTTGGAGCCAATGGCTTTATATAATACAGGTGGAACACATGAAGTAGAGAGGCCAAAGGATCTTCTGAGCTCCCTAGAATGGCTACAGTCCAAAAGTGTTTGAGAGTCATCACTCTAAAGAACTGAGCAAGGGAAGCTTCTGAGACTCAACTATGTGGGAGGAGATCCCAAATGGTTACCGTGAGGAATGAGGGCATTTTATTACAGTCAGCACCAGTTTAACTCAATGGTTCCTATTATGAATTGTGCCCCCTACTCCTGCCCCAAATCCCTACACTCCAATGTGACTACATCTGGAAACAGAGCCTCTACTGAAGTAATCAAAGTTAAATAAAGTCATAGGGTAGGGCCCTCGTCTGGTAGGCCTGAGGTCCTTATAAGAAGAGTCATCAGAGTTTGTGTTCTCTTCATGTGGCAGAGAAAAGGCCACACACAACAAGAAGACAGCCATCTGCAAGTGAGGAAAGGGGTCTCATTAGAAACCAATCCTGCTGGCACCTTGAGCATGGCCTTTGAGCCTCCAGAACTCTGAGAAGTGTTCACTGTTTAAGCCACCTGGTCTGTGGTTTTCATTATAGTGGCCCCAGCAGACTAACAAAGTTCCTAATTTATAATGTAAAAAAATTACACTAATTTCCACAAAGTATTAATTGGCTGAACACTCACTATCTGTTGACTGAGATTATATATAAATACATATATCAGTTCAGTTCACTTCAGTCACTCAATCGTGTCTGACTCTTTGTGACCCCATGAACTGCAGCGTTCTAGGCTTCCCTGTCCACCACCAACTCCCGGAGTTCACTCAAACTCATGTCCATCGAGTCGGTGATGCCATCCAACCATCTCATCCTCTGTCATCCACTTCTCCTCCATCCTTCAATCTTTCCCAGCATCAGGGTCTTTTCCAATAAGTCAGTTCTTCGCATCAGGTGGCCAAAGGATTGGAGTTTCAGCTTCAGCATCAGTCCTGCCAATGAATATTCAGGACTGATTTCCTTTAGGACGGACTGGTTAAATCTCCTTGCCGTCCAAGGGACTCTCAAGAGTCTTCTCCAACACCACAGTTCAAAAGCACCAATCCCTCAGCACTCAGCTGTCTTTATGGTCCAACTCTCACATCCATACCTGACTACTGGAAAAACCATAGCTTTGACTAGACGGACCTTTGTTGGCAAAGTAATGTCTCTGCTTTTTAATATGTTGTTTGGCTCTTGGTCATAACTTTTCTTCCAAGGAGCAAGCATCTTTCAATTTCATGGCTGCGGTCACAATCTGCAGTGATTTTTTGAACTCCCCAAAATAAAATCTGTCACTGTTTCCATTGTTTCTCCACCTGCCATGATCTTAGTTTTCTGAATGTTGGGTTTTAAGCCAACTTTTTCACTCTCCTCTTTCAATTTCATCAAGAGATGCTTTAGTTCTTTGCACACAAATAATTTGATGCTACTAGTAACAAGCACTACTGAACTCATCATAACAGTATATAAAAGGCTTTGGAGAAAAAGTTGTATACACATTTAGGAGATATTCTTTTAGTCAGGCTACAGATAATGTTCAACACTGACATGTTTTCACAGTCAACTCCCTACAATAGTAACTCAATGTTGGTGCAGTAGTAACATTGACCTCCTGGCATCTTTGTTCTTTTGGGTAGGAATCATCTATTCCCAGACCCTTTTAATTAAGTTTGAGAAACACTGCTTACAAACTCTTCCTTTGGAAAATTTATTCTGACTCATACAAAAGGCCTTGAAATTCTGCATCAAAGAAACCAGCTAAAAAAAAATTTAAGTCTGGCTAAATTTGCACTACCCTTGGCTCCGATTCTCTCTCTCTCTCAGCTGCCTCCTGACTGAGGCCATGGCACACACAGAATGACGTGTCAGTTACAGTCTGAGAAAATGGCCTAATTGCAGGGCTCCCAAGAGAAGGTCAGATGTTAGGCCATGGAACAACCATGACAGCTATGGGGTTGAAAGCTGACCTGTTGCTATGTAACTTAAACCATCAGTGTTATTTGTCCAAGATTAGAAATTCAATGATAAGCAACAACATCTCCATCTTACAACTCTTTCTCTACCCCTTGTGGCATTTACCATTATAACACCTTAATCAATATTGTGAAACAGAAGAAGGGTCTAGACCAAGGGTTTCCAAACCTGATTCATCATCAGTATTACCTAAGGAGCTTCTAAAACTATGGGTACTCAACCCCATCCTTTTCTCATTTGCCTTTTGGTTCTTTTCTTTTCTCAGTTATTTTTAAGATCTCCTCAGACAACCATTTTGCCTTGTTGCATTTCTTTTTCTTGGGGATGGTATTGGTCACCATCTCCAGTACAATGTTACAAAGAAGAGAAAAGAAAAGATAAACCCATCTGAATGCACAGTTCCAAAGAATAGCAAGGACAGATAGGAAAACATTTTTAACTGAACAATGCAAAGAAATAGAGGAAAACAGTAGAATGGGAAAGACTTGAGATCTCTTCAAGAAAACTGGAGATACCAAGGGAATACTTCAGGCAAAGATGGGCACAATAAAGGACAGAAAAAGTAAGGACCTAACAGAAGCAGAAGATATTAAGAAGAGGTGGCAAGAATACACAGAATAACCAAACAAAAAAAGATCTAATGACCCAGATAACCATGATGGTGTGGTCACTCACCTAGAGCCAGACATTCTGGAGTGTGAAGTCAAGTGGAAAAGTGCTGCACTCAGTATGCCAGCAAATTTGGAAAACTCAGCAGTGGCCACAGGACTGGAAGAGGTCAGTTTTCATCCCAATCCCAAAGAAGAGCAGTGCTGAAGAATGTTCAAACTACTGCACAATTGCATTCATTTCACATGCTAGCAAGGCAATGCTCAAAATTCTAAAAGCTAGGCTTCAACAGTATGTGAACCCAGAACTGCCAGACATACAAGTTGGATTTATAAAAGGCAGAGGAACCAGAGATCAAATTGCCAGCATCTGTGGGATCATAGAAAAAGCAAGGGAATTCCAGAAAAACATTTACTTCTGCTTCATGGACTACGCTAAAGCTTTTGACTGTGTGGATCACAACAAAGTGTGGAAAATTCTGAAATAGATGGGACTATCAGACCACCTTACCTGCCTCCTGAGAAACCTATATGCATATCAACAGTTAGAAGGGGACACGACAACAGACTGGTTCAAAACTGGGAAGGAAGTATGTCAAGGCTGCATATTGTCACCTGCTTATTTAACTTATAATAATTTATTACTTCACATGATACATCATGTGAAATGCCAGGCTGGATGAAGCACAAGCTGGAATCAAGATTGCTGGGAGAAATATCAATAACCTCAGATATGCAGATGATCCCACCCTAATAGCAGAAAGCAAAGAGGAACTAACGAGGCTCTTGATGAAGGTGAAAGAGGAGTGTGAAAAAGTGATTCGGGAGAATGGCATTGAAACATGTATATCATATATGAAACGAATCGCCAGTCCAGGTTTGATGCATGATACTGGATGCTTGGGGCTGGTGCACTGGGACAACCCAGAGGGACACGACGGGGAGGGAGGAGGGAGGGGGTTCAGGATGGGGAACACGTGTATATCTTTGGCGGATTCATGTTGATGTATGGCAAAACCAATACAATATTGTAAAGTAATTAACCTCAAAAAAAAAAAAAAAAAAAGACTAGTAAAGAGATTGAATCAGTAGTCAGAAGCCTCTCAAAAAGTAAAGCCCAGAAACAGGTGGTTCACTGGAGAATTCTGCCAAATATTGAAAGAAGAATTTACAACAATCCTTCTCAAACTCTTCAGAAAAATAGAACAGGAGGAAATACTTCCAAACTCATTATATGAGGTCACAATTACTCTGGTATCAAAGTCAATGATACAACAAGGAAAAAAAAAAGCTACAACTATGCTTTAACATATGAAAAACAATCAATGTAATACACCACAGAAATGGAATGAAAGATAAAAATCTCATGGTCATCTCAATTGATTAAAATAATGTACTTGACAAAATTTAATACCCTTTCGTGATTAAAGAAAAAAAAAAAAGTTCACCAAACTAGGTACAGAGGAAATTCTTTCAACATAATAAAGTCCATATGTGAAAAGTCCACACCTTACATCATACTCAGTGGTTGAAGATGAAATGTTTTCCTCTAAGATCAGGAAAAGGGCAAGCAAGTCTGCACATTCTTTTCATATTCATTCAAACTAGTACTAGAAGTTATAGTCAGAGCAATTAAGCAAGAAAAGGAAATAAAATGCATCCAAATGGCAAAAGGAGAAGTAAACTATCTATTTTTGTAGATAGCACGATCTTTTATGCAGAAAACCCTAAAGATTCCCTCCCCCCCCAAAAATCTGTTAAAACTAATAAATGAATAAAGCAAAATGCAGTAAACAAACAAACAAAAAAAAAAAAGGAAAGAAAAAGTGGCTTAAAACTCAACATTCAAAAAACTATGATCATGGCATCTTGTCCCATCTCTTCATGGCAAATAGATGGGGGAATGATTGAAACAGTGACAGACTTTATTTTCTTGGGCTCCAAAATCACTGCAGACCATGACTGCAGCCATGAAACTCAAAAGTACTTGCTCCTTGGAAGAAAAGCTATGACAAATCTAGACAGCATATTAAAAAGCAGAGACATCACTTTGCCCAAAAACGTCCATCTAGTCAAAGCAATGGTTTTTCCAATAGTCAGGTATGGGTGTGAGAGTTGAACCATAAAGAAGGCTGAGTGCCAAAGACCTGATGCTTTCAAACTGTGGTGCTGGAGAAGACTCTTGAGAGTCTCTTGGACAAGAAGGAAATCAAACCAGTCAATCCTAAAGGAATTCAACCCTGAATATTCACTGGAAGAAGTAATGCTAAAGCTGAAGCTCCAATACTTTAGGCACCTGATGTGAACAGCCGACTCACTGGGAAAGACTGGGGGTAGGAGGAGAGGTGGTGACAGAGAATGAGATGGTTGGATGGCATCAACAACTTAATGAACATGAATCTGAGCAAACTCTGGGAGATAGTGAAGGATAGGGAAGCCTGGCATGTTGCAGTCCATGGGGTCACAAAGAGTCAGACACACCTAAGTGCCTGAACAACAGCCCCATCTTGATCATCTCTGAGGGATAGGGATTGAAGACATGAAATTTCACTACGCTCACCCTGGCAATTCTGCTTCAGCTGTCTTCGTACCATTCCTCAGATTCGCATCTGAGAGCTACATTAATGAATATAACCAATAGCCCCAGTTAACGGCCACACACATCCTTGTCTTTGCCCTATAACTCTGCAACACACTGACACTTTGAGCTGGCCTAAATCACTTGACCAACAGGATTTTCACAAACCTGATGCAAACAAGTGTTTTTAGCAACCTGATGCATGGATAACTGTATGCTTGCACGTTTCTTCTCTTCAACTCTGTCACCACAATGAATATCCTAGGCTAGCCTGCTGGAAGGATAGGAGGGGCCTGTGGAATAAAGCTGAGTCATTCCAGCCAAGGCTAGGCTAGGCCAGCCATCACCCTCTACTCATCAGCGCAGATGCATAAGTAAGTCCAGCTAAGATCAATCACGAGCAGCCCAGGTCAGCAAAATCATCCAGTGAGCTATAAACATGGGGGAAATAATAAATGGCTATTACATTAAGTCACTAAGGACTGGAGTGGTGTGTTCCACAACCTGTCCTTGATACACAATCGTGGTGCAGAATAATCGGAGGACAGAGCATCTAAATTAAAGGCTGGGCACTAATAGTGCCAGAGAATCTTGCAGAACTTTTCCATGAATATTCTGTAGGATGTTGCTAAAAAGAAGAAAGGGGGTTTTCCAAGGTCAGGTTTCTGAGAAATGCTAAGTTACATTTAGCTGGTTTCCTTCCTGAAGAATTTCAAAGCCTTTCAAATGAGTCATGACAAATCTTCCAAAGGAAGAGCTTTTAAGCAATGTTTCCCAAACTTACTTGACCACAGACCTTTCCCTACACCCCCATCCCCACGCTGAGCATCACACAAAATGAATATCCCATATAAAGCACACTTCGGATATGATATAAGATGAATTGGTCTTTGTCTTGTTTCAGTGTTGTTTCAGAGGGTAGAACTGCACTTAAGGCACAGCAGCTACATGGAGCAGGATGGGGACTAAATAAATTCAAGCAAGGGCTCGTCAACAGTGACAGTGATCCTGTTATGCCCAAGTTGCGAAATCTCCCAATGACCACCAGGGAGCCAATATCCGATGCAAAAGCAAGAGTTTTTATTACCAAGCTCGAGCTGGGGCTCCCACCGATACAGACGCAGCAGCTATAGGGAGGAGCCCTGAGCTCTGGGTTACATTGCTTATATAGGGTATTATCGCGCGAAAATTTCAAAAAACGGGAGTCTCCGGGTCTGATTGGTCACCTTCTGGTGAAGGGTTAGGTTCTCCTTTCCCGGGCTTGACTCGAATTTCCCGGGCTGGCCAAGGGTTCTGATTGGTTCGAAGGTGGTGGGGTGAGGTCAGGGGATTTCCAAAGGCTCTTTTCCCGGAACCTTACAAAATGGAGTAGCTTTGATTCTTCATTCCCCCCTTCTCTAGGATCCAGGACAGACCCAATCATGGGTCTGAGGTCAGCTCTATATTGTCTCCTGCTAAGGGGACGGTTGGTAGGGCCGCATATTGGGATCTGAGTACCATGAGCTGCACTGTGTTGATGCAGTTTTTAATGAAGGCCACTAGTTAGTTTAGTAAGCATGGCCTGAGGGTGAGTAGCAGTAACAAGATAATCAGGGGCCCCACCAAGGAGTATATGAGAGTTGTGAACCAGGGGGATGAGTTAAACCAGGATTTAAACCAATTTTGAGACATTTCTTTTTTTTTTTTTTTGACTCAGCCCTTTTCTTATCTTGGCCAGGGACTCCTTGACTACCCCTGAGTGATTTACATAAAAACAACATTCTTCCCCTAACGCAGCACATAGGCCCTCTGAGAGACTTCATACTCAAGATACTTTTTGGGAATTGGGGCGGAGGTCTCTTTCTTCTGTAACTTCTTCCTGCTGTGCATGGGCGTAGGCCTGCCTAATAGAGCAGAAGTCTCTCTCTACCTGATCTAAGTTGGGGTTTTCCACATCTGAAACCAGCTTCTACCCTTGTCGTAACAGCCATTTAGTTGGCCCCTCTCAGAGATGAAATAGACAAGGGCCAAACAGGAGACCTAACAGGATGGTCATCTCTGGTCCCCGGAAACAGAAGGCAACATTTGGGGTGAGGGTTGCAGGCTTTGTGACCCCTTCTGATGGGTTGGTGGTGAGGCAACAGAGCTGTGCTCCAGGAATCTTGTGTTCAGTCTGAAGTTACCATCTTCCACCTGAATGGGGGCTCAAAGACATTGTTATGCATATTTCTTTGAGTAGGAACCGGGACTCTGTCTGGAGGCTGTACCAACCTTTGATTGTTTCTGTTTTTGTAGACCCTCCCTTCCCTGATTAGCAATTGTTTGAATCCATGCTTTGGAATTCAGCGAAGGCCAAGGAGGCTGAACCAAGTCTATATCCTACAGATAAGAAATGGAGAACACAGAACAGATCTGCACTCCAGAGCCCCACAGAATCCCGCTCAGTTTTAATTTTAGGGAACTAGGCAACTATGACTGTGATAACTTCCTGTCAAAATGGGGCATAGGACTGCCCCAGCTTGGAGTATAGACACTGAATTGGAAGTATTTCTGAGTTCCAAGTTTTAGATCTGAGTCTTGTATGATTAAAATCTTAATCTCATTTCTTTTTAGAAGAATAGGTCTGAAACCCAGTCTGGACCTGGCACTTCAGGGAAACTTGTAGCCATGTAGCCAGTTGCCTAGTTTTATAAAAAGTAAGGTTACTAGCTTCCAGCAGACATTGTTTTGAAAATGGTGGCATCCAAGCCTGACACAACTCAGAAAACTCAAGGGTTTAGCAATACAAGGTCTAATCTGAAAGCACACCCATAGCATCACCTAGTTATTTCGCAGGATATCTGAACCATAGCTACTCTATTTTGACTTTTAATTGTAAACTTTTCCTTAATAGCCAAAGCAGATTTCACTGTTAATGACGTCAGTGTTTCTCTAGGTATGAGAAGATGCAAGAATTGGGACTCATAAAATCTTTTCCTGAAAAGATCTAACTATCTGAAGGCCTGTTCTGCCAGTTTTTCCCAGAGCACAGAGTGCCTCATTCCTGATTTTCACCCTGAACTCCTTTTTCAGGGGCGTTAAAAGTCAGCAGTTGCAGCGGCCATGGTTTAATCTTTGTAGATGCAGATGGCGAGTGTCAGTCTTCAGTTGGCAGAGCCCCTTTTTGCTCATAAACTTGATAATGATTATGAGGGGGGCAGTTCATGACCATTTTATCCCATGGTGCCGAGAGTGTCCATTCTCAGGTAAACAGGCCACTCAATGTGCTGTTACTGGACTAGGCCATAAAACAGTATCTAAAATTCTCTGGACCACCTGTCTTACTAGCTTTTTGGTCCAGGAGAATATTCCCTCTTGTTGCTTCTTGCCATATCTAGAGTTACACTGTGACCATCATTGATCTCATATGGGACTATTATTATTCTATTAGAGGCCTCACACACATACAGTGTAAGAAACAGCAATTTTGTAAAACAGGTGAAATACAAATAACATAGCCAGCAGTATTAGTAAAGTCACAAGTAAGACTTATGTTAAGAACTTCCATTAGATGTAGCCCAGTATATCTTCAGGTTATCTGACTTAGTCTGCCCTGTAGAGTCTTTATCTTCCAGGGAAATTATATATTGGCACCATCTATAAGGAACATAGCCCAGTTTTCTAGTGTCACTGGACTGATTATCATTAGTATGATTTAATTTTTTAAGTAAATTTTCTCAGGGCCAACCAGTTAGAGTCTGGTAATAGAGAAATTTACCAAGGTAACCCAGAACTAGACACAGGTTATTGGCCACAAACCCAACAATTGGATTGATTTTGAAACTAGCATAGGCTCAGGCCTATGACAGAAAAGCATTTGACTTATATGCAAAGGTCTAAGAAGTCAAGAAAACATCGAATCAGGTCCAGCATCTTGGGGAAGCTGTCTCCCTCTGATGTCGTCGTCTTCTCATCCTGGTGTAGTGTAGTTTCTCCTGATAAAAAAAAAGTCCTTCCATCCATGTTGGAGACAACAGTCCCTTAAATTATGTCTTTTTCCAGTCCTGGTTGCAGGTCATGAGGCATCTGATCTTCATCCAAAGACAGATAACTGAGATAAGCTTCAGAAACAAACTTAGGGTGTTCTTCAAGAATTCAATTAAATTTTACATTAACATTACATAACAGCAAAGAAATATCTAAGAGATGAGTCTTACTAGATGCAGACCTCCATTAACAAACTGGTATTTAACATTTTGAAATATCTTTTTTTTCCTTAGTTACCCTTATTTTTATTAAATATAATCAAATTAAGGCTAGTTTGTTTGCAAAATAGGTCTGTTCTCACTGATTTTGGTCTGATTTCTATAACCATAATTGATTATAGGCTTTTTATTTTGCTGAAACATTTATAGAGCCTCAGATTGAACTTTTAAAATAAAACAGGGCTGGGAAACTCACACCAAAGGCTTATCACAGATTTTGCATAACAAATCTAGGTGAATTTTTCCCTTTTTAAGGTCTCAAAAATTTCTTGAGATTTTGTATCCATTAGAAAACCTTCCTAACTCATTTGATAAACTTACTGGAAACCTAAGAACTTTTAATTTTTGGAGGAGTCAGATAGAAAATATAATTGTTTTGTTTATAACGTTTAATTTTACCAAAGTATTGTCATAATTAGTTTGAGGAAGATTTCCGCCACTCCCTGAAAACATAAGATTCAACCCCATAATTTTTCAGATAGAAACCATAAAAGTTATAAGCATATTCACTGGTTCATTTAGTCCTTTTGCTAACTTTTGTGAAGTCATCAGGTTTTCCATTAAAATACCAGGACATATCAGAATGTTAAAAACTCCATATAATTTTTAGGATATCTGTATTAGTAACTTTACCCTACATTATAATATGAGCAGATTTATTACTCATTTGATAATCTTTTTTTAATGTAATTTAACCAACCAAATAAACACAGTTTAATATCTCTCTTTGGGATGCTTCAGGGGCCCTCTGAAGCACCCCAAAGTTAGCTAGAAGCCAAAAGTGCTTCATAGAATGATTTAGGAAGTTTTGTCAACAAATATCAGAAAGGTTTCGAGCACTCAGCCAGATGGGACTATAGGTCACTGTGAAACAATAGCTATTCACTCAGCCAAAGTAACAATATGGGATTTCAGAAGCAAATACAGAACAGACCATTTAAGAAGCAAATGAACTTAAATCTATTGTCAAATGCAGTTCAACATCTGAAGAAAGTGTGTCCTTTTAACAGAGAGAAAAGCCAAATTCAAGTTTTTGCGCCAGCTTATTTTTAGTCATTAACAGTCCCAAATTTCTTTAGCTTCTTTGTAAGAGGAAACTAATGTTCAGTAATAAATGTTTCAAAATTTTACTCTATTTGGAAATGAGCTAGCTAGTCAGTGAACTTCCATCACTTAGTTTAGCACAACCCAATTCAAGTTACCCCAATTTGGACAGACTATTTCAGACAAACATTCCTAAAGCATAATTATTCTTAATAGAGTTTATCTAAATGCTCATATCTCATTTACATTTCTTTAGAAGGTTTTTTTACTTGAGGTAATTTTCTTGTTGACAAACTTGTAACAGATATAATATTTAACTCATATGAAACCTAGGTACAATGAAAATATTTTACTTAACGTTAAGTACTCTAAGACATGTTTATATTAAATAGGTCAACAAACAAACATTAATATCAGGTATTTAACACTGAATATTTCCCAGTTCACATAAACCTGGAATTTATTGTTTAATTTAGAATTACTTGGTTTGTAAGCACTTACCTTTTTGAAGCCAAATAAATAGAGATCATATACAAAAATATTACCAAGACATATTTAGACAGACACAGTGTAAGAGCTAGCTCTAAGTTTTTTTTTTTTCCTCAGTGTCAGGAGTTAGAGATGGTCTAGATAAGTGTTCCTGAGAGCCCTGGTCTCAAGGCACAGGGAAAGAAAATCAAGTTTTAACAAAATGGCGGCAGGTCTAAACCACATGGTTGCCAGACAAAGCAAAATTTCCTTTTCCAGGGGATCTTCTCGACCCAGGGATCGAACCCAGGTCTCCCAATTGCAGGCAGACGCTTTAACCTCGGCTCCACCAGAGAAGCCATTAAATACAAAAATACAGTCTCTCAGAAAACCTCCTATAGAGACACAGAACTTCAGATCCAAGTACTAACATCAAAGATTTCAAGGAAGGAAAGGAAGCCAGGTTGAAAAAGAAGGGAGAGGAGGCAGGAGAGGGGGTGGGGGCCAAAGGGGTGGCCTTATAGACATCTCCTGCCACCTACAGATACCCAGGCATTACGGGACTTTTCCCTGGGCCTCCAGAGAAGGGAGGACTGGAACTCGGCCCTACCAGAAATCAGAACCAGAATTCGAGTTCTCTGCCAAGAGGAGGTGATCAGTCTCCAATCCTCAGCTCAGGCTGAGGGCCCTTTGACCAGATTCCTGTGTCCAGGACCGGGGGACTAGAAAAACAGGGAAGGATAGGAAGGGTTAAGGAGAGGAGACAGAGAGGGAAGGGGAGAGAGATCAATAAAGTCTCTTGTTCCTTACCGGTCGGGGCACTCTGGCCAGTTGTCCGCGTCAGGAGGAGACCAGGGACAAAAGGGTCCCAGTTGGGCCGCTGGGTCTGGTCCATTGGCAGGCAAGCTGGCCCCTGAGTACCCTGAGTGGTCAGGATGTCAGTCTCGGCGAAGAAGAGTCCCCGCCAGAGTCGCCATTTGTTGCAGGAAGGGGGACCCCTTCCAGGGCCCAAAACTGGGCTCTTGTCTAACACTCGGAAATGAATTGTCCGAGGAGACACATGTGCTGACAAAGGGAACTTGGTCAGGGTGTCCGATCCGTGGTCAGAAGATGATATCTCGGACTCGGTGTAAAGTTCCCAAGTCAGAGGTGCCTTCTGAGGGCCAGCCTACATGGAAGGTCAGCCATTCTGCGCTGCAAAAAGTGATTAATTTATTCCTTTTAATTTCTACACTGAGGTCATGAGCGCGCATCTTGACCTCCTTAAAATTATCAGCAACCAAGGATAGAGGTGTGGGGCTAGAATGGTGTTGCCCCATCGTTCCTGGATCAGTCAGATGTTGGTAAGTTAACACAGACAATACGAACAGCCACACAAACAGAAAGAGAGACAGGAGAAATACACCTCCGGGAGTCCGGAGGTAAAACCGAACGATGACGGCCTCCGGCCGTTCAGCGGGAGCGACCTGCTATCGTCTACAGAGAACAGGGGCACTCCGTCCCCCCACGCCGGGGTCGGGGACGTCTCCCAACGACCCCTACCGGTGACTCTCCGGCGCGTCCACCTGAGTCATATACCGGTCTCAGATACCAGGCCCTACCAGGAGTGAAAAGAAAGACAGAGAAAAGCTTACCGGCTGCAGATGACTCTCCGGATCGGTCTTCCCATGGAGCCGGTGGGAGATCCCGGACGAGCCCCCAAACGTTATGCCCAAGTCGCGAAATCTCCCAATGACCACCAGGGAGCCGATATCCGATGCAAAAGCAAGAGAGTTTTTATTACCAAGCTCGAGCTGGGGCTCCCACCGATACTGACGCAGCAGCTATAGGGGTTACATTGCTTATATAGGGTATTATCGCGTGAAAATTTCAAAAAACGGGAGTCTCCGGGTCTGATTGGTCACCTTCTGGTGAAGGGTTAGGTGTTGAGTTCTGATTGGTTCTCCTTTCCCGGGCTTGACTCGAATTTCCTGGGCTGGCCAAGGGTTCTGATTGGTTCGAAGGTGGTAGGGTGAGGTCAGGGGATTTCCAAAGGCTCTTTTCCTGGAACCTTACAAAATGGAGTAGATTTGATTCTTCAATCCAAAGATGGACTTGCCTGCCTTGTGAAACAGTGGCTCAAAACTGAAAGCATTCAAAGAGAAACAAATGAAGTTCAGTAAATTTTTGTGATTACTAGTTACCTTAAGGTTCTAATTCAGTAACACGCTCAAAAATTCAGATTACTTCTATCAGTTAAAAATAGTTAAGATAGTCACTTTTATGTGTCAACTTGATCAAACACTGGCCTAGGTGTTACTGAGAAGATATTTTGCAGATGTGGTTAACATTCATAATAAGCAATATTTAAATAAGCAGATTACTCTCCATCCTGTGGGTGGGTCCCACTTAATCAGTGGAGGGCCTTAAGAGCAAAGACTGAAACTTCCTATAAAAGAGAAATTCTACTTAAGACTGTAACATAAAAACGGTGCCTGAGTTTACAGCCTGCTGGTCTGCCTCGTGGATTTGTGAGCCCCATAATCATATACGCCAGTTCCTTAGAATCAGTCAATTGATCAATCTCTTTTCTCTCTCTTCTATCTTCTCTTCTCTCTCTCTCTCTCTGTACTTCTGTTTCTCTGGAGAACTCAGACTAAATACAGTCAGATATCAAACATCATTTATATTTTATCACAATCCTAGATTAGAGTCAGCCTCTAAAACTTCTACCCTGACTGCTTCCTAGTACCTGCCCTAGGCAAATCAAAGTGTTCGGTTTCCCAGATTTCTTATTTGGTTCCTGTGAGGACTCTTCTGGATAGTCAGCTGAGAACTAGAGCTCATAATTGTATTACAGTGATAGCCAGGAGGTGACATTTCTAATATTCCCTTTTTAAGGGGGGCAGATTTTGAGTCACCTTGGGTGGTATAGTCATTTCACAGCTGTGCAATGTTTGTGAGGAACTGACAGTCCCTCATGAGCCACAGGGACCCAACTTGGCAGGGCCCCAGCACCTATTTATGGCCTGAAATACAGGGGAGGAAGTCACCGGAGGTGGTTCTCTCTTCTGGAACTGAGTCAGACAGATGATAACACTCCAGGTCAGACTTAACACCAAGTCTGATTTACTGCATCTTGTTCTCTGAATGACTTCCTGGGAGCCTAACTGAACTACTACAAATCCTGAGCTGATATCTAAGACTTATCTATTTAGAAAAAGAAAGAAGAGAATCAGAGATCAATTTTTTTAAAAAGAGGATTTTAAAATAGGAGGAATCAGTAAGGAAAAGACTAAGTGTAGGGAACAACCACCCTGCAAGGTTAGGCGCCAGGTTCAAATATTCATCAGAAGACTTGCCACGCTGTAGCACTGGCCATAACTACTCCTTGCGGACAGATTCTCGTGCCCATCCATCCTGTGTTTCCCGTGCCTAGTTCAATGCCTGGTACATAGCAGGAACTTAAAACAGACTCACTGAGTGAATGAGCTAGTAGAGACATAAAGCACTTCACATCCACAGAGCTAGAGAATCCAGCCAGGATTATTTCCCATTCCATGAATGCTCTTAGAAGCCTGGCATGATCCTGCACCTGATACTATGTCTTTCTAAGCTTGCCCTAGTACATACATGCAGTTTTTGAGTTCTTACAGTCTCTAGGGCTGGAGTCCTTTTAATTGGTGCATTGTGTTGTTTATCTGGGGCTGGCATAACAAAGGACCACAGACCAGATAACTTCACCAACAGAGATGTATTTGCTCACAGTTTTAGAGGCTAAGTCTGAGATCAAGGTATTGATAGGGCTGATTTCTTCTGAGGCCTCTCCCTTAGGCTTACAAGAGAAATGGCTGTCTTCTCTCTTTGTCTTCACATGGTTTTTCCTCTCTGCCTGTCTGCATCCTAATCGTCTCTTCTTATAAGAATACCAGTCTTAATGATTTAGGGCCCAACCCAATGACCAAATTTAATTACTTTAAAGGCCCTATCTCCAAATATAGTCACATTCTGAGGCACTAGGGGTTAGGGTTTCAGCATATGAATTTGAGTGGTGAAGGGACACGCAAATACAGGCTTAGCTCAGAGATCTTGCGGGTTTTGTTCCAGACCACAGCTATAAAGCATATATCCCAACAAAGTGAGTCAAATGATATTTTTTGGTTTCCCAGTGCATATAAAAGTTATGTTGATACTATACTATATTCAGGGTGCAATAATAGCATTATGTCTAAAAATGTAAAGTACACACCTTAATTTAAAAACACTTTATTGCTAAAAAATGCTAACCATCATATGAGCCTTCAGGGAGCCCTAATCTTTTTGCTAGTGGGGGGTCTTGCTTCCATGCCGATGGTTGCTCACTGATCAGAGTGGTGGTTGCAAAAAGTTGCTGTGACGGTGCCAATTTCTCAAAGTAGGACAGCAATGAAGATTGCCTCATTGATTGACTTGTCTTTTTATGAATGGTTTCTCTGTGGCATGGAAGACTGATAGCATTTTACACACAGTAGAACTTCTTTCAAAATTGGAGACAATCTTCTCAAGACTTGCCACTGCTTAATCAACTACGGTTATGCACTATTCTAAAATCCTTTGCTATCATTACAACATCTTCACAGCATCTTCACCAGGAGTAGATTCCGTTTCAAGCAACTACTTTTTCGTTCATCCTTAAGAAGCAGCTCTTCATCCATTAAAGTTTTACTACGCTTGCGTGCACTGCTTCAGTCCTGTCCGACTCCTTTGCAACCCAATGGACTGTAGCCCGCCAGGCTCCCCCATCCATGAGATTTCCCAGGCAAGAATACTGGAGTGGGGTACTGTTTCTTTCATTGGATCTTTCAGACCCAGGGATCGAACCTGCACCTCTTACATCTCCTGCATTGGCAAATGGGTTCTTTACCACTACTGCCATCTGGGAAGCCCCAAAGTTTTACTGTGAGTTTGCAGCACTATGAGATTGCAGCAATTCAGCCACATCTTCAGGCTCCACTTTGAGTTCTCTTGTTGTTTTCCACACTATCTGCAGCTACTTCCTCCATTAAAGTCTAGAACTTCTCCAAGTCATCCATGAAGGTTCAAATCAAGTCTCAAACTCCTGTTAATTCTGATATTTTGACTTCTTCCCATGAATCATAAGAAGAAGGCAATGGCACCCCACTCCAGTACTCTTGCCTGGAAAATCCCATGGACAGAGGAGCCTGGTGGGCTGCCGTCTATGGGGTCACACAAAGTCGGACACGACTGAAGCGACTTAGCAGCAGCAGCAGCATGAATCATAAATGTGCATAATGGCATCTAGAATGGTGAATCTTTTCCAGAAGATTTTCAATTGACTTTGCCCAGATCCACCAAAGGGATCAGTATTTATGGCAGTCATAGCCTTATGAAATACTGTATTTCTTAAATAAGAAGACTTGAAAATCTAAATGACTCCTTGTTTATTGGGCAGAAGGAATGTCTCAACAAGCATGAAGACAACACTAATCTCGTTGTATATCTCCACTGGATCTCTTGGGTGAGCAGCTGTGCTATAACGAGCAGCAATATTTTGAAAGGAATAATTTTTTCTTAGTAGTAGGTCTCAAAAGTAGGCATAAACCATGTTTTAAACAGATGTGCTACCAGGTTTTGTTGTTCCATTTACAGGGCAAAGGCACAGTAGATTCAGCATAATTTTTAAGGGTCATAGGATTTTTTGAATGATAAATGAGCACTGGCTTCAACTTCAAGGCACCAGCTGCATTAGCCGCTAACAAGAGGGTCAGTCTGTCCTTGAAACTTTGAAGCCAGGAATTGACTCTCCTCTCTAGCTATGAAAGTCCTAGGTGGCATCTCCTTCCAATGTAAGGCTGTTTCATCTAGAAAATCTGTTGTTTATTGTAGCTACCTTTGTGAATTATCTTAGTTAGATCTTCTCGATAATTTCTGCAGCTTCTACATCAGTACTTGCTGCTTTGCCTGGCACTTTAATGTTATGGAGATGACTCCTTTCCTTAAACTTTATGAACCGACTTCTGCCAGCTTCAAACTTTTCTTCCACAGCTTCTTCACCTGAATCAGCCTTCATAGAAGAGAGCTGGGTCCTTGCTGCAAATTAGGTTCTGGCTTAAGGGAATGTTGTGGCGGTTTGATCTATCTAGATCACTGAAATTGCCTCCATTCCAGCAATATGGCCATTTCACCTTTTTAAGCATTTATGTCTTCACTGGAATAGCACTTTCAATTTCTCCCAAGAACTTTTCCTCTCCATTCACAACTTGGCTAACTGCTTGGCACAAGAGGTCTAGCCTCTAACCTGTCTCAGCTTTCCACATGCTTTTCTCACTAAGTTTAATCATCTTTAGCATTTGATTTAAAGTGGGAGATGTGAAGCTATTCCTTAATACTTATAGGCCATTGTAAGGTTATTAATTGACCTAGTTTCAATAGTGTGGAGTCTCAGGGACTAGGGAGGTCCAAGGAGAGTGAGAGAGATGGGGGAACACTGGTCAGTGGTATAGTCAGAACACTCACAACATTTATCAATTTCATTCCCTGTCTTGTACGAACATGGTTCATGGTACAACATTGTAACATGAAAGATCACTGATCATAACAAACATAACAATAATGAAACAGTTTGAAATATTGCAAGAATTACCAAAAGGTGACACAGAGACGTGAAGTGAACAAATGTTTAAAAAAATGTTTCTGACAAACTTAATCATCACAGGGTTGCCATGAAATCTTCAACTTGTAAAAATATCTACAAAGTGCAAAAGCAAGGTATACCTGTATATATGTGTACACACATACACCAACACACAATATATACGTTTTATATATATATGTAAACATTTTCATAGCTTTAGGGTCAGGAAGAGAGGCTCTTTCCATCCATTCTACCTCAGTATCTTCTCTCACTGCATCAAGCCCTCATTAAGCATGAAGGGAGATGAACTGCAAGGTATATTGTCTGTGTCTTTCCTCTAATTGCTCGTTAAATCACTTTCAGATTAATCAATTTCTTTTTCATTGATCTCAATTTTTCATGTCTCCTTTAATAATTCTTGAAATCTGACAGAAATAGGAACTTCATAAGAGTCTCGAAGTGACCCACAGTGAAGTCACTAGATCCTTCCTGAGGACTGGCCTTGCGTCTATGTATCACAGCATATAACACATTACCTGGCTAATAATAGGTGTTCTAAAAATATATGGTTAAAATGATGTATGTAGGAAAAAAGATTTCTTGCTAGGTTCCTGTTTTCAAGTTCCAGAGTCACATTTGCCCCCTAAGCGATATTCCCACATGCTGACTCATGCTGAGCCCATTGTACCTTACTTTTTTAAAAACATACTTATGTAGAGTCATTTATTTCCTGGAGTTTCAGCAGACTTGTGTTTGCAGCTGTTTAAAGTAAAACAGGGGCTAGAAGACTTTAGGATTTATTTACAAAAAAACAAAAACCAAATGGCATCAACTTATGAGATAGTATGATCCATTCAGAGATGAACCCCACTGATTCACAGACCGGCAACCAGCCATGGAGCACACGACTCCCAACTGCTGGGGCAGTTTGGTCAATAGGCACACACCTGTCAGGTCAGTCTGGCTCCTGACCTTGCCTTTGCCCTGGTTTAAAAGGCAGCATCAAGAGGCAAACATGGGCACTTGGTTATTTCTAGAGTCCTCCTTGTCTAATACATATCGATCTCTAGACATTCATATGACAGGGAAGAAATCCATCAATCAGTAGACCTTACTGTTGAAAATCTTGGAAACATCACTTCTAACCTTCTGTATCTTGGGCCTGTAGCTGGTTATTTGACTCTGATCCTTGAATGAATGATTCTGATCTGGTTAACTTCCTGTCTTCTGGCTTCAAGTCTGCATATACTCTAGTTCCTGTTATGGCTATCTATTGGGAAAAGGATAAGGTTATCTGCTGCGGTAAGGATGAGGAAATAAATAATAACTTCTACAACATAGTGACCAGTCATCAAGTTTCTGACCTGTCAATTCAAAACAGAATATCAAGAAAACAGAAAATAAAATCCACATCCTCTATGTTGAGGTTGAGGAGTCCTGATTGATAGATATATGGATGGGCCACAATTTAGCTTCTTGAGAAATTTCATCATCAGTTGTAAAATCAGTTATAACCTAATGATTCTATGCTGCCGCTGAAAACCAGTAGCCAAGTCCTGAAAGGCCACCTTCCAGCACTCACTGACACTGCCCTGTAACTTCCTGGACATCACTAGATGGGGTTTGACACTGAATTCCACATCATGAGGACCAAAATTCAAAACTCAGCTCTGTAATCGATACATGTATATGTATGGCTGAGTCCTTTGCAGTTCACCTAATAGGTCAGCTAGTATTAATTAATCATTAATAATTAATTATTAATCAGCTATACCCCAATACAATATAAAAAGTTCAAAAGAAAGAAAACACTCAGCTCTGCAGTATCTACATTCTCTAAACAAGTTACTACGCCTGCCTTTCCAGTTTATTTACAAAATCAGAATACAGGCACCTAACCCCTAAAAGAAGTGCTGTGAGGATTCCATAAGATAAGGAATCATTCTGTCAGTTAGCCAACAAATATTTACTGAAGGCACTGTAGTGGCTAGACACTGCTCTAGGAACTAGGGGTCAGCTGTGAACCAGCCCTAGTGTGGCATATCTTTTAGTGGAGAGAACTGGACAAAAAAAAATCAAAGAGCAAATAAAAGAGTAGGGCAAGGAGAGACAAGGAGTAATACAGTATAGAGTAAAAGGTTCTCATTTGAAAGAGGACATATGCATAGCCCTCAGAATGAAGCAAGAGACGGAGACATGCACACACTCGGGGAAAGAACAGGCCTCCCTCCAACCCCTCTCCCCAAGGATACAGCAAGAGCAGAGGGCCTGAGGCAGGACTGTGCTTGACATATTGAAGGGGGCATCTGGAGGCTAGCATAGGTGAAACGGGCAAGCAAGGACAAGATGGTAGAAGATGAGGTCAAGAAGGTTGCCTTGTACCAGGTAGAGCCTTGTTCCCAGTGAATCAACATTTGGATTGTATTCTCTCATAGGAAGCAGCTGGATGATCTGAGCAGAAGAATGATATGAGTCTACCTGTGTTCTAAAGGACCACTGTGGCTGCTGTGTTAAAAAACCCCAATAGACAAGGCTGGAAGAAGGGAGACTGGTTAGGAGACCATGGAAGTGTCTAGGTGAATAAGACTCAAGGCTTGGGCTAGACTGACAGCAGTGCAAGCAAGAGAAGTAATATCGGGGTGTATTTTTTGGTGGACCTACTAGGCTTTGCTAATAGATTGGATGTGGATAGCAGATAAAGCACTAGGTTGCTGTTGTCGTTTATTCGCTCAGTCACGTCCAGCTCTTTGTGACCTCATGGACTATATATAGCCTGCCAGGCTCCTCTGTCCATGGGATCTTCCAGGCAAGAAACCTGGAGTGGGTTGCTATTTCTTTCTCCAGATTAGATGTGGACAGCAGATAAAGCACCCGGTATATAGTGTTATTCAGAACCTTTTGATCTGGGGGGCTACAGTGGAGGCATCCTCAAAACACAGATCTAGAAGGGTAAGACTACATCCAAGCATCAGCTTACAATCAGGACATAAAGGCTCAAAACTGAGATCTGCAGTGTCACCTTAACAAGACAGCCCAGTACTACTGCCAGCAAGATAAGACCAGACCTCAAAGGTTTTAATATAGCTAAAGAAGGGATATATCAGCCAAATGGGGGTTTTATACATGAAAACATACATAAAAAGGGAATTACAGAGGCAGAAGCTGACTGTACCTTTCCAAACACCATCCAGAGTATGGGAAGCCTTGCCAAGTGATGTCAGTTATTACGGTCCCATTGGCAAGGCCACCTCTATTGCAGGGATTGATACAGGGAACTGCAGCCAACGGACTTCGAGTATCCTCAGCTTTTGGCAAGATACGCCTCATTGTGGAGATGGATGCTGATGGCTTGGTAAGTATGGCAGGCGGTAAAAAGGGAAACCTGGCTATCACAGTCACAATAGAGTCCAGAAAATGACCATTAACAGGATAGAAGGCTCTAAGACAAAGGCAGACAAGTCAGAAAATCACTGTTCCTTGGCCCAGGTGAAGAATTGTGGTCAAACATAAAGTTCTCTCTTCTATAGAACCCCCAATCTCTATTACCACCTTTAAATTAAAGGGCAGTAATATTTGCCATGCATAGACATGCTTGGATAAAAAAGCACCATGATAAATTTTTTCAACCTTGGTGCTAAGTAGTGAAGAACTTGATGGATTATTTTCAACAGCTAAAATATCAACACTAAATTTTGTTAGCTCTTGCATAATTCAGTTTAAAAGAAAATTGTTCTTTGGAAATGGTATCCTACTGATTGACCCTAAAAAATACTTATTGTTTATTGCTGCATGAGATTTATCAGGTTTTGGAAACCCTACCATTCCATGTAAATAGATATTTCACAGGATTGATTACAACCCACAGACCCACCAATATTTTAACTATGTTGACCAAAAAATAACTCTAAAATAGATTACAGTCTGTTCAGTGCCCTCTTAAATAGAGGACATTGAAAATATTTCATCCTTTTCTTAATGAATCAGATTCATTACTACGAACATGAGCAATCATGAAGGCCTCAGAAACCACTAACCTCCAAAGAGTGACATATTCTTGAACTAAATGGTCCCTCTGAAAAATGAACTATTACAATAGTTTTCCTTTGGCCCCTCTCTATCAAAGAATTACTTTCTCTTTTGGCTACTGCCAGTATGTCTGACTTTTCCAGAAAGCTATCCACTGAATTTTATCCCCCTAAAATTGTTATGCTGAAATCCTAACACTCAGTGTGATGGCATTTGAACATGGGGCCTTTGGAAGGATAATAGGTTTAGATGAGGTCATAAGGATGGGCCCTTCATAATGGGATTAGTGTCCTTATAAGAAAACACTTCACTCAGTCGTGTCCAACTCTCTGCAACCCCATGGACTATAACCTGCTAGGCTCCTGGGGAATTCTTCAGGCAAGAATTCTCCAGACAAGAATACAAGAGTGGGTAGCTATTTCCTTCTCCAGCGGATCCTCCCGACCCAGGGATCAAACCTGGGTCCCTTGCATTGCAGGTGGATTCTTTACTGTCTGATCCACCAGAGAAGCCCCATAAGAAAACACACCAGAGACTTTACTTTCTCTCTCTCCTCGCATGCACACCCTGAGAAAAGGCCAATGAAAAGCTAACTCTCTGCAAGCCAGTAAGAGGGCTAGGAACCAAACTGGACTGTACCTTGATCTTTTTCTTCCAAGCTTCCAGAATTGAGAGGAATAAATGTCTTGCTTAGGTCACCCCATCTATTGTATTTTGTTATGGCAGCTCAAACTGACTAAAACACAATACAACCACATTTCCACTTCTGAGTCACTACTTCTAATCTGGACTTCCTTGGTGGTGCAGTGGCAAAGAACCCACCTGCCAGTGCAGGAGATGCAGGTTCCATCTTTGGGTCAGGAAGATCCCCTGGAGAAGGAAATGGAAACCCACTCCAGTATTCTTGCTTGGGAAATCCCATGGGCAGAGGAGCCTGGCAGCCTACAGTCCCTAGGATCACAAAAGAGTGAAACGTGACAAAGCAACAAAACAATAACAACAACACTTCTGATCTACTATGAACCACTTGACCAAAGTTTGCTTAAAGCAAAAGTTTGAATGTTATCCATGGAGGCTATTTCATTTGTTTTGACTGCTCAACTGTCTTCATCATCTACTCTCAAATTCCAAGTTAAATTTTGGCATTCCGAAGTTCAGTGTTTACATTTCTTTTCTAGGCTAATAGCTGAAAACTGGTTAATAAAGTTAAAAATCTGTACTGATAGTAATATATTATTTTTTTAAGGAAGGGGAAAATGTTTAATTGTCTCAAATCTGAGTTAAGAGAAGACTCTCAAAGCCCCTCTAAGTTCAGAGACATGTTCTCTTTGAGAAATCATGATGATATTCTTTCTGACTTTTAGCATTTTTGGTGTGAATGGATGAAAGATTTGGCAAGGGTGGAAGTGAGATGGAGAAGCAAATAGAAACTGTATATGTAGAATTTATATTGTCTTTAGGGATATAGTTAAGATGGTATTTTTAGACATGTGGGAGTTTGGGAGAATTGAGGGTAAGGGAGGACTGTTGCCAATGAAACTTCTGGAATAATAAAAGTAATTAGTATGCAGTTCACGTCAAACATATTATTACTGTGGTTGGGCGACAAGGTAAGCATAAACTGCAAAAGACTATTATTCTGAGAGTAAATAATGTAATTTCTGACCAATTTTAGCATTTGTTCTAGATAGGGAAAGCTACTAGTTTGCAGTAGGAGTTGGGACTCCCTTGAGTTGGTTTTTTCTGTTTTTTAGTAATTTAATAATGAGTGGTGAAGATGCTTAACAGAATGGGGACAAGGAATACTTGATGAGGAACCTTCTTAGGTGATAAGATTTTAAGATTATCAGTTGCTAACAAGGCCCTGGAGAAGAAAAAAATGTACTTTGCAAGTAATGACTTGTTATTTCATGTACATTTTATGCTGTGTATATATTATGATGACTCCTGGATATAAGAGAGGAAAGGAAATAGAGCTTAGTTATAAAGTAAATAAAGAAGAACATTGACTTATTTCAACTTCCACCTTGGATGCAGAGCCAGGTGCGTCAAGTGGGTACTACGTACAATGAATGTAAATATTTTCTAAGCCAGAGGCTAGGACTTTAGGAGTGGCAATTGAAAAATTAAAAATGAAAAAGCAAGAAAGAAAATTATGTGATTCTCTCTTGCCTGTGTTATAAGCACAGGGCCCTGTGTGGAAGTGCCATTAAGTGCCTACTATCTCTCCTCCAGCAAATTTTCTAACTTGGCCAAGCACAGTAGCTTAGACACAATGGGGCAGCTTAAATGTCTGTGCAAGAAACAGCTACATTTGTAAGTTTCCTAAGCAGTGTCACCTAAATTATTATAGCAGTCTCCTGTGAGATTTCATTACTCTTAATAATTTGTAGATAAGGAAGGCAGAACTCAAGAAGTTAAATGCTTTCCCAAGATCAAATAGTCAAGCAGGATCAAAGATGGGTCCCCAACTTAGATCTGACTCCAAATTCAAAGCTCTTTTCCCTGACTACACAGCAACCATATAAACCAAACAAGAGGCATGTGCATCCCCCAGCACTGGGCTTGACCACAGCCTGGCAACACAATAAAAATTAGCTCCAGAGTAACAATCCACATCCAAGGAACTGGTTTCACACTACACCGTCTAGCTCCCAGCTTATTTCCAATGCCTCAATCCACCCAAAATTACAATGACATTCTGGTTTAGAAAGAGCATTTCATCACGCACCCATCATGAACCCTCATTCACTGGAAAACTACGTAGCATTTACTCAAAAGTTCTTCGACTGTCATTCATCCCTCAGTTTTCAATCAGCTGTCTGTTGGTAGCATCTGAAATGACAGAGCTTGTTTGCAGTGAATGACAGGGTAATTTTCAGTGAAGCTCAAGTTTATGAACTTGAAGTTGCAGCATATGTGTAAAGTGAGATTGAAAACACCATCGCATCAGCTTTTCAGAGTTTAAAGATTCTTCAAAGCATAAAGAAGAATCACCAAGCTACTCATATGTGTCATTAGTTTAAATGGAAAATAATTTCAAATGCTACTTTTCCATGGAGATTTTGAACAAGAATTTTGTTTCCCAGAGATTTCTTATTTCAGCTCCACCTGGAGAATTTTTCTATCCTATTCTACCACACAATCTGACTTACCTCCATGAAAGATTCCAGGGGTCTCACTCTTCCTTGAGTTGCTTTGGCCTTGTGTAAATCATCAAGGTTGGCACTTAATCCATGTTCATCTGTCATTTCTTCACATGTACGTCATTGTTCCTGTCTTTTGTTCCTTCCCTGAGGATAAGGACTGCGTATTACATATTTCATACTGTAACAAAACCCTACAGACAGATAAAGTAACAGCACTAGGTCTTAAAAGTAGCAGGTATTACTATATGGAATTTAGAGGTAAATTTAGTGGTATCACTGATTACACAGTGGTAGAAGGGTTGAAAAGCCAAAAAACTGTAAGGCAGCCCACAAGTCAGCAACAGTTGGAAGTCCTATCACTGTTGGGGCCGGGGGGAGGGGGTGAGAGGGGGAGAGGCGGGGGAGGTGCAAACAATGGGAGGAGGTGTTACCACAGCCCAGAAGCCAGAGCCTTCCAGTAAGACGTGGAGCCATGCAGGAGACCCAGCTACTGCCAGAGACACCAAAGGAAGCAAAAGGAGGGGTAAGAAAACTCTGACTTCTCTGTCTTACTCTCACCCCCCAATTTCCTACCATGCCTTCTTTGAGTGCACCTACTTAGGGGCCAAAGAGTAAAAGAGAGTGTATCTGTGACACAAACCAGAATGAGAAAAGAATCAGAGAGTAAACAAGCAGCTTAAAGAAATAGGGATTAACAAATTCTTATGCTAGATACAGAAATCAGTTAATCCATAAGGAACCATCATTTATTACAACTTGAGTTTCCCTTTTAAAATGATTAGTATAAAAGACTACAGGATGAAAGGTTAAGATGTGTATAGAGTCGTCTTGCTTTTAGCAATGGGAGATCAGGAGATTTGGACCAATCTTCTTTCTGAGGATAACTAATGTACATACACACAATACATATACATATTCTGCTTGAAAGCACTGGATACTGAGCAAGATAGTAACGATCCAGTGTTTGGATTTTCCCTCTGATAGAATTTACTGACTCAGGAAGAGGCAGCCAAAGGGCTATGCAGTACTGTTCCGCAGCTTCATGGAGATAAAATCACAAATGTTGTAGTCTTAGGCTTGGTAAGAGAGTCTAAAACAAAAGTGTTAGTTGCTCAGTCATGTCCAACACTTTTCCCCTCATAGACTGTAGCCTGCCAGGCTCCTCTGTCTATGGAATTCTCCAGGCAAAAATACTGACGTGGATAGCCATTCCCTATTCCAGGGGATCTTCCTGACTCAGGGATCGAACCCAGGTCTCCTGCACTGCAGGTGGATTCTTTACCATCTGAGCCACCAAGCAAGCCCAAGAGAGTCTAAGTCACCCTAGCAGGGTAAACCAGAAGGAGACTGGCTCTTACAGCTATTTAAGTTGAGCTTTGAATCATCTTCATCCCCCAAATTGGATTAAGATGATTTCAAATTTAAGAGCTGCCAGCCATGTGGTAGAAGAAAACATAAGTCTTCCTCTAAGAAAGAACTTATCTTACACATCAAGTTATTTCTGCACATAATTTTTCGATACAGTTTCTGAAACCCAATAAAATAACAGCAAGAAGACAAGAACAAGAAACATAGAGCCAACAGATGATGGAAAGAGACTCACAGTAGATCCAGATATTAGACTTATCAGGCATGAATTTTAAGATAACTATAGTTGCTAAGTGATGATAACTGTTGAAATTGGGTGATGGATTTTTGTGGGTTCTCATATATTTTCCTCCACTTTACAGGATATATTGTGATATTTTTTTTCCATGATGAAAAGAAAAAGATTCTGTGAATCAATCCAAAGAGAATCCTAGTTGGCTCTTTTGTCATCACCACATCAGGAACACACTGAACACCACTGTCAAGGGAAACATCACATCCTCTTTCTGACATTCATCAAAGTTTGGTAAGTCATGAACAGCAATGAAATACTGAAAGTAGAAAGACAAAACTATATTTACTCTTTCAAGGAAATAAAAGGCCAGATTGTGAATTCAGCACAGAATAGCATTTACTTTTAAAGGACATTTCAAATTGAAGAACAACTAAGTAGAAATTCTAGAAATGAAAAATACAATAGCCAAAGTGAAGACCTCAGTGGCTCAGTTTAGAGCAATTTATGCACAACTGAAATCAGACTTGAACAAAAACTAGTGACATAAGAAAAATACTTAAAGAGGCAAAAAGTTGGAAAATATTTTTCAAATAGGGTAGGAAAATATTGAGAAGCTCTAATATACTTCTGGAATCCTAGAGAGAAAGGAAAGCAATAAATGAGTCAAAAACAACATATTAAGAAACAGTGGCTAAGAATTTTCCCAAATGATGAAAAACAATAAATTGAGGATTCAAGAAGTCCTACAAATTCCAAATAGGGTATAGAAGTCCTCACATAGGCTTTACTAGCCAAACCACAGTAAAACTGCTGAAAACCAAAAACAAAGAGATATTTTAAATGCAGTTAGTGTAGGTGGCTCATGTAGGAGACCCAGTTCAATCCCTGGATCAGGAAGATCCCCTGGAGAAGGGAATGGCAACCCACTCCAGTATTCTTGCCTGGAGAATTCTATGAACAGAGGAGCCTGGTCAGCTATAGTGCATGGGGTTGCAAAGAGTTGGACAGGGCTGAGCAACTAACGCTTCCACTTTCAGGGTACAAAGAAAACTGCTTTTAAAGAAGCAGTGAGACCAACAACCATCTTCTCAAAACATGAAAATGAATACCAAGTGAAATTTCTTCAAGGTAGGTGCCTTTTGGTGCTTCCCAGGTGGCGCAGTTGGTAAAGAATCCACCATGCAGAAGACATGTTCAATCCCTGGGTTAGGAAGATCCCCTGGAGAAGGCAATGGCAACCCACTCCAGGATTCTTGTCTGGAAAATCCCATGACAGAGGAGCCTGGTGGGCCACAGTCCATGGGGTTGCAAAGAGTCGGACATGACTGAGCACACACGTAGTATAGGCGCCTTTTGAGAGGAAAAAGGAATGACTGGGAAGAGACAAGAGGAGGCCCTAAGGGCTGCTGTTGATATTTTACTTCTTGACCTTGATGTGCTTACAGATATTTACTCCATGATTAATCACTGAACTATATATTTTTATGGTTAGTGTAGTTTTCTGAATGTTTATCATAGTTCATAATATGTTTAAAAAGCAGGTTGTGGTTGAAAGAACTCTAATTATTAAATAATCATGTAATAACTGTCAGGCTGTGCTTAGCTCTTTTGGAAAGCAAGCTATATTGTACAGTAAAATTTTAGGCTACAGAAGGAGAATCCCAAATATTTGAGATAAAAAAGTTCTATGAAGCCAAGGTGTGTAACTGAAACCAGTCTATCCTCTTCTTTCTTGTTTGTGATCCTGAAGAAGCCTGACTGTAAAGACCAAATACATATGCTAATCACAAACAGTCATATCAACAATATGTTAAATACGCTTTCAAAGTGCTTAGTGGAAACCTTTGAAAGCCATTTGCCTCCAAACCCTTAACCATACACCATCCGCTGCTTTTATTATTTGTCAAGTTTTGCATTACTGAATTTAATAAACAAAGGGGCCAGACTAGGTCTTCTATAATTATTTCATCATTAATCACGCCATCTTTGATCATTGACTTTTCTCTACAATAAAATATGTAAGCCATCAAAATTATAGGATGGAAATATATTGATGACATTCGCTCTAGATGTGGTAAGCTGCATCCATGCTGCCTCTCATACTCCTCAGGGTTGCCATGAAAATGTAAAGAGAAGTTAATTGCACATAGTAAGAGTTTTAATTGACGGGTACCTGACCATTACAGCAATTTCCACTTCCAGAAGCATCCTAGCTGACATTGTTATAGATTAACATAACTGAAAAAAGTGGGACTAATTGGAGCAATTAATTAAAAATACACAATTAGCTTCCGCAGCAGAGATATTTTTTCAGTTTTCACCCTCATTGCTTGAGGCCTGTGAGGATTGTACGGAGTCTTACTACATGGGGGTTGTCTGTGCTGATAATTAAAGAGGAGAGACTTGGAAAGAGGGGGGAAACAGAGGGGACAACTCACAGGCCAACCAGGTGATGGAGTCTGGCCAGTTTCCCTCGGGATGAGCCAAGAGTAGAGCAAAGGTCGGGAGCCTGAATGAGAACACAAGGTGGTGTCTAAATAAGAGCCCCAGAAACTGAGGGGTTTCATTCTCTTACCAGTTCCTCTGTCTGAAAAGAAGGAAGGTAACTAGCGCTTGTCTGTCTACTTCCTAAGGATATGGAGCAGAGTCAGGGACGACTTCAGTATTGCCAGGAAAAGAACACTGCCCCTTTGCCCTTCACCCTCACTGCCATCCAGCCTGAGGTTGGAGCACCTCAAAGTTTGGCAGCTGGTTCCTAGAATAAAATCTGATTTCTCTGGTTCCATGTTGGAGTGATAAGAAGGATTCAGCACATTTCTAGAAGGATGTGAAGAATCAAGAAAAGGAGATATTCTCATCCACTCACATCCTGGTCTCACAGCAAACTGACCTAGCTCTCACCTGAAACATGCAGAGAATGTGCCAATGAGCCTGAGCTACAGGGTATATCACAGAAATTTCTTTTCTATACTTAAAGTCAAGATGTCAGGGTGAAGCTTGCACCACAAAGGAAGCTGAAAGTGAATGAGTAAAGAGTAAAGATTCTTATTGGTCAAAGTCTGAGAAAGGTCACTACATGATGTCACGAGTCCATCCACAGAGGACCTGCCCAGGTTTTCCTTGGCACCCTTTTCCTGGGCACTCTGCTAGGAAGTATCATCCTACATAGGCTCGGTTCTTCCCATGATCTACTCTGTTCCAGAGAGATGGAGCTAGAATCCCAGTGACAGTCTATGTAAAGAGGACACTCCAGTGAGCAAGTGATATGACTTAGGCTCCAAAGAGAGCTCTTTGTCACAGCTGTTTTCATGCTCTGGTACATGTCACATCTGAAAAAGAAGATGAACTTGATGATTCTTGGTTACAAATAAACCAGGTCACTGTTTCAGCATTTTAGTTCAAGCACAGGATTGTAGATACATGTTTTTCTATGATACTTCCACAGACTGAAGATGACAAGTGTAGTGGCAAAATACTGACCAGTTCCATAAATTCCTACATATTTAATAGAAACAAATAGTGAATGCTAGAAAACAATGCAAAACCATTCTAAAAGTCACTTAGCTAAAAATTTGAATAGGTAATGCTAGTGATGATTATATAGAGGAAAAGGTAAAATTTACCTCTATTTTCCCTCTTGATTCAACACTTAGCTATTGTAGCAATGTTGATACATTTCTCTTTAACCTCAAATATATTTGCATTTTCTTTGCCATCCTCTGGCTGAACACACATAAATCATAGCTACTTGTGCTTGGTAAATATGTTCATCACACAGGCAATCAAAAATTTATGATGCTTCAGTAACTGATGAAAAAATGCCAAAACATTTTAATTGCTTTATATACCCATGGCTTCAAGCTCACTCTAACAAAACCAATTAAGGCACTGGCATAACATTTGGCGGCAGAGAACAAATAGATGTAACCTCAAATTACATTCATTACCAAAACTGTTTCCGTTGTTAAGGATGAGAAAAATTGTGTTGAATTAGAATATTATAGATGATAGTTAGACCAAGAGGTACCAATAGGCTGCTTAGAGATCAGCCTCCCCACCTTACCAGAATTGTAAAAACAAAAACAAAAACCTCAGAAATTCACAAGAAAGAAAATGAAAAAGGAAGCAAATAACTATTATTATTAATATATGTCTGTGGGCCCAAAATCAAAGGCAAAAGTGTGTAGAAGTTGGTATAGACAATAACTTCTCATTTTTTTTTCTATTTGAATTCAGCCTAAATAGCTTTAGACAAAAGTAAACTGACATACCAGTACAGGCAGGAACATAATCAGAGACAGATAATAAGAAGCAGTGACTTTCCCCAGTTCTTGGCCCAAGAACTGACCCCAACCTGACCACTGCCCAAGGAAGAAGAGAATTAAAGGGATATAACAAACTAGCTCGGCCTTGCCCTGTTTAGGAATGGTCTTGGACTTGAAAATTCAGCTCTTATACAGAAAAAAATAGGAAATAACAAGCGACAATCAATGGCTTAATGTGATACTAGGAAAGTATCATTTGGGTGAATCAGGAAAGCTCTCAGCTGAGAGTAACAGAAAACCCATCTAACACCGACTCAACTAAGAGCATGTTTAGCCCTCAGCAAAAGTCTGGATGCAGGCAATGGTTAGTGTCAGTCCGCCAGCTAAAAGACAGCAGAGCCATGTTGGCTATTCTCTCAGTCTTTCTCTCGGCTCTCTTACCTCATGGTTGCAAAATGGCCTTCAAAATCTAGGCATCATATCTGAATTCAAGGCTAGAAGTAAGGGAAAGGGGTTTCAGGATCACTACACTTTTATTTGGAAAGTGCAATTCTTCCCCAAAGCTGCCAGCAGAATCTTGTTTACGTGTAATTGGACAAAACTATGTCCTATGGTCACTCTTGGCTGTGAAAGAGTATGAAAAAGTTAAGTATTGGGATGTGGGGGAGGGACTTCTCTTTCTTCCAGAGAAAGAGTGAGTTGTGGGGCCAGAGGCAAGACAGAAATGAGGAAATAAAAGCCTTTAAGGACATAAGGTAACCATCTGGCATCAGATTTTCAGGTTACATCATTAGAAGCGAGGAGGAAATACTCCCTTCTGTACTTCTCACACACAGGAAAACATTTCACCAAAGAGCAGACTCTCTCACGCCAGCTTACCCTAACAGGATGAGCGTCAATAGTTTCCCTAGACTAACAACTAAAAGGGCCCAGACATGCCTGGAGCATCATAAAACCTGGCAGGTCAAACTATGCACAGGCCTTCTGTAGTAGTTCTACCAAATTATGTACAGTCTTCTTTAGTTCAGGCCTTCCGGAGTATTTCTATCACATATAGTCTTCTTCTGTATTTTTATCTACCAAATCACAAATAAGATGGGGAAATGATGGTTACCCCAAGATAAGGACAATGTATGACCTGGTGCAGAAAATGCCAAAATAAATGACATACTTGACAAACAACTCAATAGTGGTTAGAACGGCAAAACAATTAACACGTGCTACTTCTGAAGCAGCCTCAGAGGTAGAAAGTTTAGAGATGAAATAGGAAAAAGGAGAAAAAGCCCTGCAAAAGTTTTCTAAAAACTAATTGGTAAGATGGAAGGAACAGGGGGAACTATTCTGGTGCAGAGATGACCTCATTTTTTCCCCCAAGTATGTGCAAATCCACTTGGGGCAGAATATTTTGGCCAGACTCTAATTTCACAGTATGTTTTTCAAACTAATGAGGCAAACATATATCACTTAGATCCTAATGTGCTGTGATAGCAGAGAGCTTTGAAGCATTTTTCATTTGCTCATTAGCAAAGTGGTTATGAACCCTTTCTATCAACTAGATGCACTGAGAAGCTTTTAAACTTATATTCGCATTGGTCCTCCAACTCCCCAGAAATTCTGATTTCATTGGCTCAGGGTAGAGCTCAGGTGCAGCCTGTTTTATGTTTGTTTGTTATTTAAAACTCTTGCATGGATTCCAAAGTAAAAGCCAGAGTTGAGAAAAATTGGATTAAAAATAATACTCAATGGCATTGAGGGTACAGTCAGAACATATAAAAACACTAATGAGTGAAAATTAGTATCATCTGTCTGACATGCAAATCAACAATAAGTTAGATGCCTAAACTAATTGATTCCCTTTCTAAGAATATATCCTAAAGAAATGGGCAAAGAATCAAAGATTAATATACTAAAATGTTCACTGCCACATTAGTTATTATCAACTGTCTCCAACAATGAATACAATTGAATTACCTGACTCATTTGTTAAAATGTTTTCAAAGAAAAAACTTCCAAAGTGTTAACAGTGGTCTCATAATGGGATTATATCCATAATAATCATTTTTAATAGTTTTATGCATTTTCTCAAATCTATATACACATGCTAATTTTAAAATAAAAAAAAAAACCAAAAAACATTTCTTTCCAAAGTCTTTGGTTTCAGTATTTGTGGGACCTTCATTTGGCTGGAAAAATCTGATTACTGCCATATTCACTGCGTACAGGGCTTTTAGTTTGAAGTAAAACTTAGGTTTCCATCATTAAATGATCAGATCAAATAAGCTGTAGAGAAATATTCAAAATACCTTTTAGAGAAAACTTTCATAGCTTCTTTATAAAATTAGCTCTATTTCATGAAAAGTATAATTTAATTTTCAAAAATATAATTTTAAAGGACTATAGCTACATGCAGTCAGTAGGTATAATGAAATTAGCCCAAATTTTCTAAAACATTGTTGCCAAAGATGTTATTCTCCTAGGAGAAATTTAACCAGAAATGTTTTTGAATATGTTAAATATACAGGATAATCCATAATAGATTAAGCAGCACAGGAAAGCTGTGGATATTCATTTATAAAGGTGTTTGTTCCTGCAGAACTGGACACTCCGCTTTCTCTCCTTACTCTGTACTTCTCATTTTGTCCCCATGATCCTTTCCCCCAAAAAGAAAGGTAGTTCCCTGCCCCTCTGAACTCAAACATTTACAATATTTACACTTGCTTTATTTAGTTTTGCTTCATGGAAACTCACGGCTGGGCCAAGCACACTGCAGCATTGGTTTCCAATTTCACATTCCCCAGGAAAAAACAGCTGGCTCAATGTCATGGTTATTGAGTTAATTGCTGTTTTGATGACTTAGGGTAATGACTTGCATAAGCCCCTAATTTAAACCTTCAGAAAATGTGCACAAGCTCTGCTGGGTATAGACAAGAGTCCAGTCTGAGTCACCAAGCTACAGAGAAAGATGGCTGCTGCCACACCGGCTGGGGAGGGAGGAAGAGAATCTGGCCACGCTGTTAGCACTCAGGGGTGAGGACCACTGGCTATTTGTTTAGCAGCCATAGGTAAGGAAAAGGGCTCTTTCTCAGTAGTTTGGGAGAGTCCAGTGTGACTACTGTTCAGGTCATGAGGCTTGAATTTGCTAGAGGAAGGAACACCTAGAGGATGGTTACCTCTAGACACACAGAGGAATATCACTGGGATTATGCTCAGCCAATGATGCACAAAAGGAGACAAACTAAAAGCCGGTATGGTTAGAGTCTCCATTTGTTAAAGGCAAAGAAAATGGGCTGTAGACTGCAACCTAAGCAGGCCCAGCAAAGGAGTTGAGTGTAAATGAACTCAGAAAAACCTATAAAGTAGGTGGTTGGAAAAAAAAGAAAATAAAATAGGTGGTTGGATGTGGGTACTTTCCACCTGCTGTACGCTATGTGCTGAGCTGCTCTGCAGGGCCCACCCAGGTCCTATCTTTGCTTTCACACACATTGTGAGTTAATTTCTACTAGCTCCAAAATAGTAAAGGCAAGGCTGGCTGACAACATCCCAAGTGCTGACCCTCCTTGGGTCTGTCTTACATTTTGGATGGAGAGGAGAGAGGGTATGGGGAAATTCAGGAAAAACACTGGTTGAGCCTGGCAGGACAAGCAGATCCTTCATCCCCAAGACCCCAACAGCAGCTTCTATGAAGGGACCTAAGGCAGCTCCATTTCTCTGTCATCTTCTAGGGGGTGAGGGTAATGAAGACAGAAACTGTAATAGAACTAAAGGGAACTTAGAGGTCACATGAGACTCACTTAAATTTCAATGAACAAATCAAGACAGCATGTCTTCTCTGAAAAGTCACTGGTGATTCCTTTAACCTTCATAAATACTGTACCCCATCTCAACTCTGCCAGAACCCTAGAACTTCAGAGGGATCTAAGACTGCAATCCTTGAAAGAATACCCATAACCATATTATTATCACAATGAGTGAACATTTATTATGTTCCAGGTACTGTATTAAAACTTGAAGTTGAGTATGTCATCCTCATTGTCTCCACTATCAATGATTCCCAGATACAGAAACAACCTTAGAAAGTGGAAGGTTTTAACCCTGATGACACAGAAAGAATGGGGATCCAAGATTAATCCCAGGCAGCCCCATGACAGAACCACTCACTGTAGGAGGTGGGGGTGGGGGCAGGTAAAGAAGCGGTAGCAGAGGTGAGTCAGTCACACCTGAGTGCTGACACTATACCAGCCTCTTTGCTAAGCACCTGTCACCCACTTCTGCTATTACAACATCTTAAAGATAAGCTTGTTTCATCAACTCCTATCTTACACATAAGAAAACTGAAGTTCAGAGGGGTTAGATGATTTCTCTCTGTTCCTCCCAGAGAAATAAATGCTGGAACTAGCATTAGAATCCAGACAGCCAGATTCCCCAGTGTTTTTGGACCCAATATTTTTGCAGCTACCAGGAAGAAAAGCTCACTGAGAGGTCTGGCTGGTAATTTGAATCTTGAACATATTCTAATCTCTAGGAGGATAAGGAAAGTTTCATTTTGTGTTGGCTGAGGTTTTCTGTTATTTGATTTCTTTTTCTTAAAAAGCATGAAAAAGGGACAGTTATGAGGGTCTTCCAACACTGTAACTCCACCTTAAATAGAGATGGAATAACAGCACAGAGAAAAAGTCAATCAATCATTCTTCCTCCTGGACCACAAGTTTAATCACGAGGGGGATGTAAGACCAAAGACCACTAAAAATAGTACATGTAAATTAAAGAGGGTTGTTCTTGAGTACCATTATCTTTTTCATAGACGCAACATTAAAAAAATTTCTTCACAGTAAATACAAACTACAGCGTGAGACCTGAATTCAGATGCTTGTTGGAGTCTATTACACACAGTATTATTTCCCTGGTATTTGATGAAAGTGAGAAAGGATGATGAACATTTTGGCAGGCTTTATACTGGGCTGATCAATATTGTCCATTTCCCCATTTATATGCTCCTACAACTCACCAGGCGAGAGGACAAGTTAACCAGATATGGCAGGAGAGAAAGGGTCAAGCAGAACCCATAAGTCAGGGCAAAAAGAGAAGGGAAAAATTAATGGAAAGAAGCTGGAGGAAGAAGAGAGGGTTAGAGAAACACAGCAACAAGCTCACAAAATAGCCTTTGAAGTGACCAGTACACATATAATGAAGGTGGCAGAGTGAGTGAGAGAGCACCTTAAAGGAAATCAGTCCTGATGCTGAAGCTCCAATATTCTGGCCATCTGATGTGAAGAACTGACTCATTGGAAAAGACTCTGAAGCTGGGCAAGATTGAAGGCAGGAGGAGAAGGGGGCAACAGGACGAGATGGTTGGATGGCATCACCGGCTCGATGGGCATGAGTTTGAGCAGGCTCTGGGAGATGGTGATGGACAGGGAAGCCTGGCGCGCTGCTGTCCATGGGGCTGCAACAAATTGGACATGACTGAGTGGCTGAACTGACTGAACTGATCCACCCCACACCAGCCCAGCGTTGTCTGTGTGTCTCCACATGACTGGTAACAACCCCAGAAGTTTCAGGTCCCAGACACACCACAAAGAGGAGACCCAGAAAGGAACTTTGAAACTCTAGTCAGTTTCAACATCCAAGACCTGTCTCAGTACGCCAAGCCTTAGCTTGGGCTCCAGGCTCCCTGACACTGCTGGGTTTGAGTGCCTTGCTTACTGGGTCCCCACTTTCCCTAAAGACTTGAAAGTTGGCAGTAATGGAAGAAAGGTGTGAAGATCTCAGGATAAAGTCAAGTCTTAGGTGGATTACCAGCAAATACCTGTCTCCTGGCATGCTCTGGTGGGCTAGGATGGGGAACTGTATCAGAGCCCATTGCTAAGTTTCTTCAACTAAATTAACCAGAGCTTGGGGACAGATTTAAGAGTATCAAGGCCAAACCATCACACAACCATGGAATCAGGAAACACCCACAAGGTCAGTGTTAGAAACGTGGACATCAGAATCCATAAAAAGCCAAGAGAGTAATGAAGAATGAGATCAGGAATGGTGAAGACTCAAGTCAGGCTTCCTAGAAAGAAAAGGTAAAAGGTGGACAGTCACCAAGGATCTAGGTGTTTGTACAGATGGGAGAAGAGACACAAAGAACTCCAGCAAGAGCGTCTCCTATGCCTTCAAAGGACCTGCTACACCTGTTCAAGTCTCTTACAGTTGATTCTTCCTCATGAATGTATCCCCAGGGGCCCCTCAATCTGCTTGCTTTCCCATACTTTCTGGATGACAATGGATGTTTCTTAAATTTGCTTCTGGGCTACCCACCACCCCCATCTACATATAATAAACTAATAACCCACAAATCAACAGGATGACCTTCTGTGAAGCTCCAGTTGACACAGCTATGCAGACAAAGAAGAGCCATCAGATGAGCCTGTGGCCTCATGAGATACACACTTGATAAGATATCCCTAGGAAGGGCAAGAAAGAATATGACACCAAGGCATCAAAAAGGACTTTGTTTCATTTGGAGTTTGAAATGTTAATTAGAAGTTTTACATGTTGGAAATAAGTTGTTATATGATGTTCAGTGCTTTTCAATATTTTTTTAATGAATCAAAATAAAAAACAAAAAATTATGAGAGGAAGGGCGGATTGCGGGATAGACGGGGGAGGAGCAGGGCTGGAGGGGAAGGAGAGGAAAGGTGGAGATCGGATGGGAGTGAGAGGGAAAGAAGAAACAGTCCTGTGAGGCTCTGTGCAGCTGAGTGAACAGAGGGGTCAGCTGACACTGAAGCCAAGCTGCACTGAGGTCCTTTCAGATATCCAAACAAAAGGAAGAATGAAGAAGTTTTAGAAGCCATGAACACACGGACATTCTTAGAATCCAAAGAAGGACCCAGAGAAGTCTCAGAAACAGTATAACCTGAGGCTCCAAAGGAAAGAAGAGAATTATGGTCAACAGGTAAATTTCATCAATGTTCTCAGAATTTCAGGGACCTGGTAACAATATGAAACTCCCATCAAACGCTTTCAATTCATTTGTCAAGTCTAGCAAGGCAGTGTTTTTCTGGTTTAGAACAGAAGCTCAGGAGAAAACAGAATTCACTTTGCAGTTAAATTCTGAACCAATCTGTCAGGAAATGGACCTTTTCTATGATGGAGCCCCTGGACCACATTTACATTTCTGAAACAGAAATATGAGCAGTAAACATACCACCTGGGGACCGTCTACCTCCTATGCTAGAAGCACAGAAATCCATTCCCTCTTGTGTTAAGAAAGAAAACTGAACGGTTTTTTCTCTCATAAGACTTGAAATATTCAAAACTAGCAGCTTATCAAATTTTCAGTGTTAGAGAGAAGAAAAAATTTCAAACATGTATTGATTGTTTCCTCTCATTAACTGAATCCTGGTAATGGCAGAGAATTCATAACTAACTGCCGGCCAAATACATCCTCTCATTAACTCCTGCCACTTAATTATGTCAATTGAAAGGTTCTAATTTTATTATGTCTTTTCAGATACTTAAATTCATTTATTGGGAAAGGAAGAATTTAGAAGGTTCAAGTCACATTTGGTTAAATTTCCTCAGAAGAAATCATCTTTTAGTACAAAAGGGATTGTCTGAGACAATCGACTGGTAGATTCCTGCCCTGACTTTTTAAGGCTGTCAGAGAACAAAGCAACCACCCTACACTGGGTCTGATTTCTATAAGCCACATTTGATAGGAAGAAAAAAGCTTAGCCTCCTCACTTGACAGTCACACTCTGGTTCGGGGAGAAGGTAAAATCCAACCACAGCATCTGGCTAGCAGAAAACTACCTCAATGTAAGAAAATGCATTTATGTATCCCTTCCTGGAACAGAAGGCGATTCAGAGTTGCAGAGGAAAAAAGTGGCACATTTCAAAGCCTTACCATAAAGGGATAAGGAAATCTATACAAGGTCAACAACGAAATATCTGAACCTAGAGGTCATTCAAGATATGAGTCCAGTGCATTGCGATTGTTTTCAGGCATCAGAAACAGTTTGTTTCTGGGACGGAGAAACACAAAATTGAACAAAATGAGCAATACATTACTGGGAAGTGTTTGTATATGGGGACTAGTTTAAATGTAAACACCACTAACTCTATAATCAAGAATGAATTGCCCCTCCTTCAAAAAAAAATAGAAAAATTCTTGACCATAAGAAATGGGACTGTCAGGAGAGCTACTTTAAAAGAGGAAAAAATCTCCCAAATAGTATCACTCTGGTCTCTTTACTGACCACCAATCCATTTAAATAGCCTCTTTTCCTAATTTTCCCAAAGTGGTATTTTCTCACAGCATGTGGATATATGACACTTCATGGAAGGCCTGGAACCATGGTAGGAATCATATCAGAGCCCCCAACATTCTCCAGTAATATAAAATACAATCACTTATTTTATGCCACTCAAATTTAAAAAAATGATATAAAACTATATGCAAATTCTGATTTTGTTAACATTAACCATGGTGGATGGGGTGGATGGGGAAGGGGGGACATGCAAAACTGCTTAATAGCAGTTATCTTAAGGTAATAAAATTATCACTCATTTTTTTTCCTTCCCCCAAATTATCTACATCTTCTCTGATGTAGTTGCCCTTCAACATGCAAAAGTAGACAGGCTTCTCTTCTGGCTCCCATACCTTTGGGTTTCCTTTTTATATTTATAAAAGAATGTCATCTCTGGCCCAGCTCTCTGAAGTCTGTGTCTCTGCACTTTCCTATCTGCAAAAAACTGCCTTTCAGTTACTCATCCAAGATGACCTCCAACTCTTTGCTGCTCAATATTTTGCAAAAGTTCATTTGCAAATACATAGTATAAATGGAGAATTGCCTGAAGACTCTTTCTTTTCCTTTCTAGAAGTATACTGTGGCAAAATGCCAGCCATGAGGGATGTTCTATAAAGCAGTCCCATATAATTCAGTGGCAGTCACTGAGGGCATTTGAGGAAATTGATCACCAGAGCTCAAAATATCCTCTTTATTTGTACCTCTGAGAACACTTAATTCTGTTCTCAGTGCCAGGGATAATTGAGCTTCTAAGAAACTTTTTAAAAAAATCATGTAACCAAATTAGACTTTCCTCTTTGCTCTGGTTGCTGGGATGCCCAGAGCCAAATTTTCACCCCACAGGCACACATATTCTACACTGAACTTTGCTTTCTTTCTCGTTGTCCTTAGTCCTCATTATATTTTATATTCTTACCTTTTTTAGTTATTTTTGGCTCTACTGGGTCTTTGTTGCTGTGTGTGGGCTTTCTCTAGTTGCAGCAGCTGGAGGCTGTTCTTCGCTGCAGTGCGCGGGCTTCTCATCGTGGCGGCTTTGCTTGCTGCAGAGGACAGGCTCTAGGCACACAGGCTTCAGTACGCAGCTCAGGGGCTTAGTAGCTGCTGTGCATGGGCTCAGTTGCTCCGCTGCACGTGGGATCTTTCTCAGACCAAGGATCAAACCCACGTCTCCTCCATTGGCAGGTGGACTCTTAACCACTGGACCACCAGGGAAAACCTATTCTCATTTTTTAACTGTCTTAAAGTCTTTATGAAACAAGAGAGTTATAAGAAAAGGACTTGACTTAATGTTATAAAGAAAAATGAATTTGAAAAAGGGTCTGTGGCCTGATGGAAGCATACGATCAAAACTTCCTTTCACTCTTCAGTGAAGAAGACAGTCACAGCCTCTTCTTTGGCAAAACAACACTGATAAAGGAAAAGAACACTTCTCCAACCTTCAGTGTTTTCTCTAAGAATCCTGGGCTGTTTTCCATAAGAAAGCTGGATCTCTTTAAGAATTTCTGAGCTAGCAAAATGTTTTCATAAAATACATCCCAACAGTTTTTCTCAGTGATTTGTCCCAGGGAAATGTGTGTGCATGAGAGGACCTGGCTGTTTGTTTTGCACCAACACAAGCACACATTAATATTCACTTTGAAGGGAAACAGTATTGATAAGGAAGAATCCCGTGAATTTCTGTCCTAGGCCTTTTCCAGAGTAGTAATTGGTTCTAACTCTGCTTAGCTAGGGACAAGTCAACATGAGATGGCAAACCTGTAATTCCAAGGCAGCCACTGCATATACCTCCAACAGTACAAAGATTATTGTATAAATGATCATAATGTTCTGGGTAGTCCCTTGGGATTCAGCATGAAGCATTAAGCAGAAATTTCCTTATGTATTAAGGGTAAGAGGGAAGATGCTTGCTTTCATATTTCAAACATTCCATGCAATATGAACCAGAGTTGCCTTGCTTACCCCCTAAATTACTTTCAAGAAAGATTCCCATCACTTTTTCTATAGAAATGGAGCTCTACCTCATCCTGTTCTATGCAACCTCAGCTGTGATGAATGCTTTTCCACACAAAAAGAAGTCCTCAAAGGATGACTGCATGACCATAAGCAGCAATACAGATTAATGGATGCTATGTGCCTGAAATCCTGCAAAGCTTTTTACTAGAAGATCTCATTACTCTTCACCACCAACCTTCAAGACAGGTCTATGCCCATTTTTATGCTGAGACTCAGGCTGCTAAGTACTTTGTCCAGGGTCACACAGTTACCAGATGACTGAAACAGGATTAAAACTCAGATCTAACTCCCAAGTTCAGGCCCTTAAACATGAGTTGATTGGGACTCCAGGTGTCCAGAAGAGCAGAATGTCTACATTCTCTTTCCAGTACCTGCCCACTCCAGTGGATCTAAGAACTTCCCAGGCATTTCCTCATAAACAAGGGGTCTGTTCATCCGGCTTGCTCCTAGGTAACCCCTAGAACCAGAACTCCAGTGTCTCCTTTGACCCCAGAAGACCATAACAGCTTCCAACAGAAGATGCTCGTTTTATAAAACAAAGGCTGGAAACCTGGTGCTATGGACTTCTTATTTGCATCACCCCAAACTTCATACACTGAAGCCCAGGAGGTAAGATCTTTGCAGATAATCAAGTTTAAATTTGGTCATGAGGGTGGAGCCGCCACGATGGCACTAGGGTCCTTGTAAGAAGAGAAAGAGAAGGACTTTCCTGGTGGTCCAGTAGTTAAGAACCCACCTTGCAAGGGATGTGGGTTCAATCCCGGTAGGGGAGCTAACATTCCACATGCCATGCAGCAACTAAGCCTGTGTGCCCAACTGGAGAGCCTATGTGCTGCAGCGAAGACTGACATGGCCCAACGAGCCCTCCCCCTGCCATGTGAGGACACAGAGAAGGTAAGCCAGGAAGAGAGGCGCTAAATCAGCAGGCAGCTTTATCTTGGCCTGCCCAGCTTCTAGGACTTTGAGAAACAAATTTCTGTTATTTAGGCCACCCAGTTTGGGGTACTTTGTTATGGCAGCTTAAGCTAATAGACCTGGGGTCCCATGAAGTGCAGTAAAGTCTTCCATTGGCTATCAGTGCCTTCACTGGAAAGCCTGGTCACTTCCAATTGTCTCTAGAACAGTGAAGGTAAGCTAGACCTCTACCCTAGTGCTTCTCAATAAGAATGGCATGACCTCCAGAGGGTATCTTAAAATTAGAAGGGCACATTTTGGTTGTCACAATGACTGAAGTTATGTTACCAGCTTTTAGTGGGCAGGGCCAGGGATTCTAGACATCCTGCAAAGCAGGTAATACCTCTTACTCATCAAGAACTATGACCTACATGATGCAAACACCCAAAAATACTCCACCAACCATAAAAGTTTTCTCCCTTGTTTATAATTATCGGAGCTTAGATTCTGTTTTATGTATAAGCACACAAGGTCTTGGCAAGGTTTTAACTTATACTGAAATCTCCAGGAATGCAGCTATCATGTCCAGTAAACAGAAAATTATTGGGTGTGTTTGGAACATCACCAGTTGTGCATCACTATTTCAGAAAATCATATCACTGAGAGCAAAGCCACTTGTAATATGGCAGTCTTTAACCCACTGTACCTGTACCAGTTGGTGTATATGGCCACTTTGCTCACAAAGATTCCACACATATAATATCTGACTTTGTATTGCATCTTCTGGTATAGTTTGGCCATACTGCTTTATTACAAATTGGTGTCCATTTTTTCTTTATATTATACTTAGGATATTATGATGATTATTTTTTGCAGATTATAAGTGTGTATATGCTGACTAAGGTCTGTCTAGTCAAGGCTATGGTATTTCCTGTGGTCATGTATGGATGTGAGAGTTGGACTGGGAAGAAAGCTGAGCACCAAAGAATTAATGCTTTTGAACTGTGGTGTTGGAGAAGACTCTTGAGACTTCTTGGACTGCAAGGAGATCCAACCAGTCCATTCTGAAGGAGATCAGTCCTGGGATTTCTTTGGAAGGAATGATGCTAAAGCTGAAACTCCAGTACTTTGGCCACCTCATGCAAAGACATGACTCATTGGAAAGGACTCTGATGCTGGGAGGGATTAGGGGCAGGAGGAGAAGGGGACGACAGAGGATGAGAGGGCTGGATGGCATCACGGACTCGATGGACATGAGTCTGAGTGAACTCTGGGAGTTGGTGATGGACAGGGAGGCCTGGCGTGCTGCGATTCATGGGGTCGCAAAGAGTCGGACACGACTGAGTGACTGAACTGAACTGAACTGATGCTATCATCTATGACTTTCATTTCAAGATAGAGAAGGAATGTTTTAAGATATTTCTTATTAGAGAGGAAAACTGATAGCACTCAGTTTTAACGAACACTCCTCTTCCACCAAGCAGAGCAATATGGACCTTCAGATAAAAAGGAGGGTTCCCTACTCAGAGTTATCTTGGCTAAGGGCTCCACATGCCAAATGTGACTTGGGCTCGCAACGGCCATCTTTCTAGATTGACCCAGCTGGGCCATTTGCTCCAGGCCAAACCCTTTGCTTTTGGAACAAGGCAACATCCAGCACCTTGGCTCACATCCAACACCTCTTTCTACCCTGAGTGCTTTTACAGAGGGCTTTTCATACTCCTATAGATTACTTAGCCCACCCTAAAGGTTTCTATAGCCTGAAATGACTAAGAAAGGGTTGAGATTTTGGTTCCTTCCTTCCCAGGAAAATCCCAAAAGTCCGTAGGCAAATTTATTAGTACTTCTCCCTTCCCCTCCTTCATAAGCACTTTGTGTTTTGGAGCCAGATGAAATGCTCTAAGAGATAGGGAGGGCAGAAACTGTCTCCTTCCCCCAGCTGAATAAGTTAGGCCCAGAAGGAGTTCAGAAGTTTATTCAAGGACACAGAGCTCCTGAGCAGCAGAGCCTAGAATCCAACTCCAGGTTTTGAATCCAAATGCCAGCACAGGTCGTGTCACATCAAAGCGATGAAAATGGAAACAGTTACAAAGCTTCCCTGAGTCAAACAAGCCCCAAGCCAAACAAAATATATTTTACAACAGGCTGTAAAATATATTCATTCTTTCTTAAACAAAGTAACCAGAGTCACTCCCTGCTCCCCATAAGCAAAGAGGTTCAGTTCAGTTCAGTCACTCAGTCGTGTCCGACTCTTTGCGACCCCATGAATCGCAGCACGCCAGGCCTCCCTGTCCATCATCAACTCCCGGAGTTCACTCAAACGCATGTCCATCGAGTCCGTGATGCCATCCAGCCCTCTCATCCTCTGTCGTCCCCTTCTCCTCCTGCCCCTAATCCCTCCCAGCACCAGAGTTCTTTCCAATGAGTCAAGTCTTCGCATGAGGTGGCCAAAGTACTGGAGTTTCAGCTTCAGCATCATTCCTTCCAAAGAAATCCCAGGACTGATCTCCTTCAGAATGGACTGGTTGGATCTCCTTGCAGTCCAAGAAGTCTCAAGAGTCTTCTCCAACACCACACTTCAAAAGCATCAATTCTTTGGCACTCAGCTTTCTTCCTAGTCCAACTCTCACATCCATACATGACCACAGGAAAAACCATAGCCTTGACTAGACGGACCTTTGTTGGCAAAGTAATGTCTCTGCTTTTCAACATGCTATCTAGGTTGGTCATAACTTTTCTTCCAAGGAGTAAGTGTCTTTTAATTTCATGGCTGCAGTCACCATCTGCAGTGATTGTGGAGCCCCCAAAAATAAAGTCTGACACTGTTTCCACTCTTTCCCCATCTGTTTCCCATGAAGTGATGGGACCGGATGCCATGATCTTCATTTTCTAAATTTTGAGCTTTGAGCCAACATTTTCCTCTCCACTTTCACGTTCATCAAGAGGCTTTTTAGTTCCTCTTCACTTTCTGCCATAAGGGTGGTGTCATCTGCATATCTGAGGTTATTGATATTTCTCCCAGCAATCTTGATTCCAGCTTGTGCTTCTTCCAGCCCAGCGTTTCTCATGATGTACTCCACACGGAAGTTAAATAAGCAGGGTGACAATATACAGCCTTGACGTACTCTTTTCCCTATTTGGAACCAGTCTGTTGTTCCATGTCCAGTTCTAACTGTTGCTTCCTGACCTGCATGTAGGTTTCTCAAGAGGCAGGTCAGGTGGTCTGGTATTCCCATCTCTCTCAGAATTTTCCACAGTTTATTGTGATCCACACAGTCAAAGGCTTTGACATAGTCAATCAAGCAGAAATAGATGTTTTTCTGGAACTCTCTTGCTTTTTCCATGATCCAGTGGATGTTGACAATTTGATCTCTGGTTTGTCTGCCTTTCCTTAAACCAGCTTGAACATCAGGAAGTTCACGGTTCATGTATTGCTGAAGCCTGGCTTGGAGAATTTTGAGCATTGCTTTACTAGCGTGTGAGATGAGTGCAATTGTGTGGTAGTTTGAGCATTCTTTGGCATTGCCTTTCTTTGGGATTGGGATGAAAATGGACCTTTTCCAGTCCTGTGGCCACTGCTGAGTTTTCCAAATTTGTTGGCATATTGAGTGCAGCACTTTCACAGCATCATCTTTCAGGATTTGAAATAGCTTAACTGGAATTCCATCACCTCCACTAGCTTTGTTCATAGTGATGCTTTCTAAGGCCCACCTGACTTCACATTCCAGGATGTCTGGCTCTAGGTGAGTGATCACACCATCATGATTATCTGGGTTGTGAAGACCTTTTTTGTACAGTTCTTCTGTGTATTCTTGCCACCTCTTCTTAATATCTTCTGCTTTTGTTAGGTCCATACCATTTCTGTCCTTTATCGAGCCCATCTTTGCATGAAATGTTCCCTTGGTATCTCTAATTTCCTCGAAGAGATCTCTAGTCTTTCCCATTCTGTTGTTTTCCTCTATTTCTTTGCATTGATCGCTGAAGAAGGCTTTCTTATCTCTTCTTGCTGTTCTTTGTAACTCTGCATTCAGATGCTTATATCTTTCCTTTTCTCCTTTACTTTTCACTTCTCTTCTTTTCACAGCTATTTATAAGGCCTCCTCAGACAGCCATTTTGCTTTAGTACTTTCAGTTTGGACAGTATCACCAATAGTGGCCAGAAATCCTTCTAACTCATACACATACACACACACGCGAACGTACAGACTCCCACTTGTTACTGACTCAGCTACTTATTAATGGAACATACCCAAGCAATTTAGAATTTTATGGAGGGGCTGCAGGGTTCATATTGGAATTATCGAACATCCAGCATTCCTGAACTCAAAGGTCCTGCGGAGCCTGGGAAAGAGCAAGAATTTTTGAGAATGCCACTTTTGTGTGTGTGTTCCTCATTACAGCAGGACAGGAAGGTCTCTTCCTGCTCTGAAATTCCACGTCACTTTGACACAGGCTATTCTTCGTTCCCTTCCTGAACATGGGCACCTCAGTATTTCGCATTGCTGGGCACCCCTGAACTCCATGAGAACATGCAAGATGCTGGTGGAACAGCCCCCCCAACTCACTTCTTGGAACTAATGGAGACCTGTGAGCAGCAAGCAGTTCTGTGAGTGAGGAGGGCTATGGGCTCCTGGGACCCAGAAACCAGTGTTTGCTACCCACAACAGGAGCACCTCCAGGCTGCATGTATGGGAGGGCTGTGGACCCCTAGAACCCACCCATCAGGGTTCATCCCTTAAGAATGGCAACTGTTCTGCATAATTTCTATCAATGAACAAGTACCACAGATCACTTTCAGTGGTTAAATTACACACAGTGGAACCCCACTGTTGACTTCTTTCCACGAAGCAACTTTAGCACAAGATAAGTGTTTGTGTCCAGTCCCAGACTTTACATTGCCAAGTTATACAAGGATTCTGGTACAAAGCTTCACATCTATGAGAGGTCCATGCTTCAAAGGACAGAACTTATTGAAGGCTTCAAGCTTTTGGCATCTCAGCTCTAATTCCAGTAGGAATTTCAGTAGGTTACAGAGGGTACAGTCAGTAGAGGCTGGGGACAGATCATTCTCACGTGTGTATGCATAGAAGCCTGCCAGTGTGGGCTCCATGGCTGGGATCCCAAACATTACAGGAATGTCAACACGGTTGAACAGACTATACAAAACCTTAGAAGGTTAAAATCACTACAGAAGGGAAAAATTATACAGCAAACAAAGTAATGTTTTGTGATCCTCAACCTTATTGAATATGACAACATGCATATAAAGGCTAATATTTCATAGACTCTGTCTCCCATGACACTAGCAACCAAAGACAAAAATAAGCCCTGACAAAATGCATGACCATAGCAGGGGCTTCCGGGGAAGAGGGGGTGATGAGGTCACAGGGACAGGTAGGGGAAGAAGCCCAAGTGTGCCTTCTAAGGAGGTTAGCCTTTGGAAGGAAAGATACCAGAAGTTTCTCAACAAGAGTAATGTGTACAACAGAGAAAGCTGAGAAGGTGGAATTTGGCAGTCCACCTACGTGTGATCCTTGAACATATTGGTAGGAAATGCACAAATCTACTTACATAGAGGTTTTTTCAATAAATACATTGGAAAAAATTTTGGACACTTGTGACAACTTGAAAAACATGCAGGCAAACTGCAAAGCCTAGATATACAAAAAATTAAGAAAAATGTAGGTCGTGAACGCATGACACATATGTAGATACAGGTCTATAGTATAAACATATGTAGATACTAGTCTATAGTATACTAGCATAAAAGTGGGTGATATTTAATAGAAAATCAATCATGTGTTAGTTTCCTTACTGTTATAACTTTGCTTTCAAAGAATTTCATTACCATACGCTATGCCCCTCTCTCTAGTAACTGGAGAAACTGCATATCAGCCTATCATCACAGTTAAGTGTTGTTTTTAAATGTAACAATGTTTCTAATACAATACAATATCCAGTATGAATATGGCTAATACTGTATGCCATAAAGGTTTTATAATGATTCATTCAGTAGTGTATACACTGGGCTACTGTGAGTGAAGCAATTGTATTGATTATACTAGGCTACCACAGAGCAATCATACTGCCGTTTCTTCATTATCAATGCATGAATTATTACACTTATAAATACATATATATTTCTCTGTATATTATCTTCTTACTTTTGATGCTAGTGTTAGTAATACATATAACATCTACAATGTTTCCGATCATATGAAAGGCGTTTCCCTGATAGCTCAGTTGGTAAAGAATCCGCCTGCAATGTAGGAGACCCCAGTTCGATTCCTGGGTCAGGAAGATCCACTGAAGAAGGGACAGGCTACCCACTTCAGTATTCTGGGGCTTCCCTTGTGGCTCAACTGGTAAAGAATTTGCCTGTGATGCAGGAGACCTGGGTTCAATCCCTGGGTCAGGAAGATCCTGTGGAGAAGGGAAAGGTTACCTTTCAGTATTCTGGCCTGGAGAATTCCATGGACTCTATAGTCCATGGGGTCATGATAGTGTTAATAATACATATAACATCTACCGTGTTTTCTATCATATAAGACAGTATTGACATAGGTTATTAACAGACCATTCATCTTATAAATAGACAATGTAAATATACAGTATGGATAAAAACAGTATAGTACTGTAAATGTAATTTCTCTCCCTTACAGTTTCCTTAATAACATTTTCTTTTTCCTGATTTACTTTATTTTGTGAATAAGTATATAATACATTTAACATGCAAAGTATGTGCTACTTGACTAAGTTATCAGTAAGTCTTCTGGTCAACAGCAGGCTATTAGTAGCCAAGTTTTCATGGAATCAAAAGTTATATGCAGATTTTTGACTGCACAGGGTTGGAACATTGGCACCCTGAACCCCTGAGTTGTTCAAGGGTCATGCCACAAACCTTCACAGTCTCTTATTCAGTCCAATTCAATCAATCAAACACTTCCACTGTACCTCCAGGAAGTTGTTTTCCTTTTTTTTTTTTTTAATTAACAAGGAGGTATTTGGAAAGAGAAACACAGCCCACCAAAAATCTTGGTAACCACACAAAAAGGCACAGTTTGCTGCTGTGATTGTAAACCTAAGTACACTGCCAGGTCTAGATACATGACAGGTATTTATAGAATGATTTAAATGGCCAGCACCTTTTCCTTCCAGAGATATTTCAGTGATTAAGAAAATAAAGATTCTAATGTAATAGCTACTTTATCTGACAAGGTATCAAAACTGTCAGTGGAAAAAGACAAACTGAAGCCAATTCATATCAGAGTCAAAGGAAATGGGAAGAGAATTTGACCTACTGATAAACAGTTCCTGTTTTCACCTTCAGTTTCTAAATAATCCTTGCTGCAACATTTCTAGTAATTCTTCCACTGAATCTCCCCCTGAAGTGGACCTTGATTTGAGGAAATATTAGATTTACAAGGCACCTTTCCATTCCTCTTTCTATCCTGTGAATTTTCTGCCATAGGCAGGACCTCCCAGGTTTCTTAAGAGAGCCAGGCAGAAGGCAGGGCAGGGATTGAGAAGTGGAATGAAGAAAACAAAAATAAGTAAATTTATTGGATGTGATTAAATTTCCCTTGTAAAGACAAAAAGAAAAATAGTAACAACTGTGTTTGTTTTTTTCCTTCAAGTTAATGGAATTTCTAATGACCACCTTTTGCTATAGATCCTAATCAGAACAACAGAGGGAGGTATGTTTCCATTTCTCTCTTCAAGGAATCTCTAAGACTCCAGGTTTTGCTGAGGTGAGACAATTTGGTGTTGCCATGATAACACAAATTCTTCTTGGTGTCTCTTGCTTTGTTCTATCATTTTACTTTTGCCTTGCTCCCCCAAAATGGATGGAAGCCAGATTTAAGCATGGCCACTTGGGAAAAGCCCCAGCAAGATGGTAGGTGCTGGAGCAGCAGCTGCGCAGTGCTGGAGCGACTGTGAGGAGATACCCCACATCCAAGGGCAAAGGAGAAGCCACAGCTTCTCCTGGGGTAGGATGGTAGGAGGGGTGAAATCGCCTTTAGAATCAAACCCCATACCTGCCAAAGATGCTCAGAGGGCTGAGACAAAACTTCTGTGCACCAGGACCCAGGGACCCCACAAAGACTGAGATAGAACTGTGTTTGAGTGTCTCCTGGGGAGGTACAGGTCAGCAGTGGACTGCCCTGGGGGCAGGGGCTCGGGGTGCAGCAGACCTGGTGTGGCATAAGCCCTCTTGGAGGAGGTCGCCATTGACCCCACCACAGAGCCCCCAGAACTTACACAGGACTGGGGAAACAGACTTTGGAGGGCACAAACACAAACTTGTGTGCACCAGGACCCAGGAGAAAGGAGCAGTGACCCCACAACAGACTGACCCAGACTTGCCCATGAGTGTCCAGGAGTCTCTGACAAAGGTGTGGGTCAGTGGTGGCCTGCTGTAGGGTTAGGGGCACGGAATGAGGCAGTCCCTGCATGGGACATTTTGAAGGAGGTCGCCATTATTTTCATCACCTGCACCATAGTTTCAGTTCAGTCAGTCAGTTCAGTTGCTCAGTCATGTCCGATTCTTTGTGACCCCTTGAACTGCAGCATGCCAGGCCTCCCTGTCCATCACCAACTCCCAGAGTTCACTCAGACTCACGTCCATCGAGTCAGTGATGCCATCCAGCCATCTCATCCTCCGTCGTTCCCTTCTCCTCCTGCCCCCAATCCCTCCCAGCATCAGGGTCGTTTCCAATGAGTCAACTCTTCGCATCAGGTGGCCGAAGTACTGGAGTTTCAGCTTTAGCATCACTCCTTCCAAAGAACACCCAGGATTGATCTTCTTTAGGATGGACTGGTTGGATCTCCTTGCAGTCCAAGGGACTCTCAAGAGTCTTCTCCAACACCAGTGTTCAAAAGCATCAATTCTTCGGTGCTCAGCTTTCTTCCCAGTCCAACTCTCACATCCATACATGACTACTGGAAAGCCACCATAGTTTGGCCCCAGGTAAATAACAGGGAGGGAACACAGCCCACCCTTCGACAGAAAATTGGACTAAAGATTTATTGAGTATGGCTCTGCCCATCAGACCAAGACCCAGTTTCCCCCGAGTCACTCTCTCCCATCTGGAAGCTTCCGTAAGCCTCTTATCCTTCTCCAACAAAGGGCAGAAAGACTGAAAACCACAATCACAGAAAACTAACCTATTTGATCACACGGACCACAGCCTTATCTAACTCAGTGAATCTAACAGCCATGCCATGTAGGGCCACCCAAGACAGACGGACCGTGGTGGAGAGTTCTGACAAAACCTGGTCCACTGGAGATGGGAATGGCAAACCCACTTCAATATTCTTGCCTAGAGAACCCCATGAACAGCATAAAAAGGCAAAAAGATAGGACACTGAAAGATGAACTCCCCAGGTCTGTGAAGTGAAGTCGCTCAGTCGTGTCCGACTCTTTGCAACCCCATAGACTGTAGCCTGTCAGGCTCCTCCATCCATGGGATTTTCCAGGCAAGAGTGCTGGAGTGGAATGCCATTTCCTTCTCCAGGGGATCTTCCCGACCCAGGAATTGAACCTGGGTCTCCCACATTGCAGGCAGACGCTTTACCATCTGAGCCACCAGGGAAGCCCAGGTCTGTAGGTGCCCAGTATGCTTCTGGAAATCAGTGGAGAAATAACTCCAGAAAGAATGAAGAGAAAGAGCCAAGGCAAAAACAACACCCAATTGTGGATGTGACTAGTAATGGAAGTAAAGTCCAATGCTGTAAAGAGCAATATTGCATAGGAACCTAGAATGTTAGGTCCACAAATCAAGGAAAATTTAAAGTAGTCAAACAGGAGATGGCAAGAGTAAACATTGACATTTTATGAATCAGCGAACTAAGATGGACTGGAATGGGTGAATTTAACTCAGATGACCATTATATCTATCACTGTGGGCAAGAATCCTTTAGAAGAAATGGAGTAGCCATCATAGTCAACAAAACAGTCCAAAATGCAGTACTTGGATGCAATTTCAAAAACAACAGAATGATCTCTGTTCATTTCCAAGGCAAACCATTCAATATCACAGGAATACAAGTCTATGCCCTGACCAGTAATGCTGAAGAAGCTGAAGTTGAATGATTCTATGAAGACCTACAAGATCTTCTAGAAGTAACACCCAAAAAAGATGTACTTTTCATTATAGGGGACTGGAATGTAAAAATACCTGGAGTAACAGCCAAATTTGGCCTTGGAGTACAGAATGAAGCAGGGCAAAGACTAATAGAGTTTTGCCAAGAGAACACACTGGTCATAGCAAACACCCTCTTCCAACAACACAAGAGAACACTCTACACTTGGACATCACCAGATGGTGATGTCCAAAATCTGATTATATTCTCTGCAGCTAAAGATGGAGAAGCTCTATAGAATCAGCAAAAACAAGACTGGGAGCTGACTGTGGCTCAGATCATTAATTCCTTATTGTCAAATTCAGACTTAAATTGAAGAAAGGAGGGAAAACCATTAGATCATTCAAGTATGACCTAAATCAAATCCCTTAAAATTATACAGTGGAATTGACAAATAGATTCAAGGGATTAGATCTCACAGAGTGCCTGAAGAACTATGGATGGAGGTTCATGACATTGTACAGGGGGCAGAGATCAAGACCATCCCCAAGAAAAAGAAATGCAGAAAGGCAAAATTGTTGTCTGAGGAAGACTTACAATAGCTGTGAAAAGAAGAGAAGCTAAAGGCAAAGGAGGAAAGAAAAGATATACCCTTTTGAATGCAGAGTTCCAAAGAATAGCAAGGAGAAATAAGAAAGCCTTCCTCAGTGATCAGTGCAAAGAAATAGAGGAAAACAACAGAATGGGAAAGACTAGAGATCTCTTCAAGAAAATTAGAGATACCAAGGGAACAGTTCATGCAAAGATGGGCTCGATAAAGGACAGAAATGGTATGGACCTAACAAAAGCAGAAGATATTAAGAAGAGGTGGCAAGAATACACAGAAGAACTGTACAAAAAAGATCTTTATGACCCAGATAATCATGATGGTGTGATCAATCACCTAGAGCCAGACATCCGGGAATGTGAAGTCAAGTGGGCCTTAGGAAGCATCACTATGAACAAAGCTAGTGGAGGTGATAGAATTCCAGTTGAGCTATTTCAAATCCTAAAAGATGATGTGCTGCACTCAACATGCCAGCAAATTTGGAATACTCAGCAGTGGCCGCAGGACTGGAAAAGGTCAGTTTTCATTCCAATCTCAAAGAAAGGCAATGCCAAAGAATGCTCAAACTACTGCACAATTGCACTCATCTCACATGCTAGTAAAGTAATGCTCAAAATTCTTCAAGTCAGGCTTCAGCAATACGTGAATCGTGAACTTCCAGATGTTCAAGCTGGATTTAGAAAAGGCAAAGGAACCAGAGATCAAATTGCCAACATCCACTGGATCATGGAAAAAGCAAGAGAGTTCCAGAAAAACATCTACTTCTTGTTTATTGACTATGCCAAAGCCTTTACGTGGATCACATCAAACTGTGGAAAATTCTTCAAGAGATGAGAATACCAGACCACTTGACCTGCCTCTTGAGAAATTTGTATGTATTTCAGGGAGCAACAGTTGGAACTGGACATGGAACAACAGATTGGTTCCAAATAGGAAAAGGAGTATGTCAAGGCTGTATATTGTCACCCTGCTTATTTAATTTATATGCAGAGTACATCATGAGAAATGCTGGGCTGGAGGAAGCACAAGCTGGAATCAAGATTGCTGGGAAAAATATCAATAACCTCAGATATGCAGATGACACCACCTTTATGGCAGAAAGCGAAGAAAAAGTAAAGGGCCTCTTGATGTGAAAGAGGAGAGTGAAAAAGTTGGCTTAAAATTCAGCATTTAGAAAACTAAGATTATGGCATCTGGTCCCAACACTTCATGGCAAATAGATGGGGAAACAATGGAAACAGTGGCAGACTTTATTTTGGGGGGCTCCAAAATCACTGCAGATGGTGACTGCAGCCATGAAATTAAAAGACGCTTGCTCCTTGGAAGAAAAGTTATGACCAACCTAGACAGCATATTGGAGAAAGCAATGGTACCTTGCCTGGAAAATCCCATGGACAGAAGAGTCTGGTAGGCTGCAGTCCATGGGGTCGCTAAGAGCTGGACATGACTGAGTGACTTCACTTTCACTTTTCACTTTCATGCATTGGAGAAGGAAATGGCAACCCACTCCAGTATTCTTGGCTGGAGAATCCCAGGGATGGGGGAGCCTGGTGTGCTGCCATCTATGGGGTCACATAGAGTCAGACACGACTGAAGCGAAGCAGAAACTACTTTGCCAAAAATGGTTCATCTAGTCAAGGCTATGGTTTTTCCAGTGGTCATGTATGGATGTGAGAGTTGGACTATAAAGAAAGCTGAGCACAAAAGAATTGATGCTTTTGAACTGTGGTGTTGGGGAAGACTCTTGATAGTCCCTTGGACTGTGAGGAAATCCAACCAGTCCATCCTAAAGGAGATCAGTCCTGAATATTCATTGGAAGGACTGACGCTGAAGCTGAAACTCCAATACTTTGGTCACCTGATGCAAAGAGCTGACTCATTGGAAAAGACCCTGATGCTGAGAAAGATTGAAGGTGGGAGGAGAAGGGGACAACAGAGGATGAGATGGTTGGATGGCATCACTGACTCAATAGACATGAGTTTGAGTAAACTCCGGGGGTTGGTGTTGGACAGGGAGGCCTGGCGTGCTCCAGTCCATGGGGTTGCAAAGAGTCAGACACAACTGAGCAACTGTACTGACTGACTTGCAAAAAAAGAATAAGAAACAGGAGAAGCTTACAGTGTGCCTTCTTAAAGCATGAGACACAGAGCTCACCAAGGGACCACAAGGTAGACTTCAACTGGCCATATTTCATATTAATACCAATCTTTCTGTGTGAGATTTAGAACTCAACCAGGCTGGGACACTTGCTTAAGCTGAGTCAGGACACTGAGCTCTGCTTGAGCTCCTTCCAAACTGATGAGAGATTATTCTCCTGCAAGTCTGTCCACAGTCTCCTCCCAGGGAGAAAGGATGTTGTATTTGTCGAGTACTTTGAACCTTCTCAGGAGAAAGACAGTGCACAATTTCAAGACACTCTTCTCACGCTATGTAAGACAAAACCATCATTATTTGTTATTGTCTCATGTTCAGAAAACTGTTCCACTAGCCAGGCAAGTCCTATGGAATCACTATAAAAAGAAGAGATCTTCCGGGAGTTCGCGATTTTCTATGGAGTGTTTTGCATAGTCTTTATGCTCAGTCAGCCTGGCCTTTCTCCCCTCATCTCTTTGTTCTTTGTGGGAATCTCTGACTAACAGAATAGGGGAGTGAAGGAAACTCAAGACAGAAACCTCAACAATGACTCACCGACCTTTCCGTCACTTATTCGCAGAAGAGATACCTTTCTGGACTTCACTGAAAGAACCTGATTAAAACACCTGTTCCCACATTTCAATTTCATTTCACAAACATGGCAACTGTTTACACTGTAATTTTTGTTTAGTATTTACATCAGGAAAGAAATAAGTTTTGATTGCAAAGAAGGATATGGGTGACATTGGGATGTTATGGTTAAGAAGGTGAAAGGCAAGGACTTCCCTGGAGGTCCAGCAGTTGACTCAGTGCTTCCCCTGCAGGGCGCATGGGTTTGACCCCTGGTCAGGGAACCAAGATCCCACATGCTACCTGTGTAGCCAAAAAGCAGAAGAAAAAAAATGATGAAAGGGAAGTATTAGAGTCAACAGAGTTCTTAGCCAGGTCTCATTTCCCAAGCTCCCTCATCCAGTGCTGGTATCCTCCCCAACTTCATCTCCAGCAGACCGCTGATGTGTGCTTCCAAGCGGCCTTCCGTTTTCTTCTTCCCAAAACAAATCCCGGGAACAAGGTCTGACTTGGGTCATTAACCATCACTCGTCCTTCAGTTTGGATCAGGAACCATGAACCTTTCTTCAACTCTAGAAGGAAACCTCTCCCAAAGGGTAAAGATTTTCTGTTTCCCTCACAAGCAAGAACTGTCCATCCAGTAAAACAATCAGCCCCCAGAAAATGATTATGGTAAACATACTCCCTGAGAGAATTCCATTTCTCTTGGGGTGGGGGAAATGGTGCTTAAGTTCTCAAAATGGAATTCCAGTTTCTACCAAAGCTTGTGTGTGTTCCCACCATGGTTTAGCAAAACAACCACAACCCTCACATTTTATCCTATGAGATGATCAGTTGAAATCACTGTAGCTTAATGTTCAAAAAGATATCTTCTCTGCCACATAACTTATTCAAAGGCTCCTTTAAGATTTCAGTGGAAGACCCAGCTCTTGCTTAAAGTGCCTGCCCAATTACAATGGATTCCCCTTAACTCTTTGATCTGTCTATTCATTTATTCCAGACTTCTGACTCTAGGAATCATTAAGTGGTCTTTCCTCTCTTAGATGGCAAACTCTGTCGTGCCCCATAATTGAGTGGGCACTCGATAAATGAATGCTGTAGTGCTCAGAGGAATAATACACTTCCTATTGGCAGCAAACCCAAGAGAAACTTCCTTAGAAGAAAGGACTGTCAATTACCACTTAACAAGCCTGAATTTTGGCTCCTGTAGAAAAGGCAAACAACACAATAGCAACTCACTCCCCAGTGGCAGCCACATCACTATCTGGTTGCTGCCCTCCAGTCACCTGGCATGCAAACTGGGCTCCAGACGGTGCTCGGCAAGTCCTTGTTGGGAGGCTGATGCGTAAAGGCACGAGGCTGGAGATAATCCATAATCCATCACTGACAGGTAGATGCCAGCTGGGGTCCTAGCAGTCTGGCTGCACAGTGCTTCTGCCCTCCCATGGTCCTTGGCTCTCTTACAGCGGACAAATCTGGCTGAACGTGGGAGGCCAGGCCAGGGGCAGCACACACAGCATGAGGACAGGGAGGCTGTTCTGGAATGCTGGCAGGGGATTTGCTTGTGTTTCCTCTGCAGCAGCCACCGGGACATCCCTGTCTCCCTCGCGGTGCATTCCACTCAAATTTCCCCACCCAGCTTTCCCTCTGTCTCCCATGGGCAGGACACCAAGTGAGTTATAATTAGAATGCAAATCACTTGGGAAGCTTTAAAAATGCTCACGCCTAGGCCCTGTTTCCAGACACTGTTGTTGAATTGATCTCAAGTAGGACTCCAGGGTTGGTATTCTTAAAAGTTCTCCAGGGGATTTTTAGTGTGCAGACAGGGTCCAGAACCACTGCCGTCCAATGTCCCAATCCTGGGCCTGCACCCTTAATCCCTTTGCCTCTCTTTTACACAGGAGCTACTGATAACAACAGCAATAAATGTTATTACTATTAACAATGGTGGCTAATAATTCCTGAGCATTTGTTATATGCCAGGCACATTTCTGTTTTACTTGTATGAGTGCACTGAATTGTTATGAGTGTACTTGTTATCCCCATTTGTCAGGTGAAGAAAACTGGGGCACAGAGAGAGGTTAAATGACTTACCCAAAATTTCACAGCTAATAAGTGCCTGAGCCAGGATTTGAACCCAGGAAGACTGGCTCCAGCATCTTCTCTCATGACTGTTAACCTACACTGGCTCCCTGCACACATTCAATGCACAAAGGCTTACAGGGACCACATAAGGTGATCTCTAGATACTATACAGACATGGTCACCTTCTCAAATGATCATATTTCTGAAGACAAATATCTGATCCAATCATTTCTTAATCCAAAGCCCTGAATGGTTTGGGTTAGTATCCCTAACTGCTTATGGGATACAAATTCAAATGATACAAAAATACCTTCCTCAACTGTACCTGGCTACCCCTCTGGTATCTACTCCCACCTTAAGCCACCTCATCCTTCACGAGTCCAGAATTACTTGTACCTCCTCCAAACCACCACAGAACCCTAAAAGTGGGCTTGAAAACCAAGGATTCCCTCCATACTCCAGATGCAGCCGTCAGCATTCAAACTCCTCACAAACATCTTTCTAAAACGATTTAGAGACACTGGGACAAAACCTTCGCAAAGAGCCAGGTTGCATACCCATTTAGAAACTCAGTCCTTCAAGAAATGCAAGCGGCAATATAATACAAATTTAAACTACGCACATAGCCAAGTAAAAAACATTAGATATATCAACTATCCACTTGCACAAAACCCCTAAAAGTTTGAAAATGGAATTAATCATGGTGAAACGGTACATACTTTACAACTCACTGACTGATTAGTTGTAACTTGCAGGTTAAAATTCTTATGTTCTAATAAGCATCTCTACTTAACTAGCACAGTAGGGACCACATAGCCCCTGTTTTCCAAAACACTCTAACTGTAAGACTGTTAAACAACAACCATACATTCTAAAACCTCTTGTAAATCACACTGATGACAAATGAAAACAATCAAATCTGGGACAAAGATCACAGGAATTAATTATCACCGAAGAAATAGTCAAGTATATCATTCCTGAAATGAAAACACAAGCAAAATAAGAACTTTTCAAAGCGCACCTCAATTCAGTTCAGTTCAGTTGCTCAGTCATGTCCAACTCTTTGCGACCCCATGAATCACAGCACGCCAGGCCTCCCTGTCCATCACCAACTCCCAGAGTCCATCCAAACCCATGTCCATTGAGTTGGTGATGCCATCCAACCATCTTATCCTCTCTCATCCCCTTCTCCTCCTGCCCTCAATCTTTCCCAGCATCAGAGTCTTTTCAAATGAGTCAGCTCTTCACATCAGGTGGCCAAAATACTGGAGCTTCAGCTTCAACATCAGTCCTTCCAGTGAATACCCAGGACCAATCTCCTTTAGGATGGACTAGCTGGATCTCCTTGCAGTCCAAGGGACTCTCAAGAGTCTTCTCCAACATCACAGTACAAAAGCATAGATTCTTTGGTGCTCAGCTTTCTTTATAGTCCAACTCTCACATCCATACATGACCACTGGAAAAACCACAGCCTTGACTAGATGGACCTTTGTTGACAAAGTAATGTCTATGCTTCTTAATATGCTGTCTAGGTTGGTCATAACTTTCCTATAAGGAGTAAGCTATGAGTTCACATGCTGCCAGAATATGGATAGCCTGAACTGATCTATCTCAATTTGAATGCACTCTACTGTTGTTTGTTTTTTTCCTAGGTCTGTAAATCTACACAGTGCCCTCTGATACTGCATTCACTGTTGTTATCAACTGGACAAAACCCAGTTTTGTTTTTGTTGTTCAAAGAGAGAACATCTTTTCTGTGGGTCATCCAAGTTCCAAATAATGTTCCCCTACTCTGTTTGAGGCAAAAAATAATCTCATACATTTCAGAATCACCCGACTGTACCTAAGTCTAGCCCAGAATGTCTCAACTGTGGCACCATTGACATTTTGGACCAGATAATTCTTAGTTGTGAGGGCTGTCCTGTGCACTGTAGGGTGAGCAGCAGCAGCCCTGAGCTCAGCCCCATAAACCACTACAGTAGTACCTCTCCTTGAGGCAGAACAACTTAAAAATGTTCACTGGGGGCAAAACTGTTCCCAAGTGAGAACCACTGGCCTATTATCATACTCAACCCATTTTTGGAGTTTCTCTCAAACCATAATTGTTTTTACCACATTTGGCCACATTTTTACTTTCTAAAATTCTTCAAAAACTATCTGCAAAAGTTCTTATGAGATTGTAACCCTCAATAAAGATTCATTTGTAATTAACTGACATCGAGTGCTTTATTTCAGGCTGAGGTGGGGTGGGAGGTGACTGGGTCAGGATGTCCAAGAGAGCAGTTGTTTAAGATTAGTCCTTAAAGACACCTGCATTCCTCTCCCAAAACCCATCAAGAGAGGTGAACATGTTATTTCCACTGGAAATATGTCTGCAGGCATAGTTTTGCCCAGTATGTACATCATATGCACGCTACTTCCTTCAAGAGGGCACCTCTATCAACTAGTTACTTGTTAACAACACAAAACTCAATCCAAACTGGCTTAGGCAACAAAGGGAATTTATGGGCTAAGGTAAGTGAAAGCCCTACAGAACGAAAGCTTTCAAGAGAATCACACCTGGGCTCCAGCTCCAGCTTGGGTGCTGTTCACCTGAGGCTCTCAGCTTCCTCTTCTCCATGAGTCAGTTGTTCTTCAAACTGGCTTCTTCACAGTGGCACAATGGCTACAGAAGTTCTGGTTTAATGTCCATTGCTTATAAGAGAGTGCCTTTCGATAGAGGAAACATGCCTTAACATACACCTTACCATACCTTAACAAAGACAATACATAACAAACCTACAGCTAACATCATAGTCAATGGTGTTGAAAGCATCTCCTCTAAGACCAGGAACAAGACAAGGATGTCCACTCTTGCCACTTTTATTCAACATAGTTTTGGAAGCCCTAGCCTCAGCAATCAGAGAAGAAAAAATATAAAAGTTATCCAAATTGGAAAAGAAGTGAAACTGTCACTGTTTGCAGATGACATGATAATATATATTGCTGCTGCTGTTGTTGTTTAGTTGCCAAATCATGACCAGCTTTTGGCAATGTCATGGACTGAGCATGCCAGGCCTCCCTGGCCTTCGCTGTCTCCCAGAGTAGCTCAAATTCATGTCCACTGAGTCAGTGACACCATCTAACTATCTCATCCTCTACTGCCCCCTTCTTTTGCCTTCAGTCTTTCACAGCCTCAAGGTCTTTTCCAATGAGTCAGCTGTTTGCATCATATGGCCAAAGTATTGGAGCTTCAGCTTTAGCATCAATCCTTCCAAAGAGTACTCAGGGTTAATTTCCATTAGGATTAACTGGTTTGATCTCCTTGCAGTCCAAGGGACTCTCAAACGTCTTCTTCAGCACCACAATTTTAAAGCATCAATTCTTTGGCACTCAGCCTTCTTTATGGTTCAACTCTCACATCAAAATCTTAAAGATGCTTCTAGAAACCTACTGAAGCTCATCAATGAATTTGGTAAAGCTTCAGAATACAAAATTAATACACAGAACTCTGTCACATTTCTATACACTAAAAATTAGGTATCAGAAAGAAAAATTAAGGAAAAACCCCATTCACTGTTGCATCAAAAAGAATAAAATGTCTAGGAATAAACCTACCTAAGGAAGCAAAAGATCAGTACTCTGACAACAATAAGATGGTTATGAAAGAAATCGAAGATGACACAAACAGATGGAAAGATATACCATGTTCTTAACTGAAAGAGTCAATACTGTCAAAATGACTGTACTACCCAAGGCAATCTACAGATTAAATGCAACCCCTATCAAGTTACCAATGGCATTTTTGCAGATCCAGAACAACAACAACAAAAAATCTTAAAATTTGTATGGAAAACACAAAAGAGCCCAAACATCCAAAGCAGTCTTAAGAAAGAAAAATGGAGGTGGAAGACTCAGGTTCACTGACTTCAGACTATGCTACAAAGTTACAGTTATCAAAACAGTAAGGTACTGCCATGAAAACAGAAATATAGATCAATGGAATAGGATAGAAAGCCCAGAAATAAACCCACACACCTGTGATCAATTTATCTACAACAATGATGCAAAAGTATACAACAAAGGAGAAAAGACAGTCTCTTCAATAAATGGTGCTGGAAAAACTAGAGAGCTACATGTAAAAAATGAGATTAAAAATTCTTTAACACCATACACGAAAATAAACTCAAAATGGGTTAAAGACATTAATGTTAGATTGAATACTATAAAACTCTTAGAGAAAACATAGGCAGGACAGTCTGACATAAATCATAGCAATATTTTTTTGAGCCATTTCTAGAGTAATGGCAATAGAAACAAAAATAAACCAGTGGGACTTAATTACACACAAAAGCTTTGGTACAGCAAAGGAAACCATAAAAAAAAAAAATGAAAAGACAACCCACAGAATGGGAGAAAATATTTGCAAAGATGCAATCAACAAGGGATTAGTACCCTAAATTTACAAACAGTTCATGTGGCTGTGTCAAAAAAAAACAAATACCCAATCAAAAAATGGGCAGAAGGCCTACAAACACATTTCTCCAAAGAAGACATAAGGTGGCCAAGAAGCACATGAAAAGATTCTCAATATCACTAATTATCAGACAAGTGCAAATCAAAACTACAATGAAACATCTCTGCACACCAGTCAGAATGACCATCATCAAAAACTCTACAAACAGTAAGTGCTGGAGAGTGTGTGGAGAAAAGGGAACCATCCTATACTGTTGGTGGGAATGTAAATTGGTACACACAATATGGAACAGTATAGAGGATCCTTAAAAAACTAAAAATAGAGCTACCATGAGAAGGAAATGGTAACCCACTCATTTATTCTTGCATGGAGAATCCCAGGGACAGAGGAGCCTGGTGGGCTGCCGTCTATGAGGTCGCACAGAGTTGGACACGACTGAAGCGACTTAGCAGCAGCAGAGCTACTGTATGACCCAGCAATCCTACTTCCTGGGCATATATCTGAGAAAGATTACATGCACCCTAGTGTTCATTACAGCAGTATTTACAATAGCTGAGACATGGAAGCAACTTAGATGTGCATCAACAAATAAATGGATGAAGAAAACATGGAACATGTATATCCAATGGAATATTACCCAGCCATTAAAAATGAAATACTTCCATTTGCAGCAACAGGGACAGACCTAGAGATTATCATACTAAGTGAAGTAAGTAGACAGAAAAAGACAAATATCGTATGATATCCCTTACACAAAGAATCTTTAAAAAATGATACAAATGAACTTATTTACAAGACAGAAACAGACTCACAGACTTAGAGAATGAACTTGTGGTTACTAGAGGGAAGGGTGAGGGGGATGGATAGATTGGGAGTTTAGGATTGACATGTACACATTGCTATATTTAGAATAGATAACCAACAAGAACCTACTGCACAGCACAAGGAACTCTGCTTAATATTCTGTAATAACCTAAATGGCAAAAGAATTTGAAAGAGAATAGATACATGTACATGAATAACTGAATCACTTTGCTATATACCTGAAACTAACACAACATTGTTAATAAACTATGTTGTAATATAAAATAAAAGTTAAAAATAACAGAAATAACAATATTGGGGGAAGGTTTAAGAAAATAAGTTGGTAAAAAGGAAAAAAAAAAAAAAAGAGTGCCTCTCTAATCAAGCAAAAATCCTGAGCTTCATTATAACTGGATTGCCTGGAGTAATGTGCTTAGGGCTGAAGCATCCAATCGGAGTGGCCAGAAGGCTAGAGGATGACTCCCTGAGGCCCTTGAATGGATAACAGAAGCTGAAAAGGGCTGAGAAGGCAATGGCAACCCACTCCAGTACTCCTGCCTGGAAAATCCCATGGACGGAAGAGCCTGGAAGGCTGCAGTCCATGGGGTCACTGAGGGTCGGACCCAACTGAGCGACTTCACTTTCACTATTCACTTTCATGCATTAGAGAAGGAAATGGCAACTCTAGTGTTCTGGCCTGGAGAATCCCAGGGACGGGGGAGCCTGGTGGGCTGCCATCTATGGGGTCGCACAGAGTTGGACACAACTGAAATGACTTAGCAGCAGCTGAAGAGGGCAGTTATGCTGATGGACTTAGAGTGATGGTTCTGACCAGTGACATAGTACTAGGGGACTTGTTAGAAAGGCTAATGCTCTGGCTCTACCCCAGACAGGCTGAATCACAAATTCTGAGATGGAGCCTAGCAATTCATGTTTTAACCAGTCCTCCAGGTGACTCTCACGAAAGCTAAAATTTATAAGCCACGGGTTTAAAACCAGCAGATCCTACCTGGAAGCCTAAAGAGGGATGAGTCTCATTTAATTCACTGGCCTCCACACAATTAGAAAATGGTGAGGTGGAGGTCTGCAAAGTTACCATCAGAATACTTTAGAAGAGAATGCTCCACAAGGGACAGTTCATTTCACTTCTTACTTCCTACGGTGAGGCTATAAAGTAGAAAACACAGTCATCAGGGCTTCAGTCTAGTAAGAGGGCTTGAAGATGACTCCTGTATTTATTAGTTTCCAGAGTCTGAAGTAAAAGAAAAACTCCACACTAACCTTCCCCTTGCCTGTGGGCCCTAACTCACCCTCCATGTGAAAATTGGTCAAATCTATACATACAGGTGTGAGAGAGGTAAAACTGCTTGGCAGTTAAGACTTGCATTGAAGAAGACACTCTCTAGGAAGGCTTCTTAATCACTGCGGATCCTGAGTCGCCTGGAGCAAGGTTACACATACAGCTTCTTGGGCTCCACACTGGATCTATGGAGTCAGGGTCTCCGAGAGAGGGGCCTAAGAATCTACACATTTAACACACATTGCCAGGGATTCTTGTGGATTGATCACGGCTGGAAAATACTGTTCTAAAAGCTACATTCAGAGAACTGGAGGCGGGGGGGGGGGGGGGGGGGTGGGGTGGGCGGGGTGGGAATCGCATGAAAGAATTATGCAAGTATTTCTGACTGCAAGTAATAGCTTCTTTTTTCTCAGTGTCTTCCCTTACTACCAGGGCCTCTAACTGTTCTTCCTCTAGTCTTATTCTACGCTGTTTCCCAAAGGAGTCATTCAACAGACCACTTCACACCACAGTGAACTTTCTAAAACACAATGAATGCCCAAAATCTCATCACAGTCTATCACGGTAGTGGTTTCCCTCCAGGGAGAAGGCTTATGAGATGGGGACATGCCTGGATAGAGGTCTGTTACTCTCAATATGCTATTTCTTGGAGGCAGTACTGGGCTCATGAATACTGGTCTTTGGTTTTGCAAAAGTAAAATCAACAAGTAAAAACAGGCATAACTGAACCAATTATAATAATGTCAATACAATCCTGTGACCTGAGGATATAACTAAAAATGTTCTTAAAAGAAAAGAAATAGACATGTTAACAGTATCTCTGGATACTGAAAGTATATTTTAAAAGCAGTTTTTCTCTGCATTTTATAATTGCTCCACAGTAAATTGTATAACTTAAAGAATTTTTTTTTAATGGGGAAAAAGAAAATCCATCGCAAGTCCTCACCATGGCCTACAGGGTCAAGTCAAAAATATTGGCATAAAAGGAGTTGGGCAGGGCATAAATAAATCAGGAGTGTGGAATGAATAGCTATGCACTGCTATATAAAAAAACAGATGTGCAAGGACCTACAATACAGCACAGAGAACTATATTTAATTAATCTTATAACAACTTATAATGGCAAAGAATCTGAAGAAGAATATCCATGTATTCTCATGTATAACTGAATCACTTTGCTGTACACCTAAAACTAAAGCAGCGTTATAAATCATCTATGTGTGTATGCTCAGTCACTCAGTTGTGTCCAACTCTTTGTGACCCCATGGACTGTAGCCTACCCTACCACACTCCTCTGTCCATAGGATTTCCTAGGCAAGAATACTGGATTCGGCTGCCATTTCCTTCTCCAAAATCAACTCCACTTTAACTGAAAGAAAAAAAAAGATTGTGGGGGAACTACCCTGTTGGTCCAGTGGTTAAGACTCTGTGCTCCCAATGTAGGGATCAGGGTTCAATTCCTGGTCAGGGAACTAGATCCTACATGCCACATACTAAAGATTCCACACACCACAACCAAGAGCCGGTATAGCCCAAACAAACATATTTTTAAACATAAAAAGATACTTTTAATGAAAAACAAAAAGTGTTGGCATTACATACACATTTTCATAATCCAGTCCCTGCCTTTCTTCCTTAGCCTTACTTCCCTCTGTTAGCCGACTGGAACCCCAACATGGAACTATTCAGAAGCCCCTGAATTTCCTTCAGCACTCATGTTCTTTGCCTTTGTTCCCTCCATGCACCAGGGTCTTCCTTTACCCAGAGTATCACTCAAGCTAACAAGAGGTCATGCTGAGGTAAGAAAAGCTCACTAAATAAAGACAACAAAGATTTACTTCTCACTTCAGTGTCAGGAGGTAGCCAGTTTTTTCTCAAAAGACTCAGATGGTAAGTATTTTAACACTTTGTGAGCAACATGCAATCTCTGTTGCATTTTCTTCTACATTTTTTAGAACTCTTTTTTAAAATATAAAAACCATTCTTATTCAAAGGTCATCCAAAAACAGGTCCCTGGCCATTTACTGACCTCTACTCTATATGACCGTGGCAGAGACATGCAGACAGCAGAGAACTCGTCATTCTAGTCATTCAGAGACCAGGCTCACGGAGCAGCCACTTCTTGAGCACTTCTGGTCTCATGCAAGTCCCATCAAATGCTCCAGGCCAGAAGTGGCACCTTAAAACTTCTGCTCACAAATAACTGGCCAAAATTGGTCTTTCAGCCCCACCTAACTCTATGGGAGCCAGAAAATGCAATCCTATCATGTGACCAGCAGTAAAGAGAACTGGAATTGTTTGGTAAAAATATGATTTCAGCTCAGAGACAAGTGCTCTGGAAAGCCTTTTCTGATTCCCTTCTATGCCAGTCATATTAGCTACTCTTCCCTTTTAACCTTACAACACCTTGAAGCCTAAGCATGTGCTATGCATAGGGTATTACAATCATGGCAGTTTGCCTCCCCACCATATCCTGAGCTTTACCCAAGAAGCATCTCTGCATACCCACTGCCTAGCATAGTACCTGCTACCCAGGGATGCTCAGTGTGTGTTGCTTCAACATTTGTTGCTTCAACAAATGAATGAAGGTGGTGGATTGCGGGAATGGGGTTGCCTGAGCATTTCCCTGTAGGCTCTGAATCCAGCAGCATCCACCTCCCTGAGCCTATCTAGCTCAACTCTACCTGTCTCCACTCGTGATAAATTCATCGGTTACTTTCTATGTTCATCAAATTCACTCTTCCTTACAACCTATCCTTCCAGTAATCAGCACTTTGCAGAGAGCTGGCCCTTGAGGCCACAGAGCACTCTGACTTTATGTGAGCTGGTTTTGTGTTCTGTTTGTAGGTCAGAAGGCAGGCACAGAGAGGTACTGAGATTTGCTCAAGTGACACAGCCAGTGAAAGTTATGCTTCCTTTGGATTCAACAAGAGAGCTGCAGGATTGCACACAGAGCTGCAGCTAAGTTCACCAACAGTTTGTTTATATCCTTTGGAGATATAGAAAGTATAACGTGTTTGTCAAAGGTAAATCTTATTATACCATAAAAGTGTTCACCTTATAGTATATATATTTAGCTCTGAGTATTAATAAAATATTAAGAGCTGCATAACTATGTTAACGTTGTACCTTTTCATATTTCTTCCATGCATCCCCTCTACCACCTTTTTTCTCCTGTCAGCGACATAGCTCACTAGCACATGTTCTTTCAGAACCCTGAGATCATTGAAATTGCCACACGCCTCTTTTTCCATCATCCCTTAATGCCTTGCATGCATCTTTACTATTAATGGCATAAAGCAGAGTTCAGCTCAATTTCACAGGCAACACAAGTGTGGCTGCTGCAGTTTGTATCAAATGTATAACCAAGGGTGAGCAAAATAGAGTTCAAAATGAACTGTGTGTAAGTCTCTTCCAATACATAGAGTTATACCCCTTCATGTTGACCAGTCACAATCTGGGTATCCTCTAGTCCCAGCAAAGTGTACTCTGACCTGGAATTTTCCTCTCCATCTCCAGGATGCAGTAAGTTTCTAATAAACATCCCATCTAATGTTAACCTTGATAAATGCCCTGGAGCACCAAGACAAGAGGATTGCAGCTAGGCAGGACCCCTCTACTTCTCATATCATCAATAGAATAGTCAGAGCTGGTCCTATTGAAATGGGCAGAGTTTGAGTCACTGGAGATCAAAACTTTTAATAACATATATAAACTCAGGGCTTTCCTGGTGGTCCAGAGGTAAAGAATCCACCTGCCAATGCAGAAGACACCAGTTGAATCCCTGGTCTGGGAAGATTCCACATGGTCGGGGCAGGGCGGGGTGGGGGACAACTAAACTGGTGTGCCCACAACTACTGACGCCTGTGTGCCCCAGAGTCCGTGCTCCACAACAGAAGGCAGCGCAATGAGAAGCAACACGACCACAACTAGAGAAAAAACCACTGTGCAGCAAAGAAGACCCAGCACAGCCCAAAATAAATTTGAATATATATATATGTATGTATACATGTACACACATACACACACACACATATATATATATATGTATACATACCCTTTATTTAAGAAGGTGAAATAGCTCCATGTGTCCTCCCGGTCTGGTTAGATAGGGACAAGCAGGGGAAATTGAGTAAGAAAACCAAAGTACACAAAAAAACCCAGTATTGCCAGACACAAAACAGGATTCAATCCTTTACAGAAGTCTTGCCTTTGCTTCCTTTTCTCTTTCCGTAAGCCTTGTAATTGAATGTTGCGAACTCTTATCAAGAAGAATAAACCTACGGGTTTCCCCTCCCCCAAACAAGAAAAGGTTAAGCGTTTAATTACAGGCCCTCCAACTATCATTTGTGCAATTAGCAATTAACTAGAATCGTTGATGGGAGAATGGAGAGCTGTACTAGCGTGCAGCTCTCCTCCTCATCCCAGGCAGGGTTATTTTAGTCCCACTCTATTACAGAGGACAAACCACAAGCACAAGCACTCTCCTTACACACACGCTCCCACTTAAAGACACATTGAATTTTTTTTTCCAAGCAAAAATGGCATCTCAGCGTTCAACTGAGACAAGCAGCCCCAACCCCACATCAGAGTACCCCAAACGTTTAGATCCACTCCTCCTCATCACTCTGAAATGGAGAGGAGACCCAAGGAAGAAGCTACCTACCAGCCTCCTAGTACCAGCCTCTCTTTGGGGAACAGGAGAGGGTGGTATAGAGAGATGCGTGTTGCCCCTGGAAGCTGCAAGTCCCCCTCCCCGGGCTGTAAGCCCCGTTAGTGAGAAGGCGGTGGCGACAGCCTCAGTAGTTGCATCAGTGCTAACTGCTGCTGCTGCATTTACTGTTGGCGGCTGCCGGGAAGGTACAGTAACGACTGTAGGGAGCGCACAGCTGCGGCGGCAGGTTCCCTGGATCAGGAAATTAGGGCAGGCACCGGGGATTGGAGGCGAGGGCGGTGCGCGAGCCAACCAGCGGCCGCCCCGGGCCCCCGTGAGCTCCCGGCGGACGCGCGGAGCAGCCAGGCCCCGGGAGCAGTCCGGGTGGCAGCGGCGGCCACGGCCACGGCCGCTTACGCTCACACCCGCACGCAAACTCACACACACCCCCGGCGCACGCACCTGCCGGCCCGGGAGCTTATAAGAGGAGCGCGTCGAGGGGGAGGAGGGCTGAAGCCGCCGCCCCCGCCCCCCCCCACCTCCCCGCTGACCACTCCCCCTCCTGCCCCCTCCTCGCTCCTCACCCCGCGCTCCAGCCGCCGCCAGTGTGGGTTCTCCGAGACCCGCTCCGTTCTCTTCTGTCTTCTCCGCTCTCGGCTCCCCACCCCCTCTCCCTTTCTCCCCTCCTCTTCCCTCGGCTCTTCTGCAGCGCCTGCATTATTTTCTGCCCGCGGGCTCGGCTTGCACTGCCGCTGCAGCCCGGGGAGGTGGGTAGGCGAGTGGGTTAGCTGGTGAGGGGGGGGGGCGGAGATCGTGCAAGTTGTAGAGGAGGGGGTGCCCTCTTCTTCCCTGCTCCCTTTCCCCCCCTTTCAAACTCCTTCCCCTCCTCCCCCTTCCCCTCCTCCCTCCCCGCCCCCACCTCCTTCCTCCTTTCCGAAGGGCTGGTAACTTGTTGTGCGGAGCGAGCGGCGGCGGCGGCGGCGGCGGCGGCGGCACCATCCAGGCGGGCACCATGGGCACGTCCGCGCGCTGGGCTCTCTGGCTGCTGCTCGCGCTGTGCTGGGCGCCGCGAGAGAGCGGCGCCACCGGAGCCGGTGAGTGAGGACGCGGCGCTCAGCGGGCTGCCGGGACCCAGCCGGGGCGCCAGGGGGCCCCAAGGCGCGGGTCTCCTTTTGCCCACCTCCCCCCACCCCCTCCTAGGAGGCGCCTCTCCGCTCTTGTCGCCTTTCTCTCTCTCCCTCCCCACCCTGGTGGCGCCTCTGAGCTGTCAGCACCGCGGCTCTTTGGTGCCGGGCTGGTCGGGGTGGGGGGTGGGGGGTGGACAGTGGGGTTTGGGGTGTCCTAACGCCTTTCCCGAACTAGTCGTCTTCATTCCCTTCCGCTCCTTCTGCTCAAGCCTCTGCTCTGTCTCGTTTTTCACTCTGCTGGGCCAGGGATGGGTGATGTGGGCTTCTAAGCCATTGAACAATGGTTGTATCTCCTCTGCCAGGCGGAGTGTTAGGAAGGAGGCAGAGGGCCGGGTGGGCCGAGACGTGCGCTGCAGCCCCGGGCACGCTCCTCCGACTTCCAGGGAGGTTGGGAGTGGGCGGCGGATGAGGGAGGGCGCCTCTGGGGATGCGGGGCGCCGGTGCCGACCCGCTCTGGAGTCCCCAGCGGCGGTGAGGGGGCGTACGTTCGGTGGGCTGCGGCGGCCGAGTCTCCGGCGAGTGGCGAGAAGTGCACAGCTTTCGCACCCGGACGGCGACTCCCCGGGCACCGGGCCGCCTCTGGAGTGAGGGTTAGAGGACGAGTGAGGCTTGAAATAGGACTCCCCTCTAGATGTTTCTCCCCTCTTCCCCTTTCCACTCTTCGGGCCGCAATCGTAAACCTCTCGGTCTCCAGGAGAGCTGAACGGGGGAGGGGAGTGGAACGGAGACTTAATCAGGTTAGTTTGCTGAGCCTCGTTCCCGGTGAGATTTCCTCGAGAGGAATCGAGTCCTAATCTGGCGCCTGTAATTAGTCCTCATTCTAAACAATAGATCAGAGGGAGTAGCGCGGGAGCTGGGAGAGCTGGTGTACGACTGTGGTTTGCAGGGGGTGGGGGTACTGCTGTCGGGTCCCCAGGGTCTACCTCACTGGGCCTGGAGCCCTGTCCTCAACCACGCTCCCACTTGGGGCCGCGCAACTTTCCCAGGCAGGCGTCAGCAAGCCCTTCTGAGAGGATTCGGTGAAAATCCTCGCGGGTCCCCGAAGCTATCTCGACCGGACACCAAGGGGCTGGCTCGCCAGCTCTGGGGAGTTGGGATGGAAAACGGCCCGCGCCTTAAGTACCCACTCCAGAGTCCCTAGCTCCTGTCGCCCGGTGGCTTGGGAGGCCTGCCAGCCTGCAGTCACGAGTCTCCTAAAGTGAGAGAGAACTTTAAAGTGTGTGGTCAAGCAGCCCCTCAAGCAGTACTTGGAGCGGGGGTTGGAGGAGGGGGGGAGGCTGAGTCTCCAAATGCCCCCCCTGCCCTTAGGTTCTGACTGTCCCGAGCGTGAGAAGCTGGGACGGGCTTTTCTGCACTCTGCGATTGGCTGGCAGCCCGATCACGGTTAGATTGGTCACGTGACTCCACGGACTGGTGATTTAGCAGCTTGAGAAATGTTATCTTTAAGGGAACGTGAAAAATGGACAGGCTTCAATGGACTGCCCTCTCAAACTCTTTCCCTTGCCTGGACTCCTTGAAAAAGGCGTGTGTGTAGTGAAGATGGCCTCTGATGTGTAACCAGACGGAGCTTGGAAAAGCTCTGCTTATGAAAGTTTTCAGACTCTAGCATTAATCATTAATGGATGAGCAATACTAACTTACTAAACGATTTCTCAGAGTAGTGCCATGACTTGCATTACACCTTTCATATCGTTTCAAAAGATTAAGATACACCAGAATCTACTGATGGTGCTCCGGGAAGGTGGGAGAGATGATTCATTTTTGCTGTATGTTCTGTTCATATTCTTTTCAGATATAATAACTTTTCATTGGAGTTTAACTTTATCTTAAAGAATGCTAGGAATTCACCTAAATTGTCAAAGTAAGTTAGTTGAAGCCATATATTCACCTTGTATCAGGTAGGTTAGTGTCCCTTTTGCTCCCCTAGGTCACATGTGAAATACGTGACAAGCCGTGAACAGTGGAGAATAGAAGCCCATGCAAAACTTAAATTCTTCAAAGGAAAGGAGACACATCTTTTGTGAACTGGAGGAAATTTAGGGTTGGCTGAGGTAGATATTGACCTGAACTAACCCAGATTGCCTCCTGTCTGAAGTTCAAAGCCCCAAGGCATGTGGGCTGACTTTTTGACCCTGGTCTTATACAGTCCGCCCCAAACATACTCATGATGCTGGTTTAAAATACTCTAGGACAGAGGAGGTGTGCTCAAAGACTTTGGCAAAAAAACTTAAGTTAGGCTAAACCACCAACCAACCCTGGGAGCTGTAGGACATTTTTCTCCAGCTTAGATAATCAAGATTAGGGTCTAGAGTACCATATATTCATTAAGGCCAGAGCCTAGGAGAACCAAGGTTTTGTGAGAGCTATTCAGATATGGCTAGTTACCAACAAAAGAGTAGACAGAACTTCTGTTGTGGGGAGTGGGTTGGTGAAATTGGTAGTGCCTGAAGGGATAGGAGAACAGAGGGCTGGGGAAAAATAAATCTGACTTACCCAGATAGCACCAAGAGAAGATGTGACAATGATGACCACAGTCCCCAGCTAGATTAGAGTAAGCATGTGAGCAGGGACTCTGGAGGAGTGTCACCAGTCAAGCTTTCCTTGGCAGTGACAGCCACCAGCGGTCTGGAGCAGCACTGTCCCCCAGATCATCCCACTGCCCACTTCACGTGACATCTAGCTATGTACCTGCCTACCTGCCCTGAGTCATTCTGATTCTTTGCTCAAACTGTTTGAGTCGCTAGGTTCCTAAAGCGTGTATATAAAAGGCCAAGTTCAGTACAGCTGCCAAATATCAGGACATCAGTATAACCATACTGCATATTTTAATTATAGCCACCTACATGCTCAAAAGAAGTGCTTCTGCCTTTTGAAAAATCAGATAACCATAAACTCCATTTCACTTGAGTAATTTTGTTACAACTCTACAAGAGGTGAAAAACAGTCACAAGCCCCTTCTGTTCCAGGAGGAGTGTCAAACTGATCAAGAGCAAGAACTCTTAGAGCAGAACACAGCCATAAGATTAAGGGAACACATAGCCCTCCAGCTGTATAGCTTCAGGTTTTGATCTTGACACCAGAAGACGTGGAGCACAGCCTAGAAATAATGGAGACCATTTTCTAGTGCTTACAGAATGTGAATAAAGTCGTCCCTCCCAGTAGAGGGAATAATGATCAAATTTAGGCAGTCATCTGTACAATTTCAAGTCATAATTAAATTTACTTTGGATACTGACCTTTCTTTGGATGACCACCTTCACATACTAGTCTGTGCAAATCAAATCCCTTAAAGGACTATCAGAAGGACCATAAGCTTATGATCAAACTTCCTGCCTTAGAAACATTTCTCAGCACGGGCTAATACAGCTGCTGTCCAGGTGGTTAGACTCTGTATTGCTTAGTTTGTTCCTGTCTGTGCTTAGGTCACAGCACAGAGACTGCTTTCATGACAAAGAGTCCAAGAATATGTTGGGCAGAGGTGATGGATGAGATGTACCTGATGAGCAGAAGTAAGTGGTCCAGGGTAGTTGTGTGGCCCATCTAAAGAGTTGTCTGGCTAGGAAATCTGGAAATGGATAGCTCTTCATAAGACTTAAAGGCAGAGAACCCCTGGAAAAGGAAACTGCAACCCACTCCCATATTCTTATCTGGGAAATCCCATGGACAGAGGAGCCTGGCAGGCTACAGGTTGCAAAGAGTCAGACATGACTTAGTCACTAAACAAACAACAAAAGGCAGAGAATGACTTAGTTCTGGGAAAATCTGGCTTTATAACTGAAAATTATCTCAGTTTCACTCTGTGCATTATTTCAGTCTAAATTGGTGTCTCTTTGCTAAGTTCTTCTGTTGGTTTGCAAAAGAAATTCTAAACATCATTAATACCACTTAATGATGGTATTGAGCCCCTGGTGGTTCAGACAGTAAAGAGTCTGCCTGCAGTGCAGGAGACCTGGGTTCGATCCCTGTGTTGGGAAGATCCTCTGGAGAAGGAAATGGCAACCCACTTCAGTATTCTCGCCAAGAGAATCCCATGGACATGGGGTCGTAAAGAGTTGGACACGACCAGTGACTTCACTTTCACTGATGGTATTAGGTGCCATTAGACACATTATGATGCTTAGATAGACTAGATGCACTGCAGGGACTAAATGAAATGGCAGGTGACACCATAAAATTAGCACACTTTCCTCTTCAGGTGAAGTTTCCTGAAAAAGCTTGGGCCTGTTGGCTATTTGTGGACGCTAAATTAATAAGAGAATGCCTGCTGGATGCTGTGAGAGTAAATACAGAGATGTGGCTAGAAATGGCTTACTCTTTGCTTAGAGCCTTTGCCCACTTTGTACTTTAAAAATGCTACATGGGTAGGTAAAGCAGGGAAAGGGTATTCATGGCCCTGTATTTAAAGAGATAACTTTGGGGACAGAACTGTAAGACAGGACCACTGGCTAGAGTTGTTGACCTTGCCACCCTACCTTGGGTCATCTGAGTTGGCGTTACTACCTGGTTGCCTTTATATATTTTGATGTGGTGACTGTGGTAGGGAGTGGGGTGGGGTATCTGGTGGGGCCTGCAATTTGCCAAGCAAGGGAGATGATAAAAACCTTGGTGATAGACATTTGGAAATTAAATACTTCATGTTATAATTCTTCCCCCAAATACCATGAGTAAATAAGGTTTGTTTTATAGAGCACCTCTCATCTTTAGTTTTCTTAAGACACCTTCCCTAAGTCTGAGTTATTAACTGATCTGTAGATTCACTAAGTAGGGGGTAGATTGATGCCAGCCTTCTTTGTCCAGTTGCTCAAAACCATATGCCCTCCATTTACTGAGTGCCCACCATTTACTGAGTGCCCACCATATGCCATATAGCCCCAGACATAGGGGACACAATGACCAGGGAGCTGGGCTCCTCTTTCATTAGTCTAGCGGGGAAGTCAAACCAGGAAATCCGTGATCCAAAGACAGCCTGGATAGAAGCTCTGGATGGGAGCAAGCAGACCCAGTGGTTAAGACTTAATCATAAAAGAGGCAGGTAACAGCTGAGAATTGCTGGAGGTCCCACACGTCACGTGGGCCACAGCTTATGAAGTTTCTCAGAAACTATCAAAAACTTAAGACTCTCATTCCATCCCTGCAGATGATTCTGCAAAGGTGATAGGGCTCCAATGACAATGTATGCCTGCCAGCATTACCAAAGAATGCTACAATCTGTCAGAGATAAAAGTCCCTGAAACTTCTAACAGTGTGCCGCTGCTAACTTTCCCTGCACGCTGTGTTGGAACCTCTCTGCTCACGTGGAAATGAGGTTGGTGTACCTACCCTGACACATTCATTCTGCTGACGTTGCATGATAAAGTATCATGAAGATGAGGTGAAAGTATTCTTGTAGGCATAGGGAACTGTGGCCTTTGAAACCTAAGAGCCTTTCAGAGTATTCTAGCTAGTAAAACAACTGCTCACACTTGGTTTCAAGCTCAGAAAACCTGGAAAGAATGATGTGGGGGCGGGGGAAGAAGTCTGTAGACCGGTTTCATTAGCGAACTAATAAATCAGCAGATGTGTCAGAGAATACCCACTAGTGCCTAAAGAATCTTTCGATGTCAGGCACCAGGTCCCAAGAGAGAAAGACACCTTGCAGGCCCTGCCTTGAGGGATCTCCATCCATAGAGATGGAAACAGGTAGGTGAGTACATCCCAGTATGTGAGAGCTATGTGACAGGCACAGGAGATGATGAGAAAGCCTCCAAACCACCCCCAAGTTGGTCAAGAAAGGACTTGAAGATATCGTTCAAGGATGACATTTGAGTGGGGTGGTAAGCAAGACGGAAAAGCTGGGGAAAATGGATAGGAAACCAGACTCAATCGTAGAGCTGTGGAGAAGCCTGCCAGTGATCCCATCCCTGGCATTCCAGGCCTTCCTCGGCTGCCTGATTCACCATTTTGATGTGAAGAAAGAGCATGGCAGCCTGGAGGTAGAGGAACAGGAGATCAGTTTAGATTAGGTGAGAGCTTGGACACACCCAGGGCTTGATGGCAAAATACCAGGGGAGAAGGATCTAGGCTTGTTATTGAACTACTGATTTAGAGTAAGCAGTGGGTCAATCAAAGATGAGGCACAGGGGGAGGGGAAGACGGATTTTTAGAAGAACCTCTTCACTGCACATGCCTTCATGGTATCGAGGTAGATTTTACCTAATAGCATAAAGGCTTTACGCCAGGGATGTCATCATAATATCTGCTGTTAGACTGACTGCTGTCACCTATGTCCACCGAGTGATGTGCGTAAGGGCTTATGGGGCGGGTACTGTAGAGAGCAACACTGAGAATGAAGTGGTCAAAGTAGTCACTGGCTCGTCGGCAGAATCTTAGCCTCCTGACCTTCCCACGGTGGTTTCAAAATGTGGTCAGGAATCAGCAGCGTCGACATCCTCTGGGAACTCAACAGAAATGCAAACTCAGGCCCCACACTAGACCTCCTAAACCAGAATCTCTGGTGTGGGGGCACATGGTGTTTTAACAAGTATTTTGCAGTCTAGTCAAGGCTATGGTTTTTCCTGTGGTCATGTATGGATGTGAGAGTTGGACTGCGAAGGCTGAGCGCCGAAGAATTGATGCTTTTGAACTGTGGTGTTGGAGAAGACTCTTGAGAGTCCTGTGGACTGCAAGGAGATCTAACCAGCCCATTCTGAAGGAGATCAACCCTGGGATTTCTTTGGAGGGAATAATGCTGAAGCTGAAACTCCAGTACTTTGGCCACCTCATGCGAAGAGTTGACTCATTGGAAAAGACTCTGATGCTGGGAGGGATTGTGGGCAGGAGGAGAAGGGGACAACAGAGGATGAGATGGCTGGATGGCATCACTGACTCGATGGACATGAGTTTGGGTGAACTCCGGGAGCTGGTAATGGGCAGGGAGGCCTGGCGTGCTGCAATTCATTGGGTTGCAAAGAGTTGGACACGACTGAGCGACTGAACTGAACTGAACTTGCAGGCTTCTGATACCAACCTGACCTTGAGAAACACTGACTTTTCCCACCCACAAAATGAATAACTTCCCAAATGTATCAGGAGGGCCTTTGCTCACTCTAGACCAGAAATCCAAGCACTGTGGTTCTCTAGGAAAAGACCTGCAGGAGATACTGAGGCACCTTTTTTTAAAAAATCAAAATAGGGATAGGGAAGGAAGCAAGGGCTCTGTCTCAACTATAAGGCTGTGTTAGGATAGGGTCAGCCTGACAAGTGATACTACCTCATTCTGGATTAATTTAAACTGACGCTACTACCCAGATCACAAGTCAGCAGAATATTCTGGAAGGAAGTGGTCCCGGTCAGGTGCGCTCTTTGGTATGCATGCTCAGTCACATGGTGTCTGGAGCCAGACTACCCAGGTTCAAATTCTAGTTCTGCCCAAGGTGATCTTGGCAAGTGCTGTCCTTCCCTTTTCCAAACAGCTTCTCTGATGTGTAAAAGGGGAATGGTAGTTTTGACAGTGTAGTATTGGAGAGCTAAATCAACTGAAAGAGTGAGGTCTTAGAGTAGTGTTTGGCTAACAGTAAAAAAAAAATAATAATAATAAGTTATTTATCCATGATTCTCAAGATCATCTCAATCCACTGTAAATAGGGAAACTGACAATTGAACTATAGTACTGAGTGAATCAGAAGGATCAACCTAATTATTTCACAGTGTTTAGTTGACCCCTCCTGATTCTCAGAGACTGACTTAAAGCCCAGAACACAGCTCAGACCCTCTTTCCCATTTCCTCTTACTAACCCTCTTCCCTTGGAGGAAAACTTCTGTGCTGACTTGGAAAGCTGCTTGTCCTAAAATGAGTTTTAGCCTAAGAATAGAAAGATTGGCGTTCAAGTGGCAAGCAGTAGAAGTGAGCTCAACTAAAAATAAATGCCCTTGGCGGCCCCAGAAGTGCCAAAACAAATGGACTGAAGAAATCCCAGGAGATGATAATACCCGTGTGCTCAGCAACAGGAGGCCTGTGAGAGATGGGAACATGTGGCCTTGCTAGTTCCAGCAGTGTGGCAGCCACAGCCCCTCTGTACAGAGTGAAGTTCATGTCTGAGCTTGACACAGGAACATCTCTTTGTTGTGGGCGTTTCTTTTGGACCGCTCCTGCAAAGGTGCCACTCGGAGCCCTACAGAAAACTCTGGCCCATTTGGAAGGCTTGGCATTTACTGTAAGATCTATACAGTTTTTTTTCCCAAAGCTTACGTACTGTTCTTCCATATTAACCCTTACAGGGACAATTAGACAACAACAGCAAGCTGCCTGTTAAATACATGAAAACCCCTGAGTTTCTTGGAGCCAGTGAAATGCCAGCATATCTGGGTAGCAACGTTACCTATTTAGGTAATAAGCAAGGCTTCCATTTGTTGAGTCTGGTATCAATTGTGTGACAGTAAGCAAGGAATCTTCAGTGTTTCTGGGCATTCAGTCATTACAAATGTAAACAGCCATGTGGAGGACTAGGTCCAAGTGACTTCCAACCCCCTGGCCCAGAGGCAGGGGTATTCATCCCAAGTATTAGAGCTGAAAGGAGACCCAGATCTAGTCTGACTGTTAGATCTCTTAAAGCTGTAGGGCCCTTTCCAAATTCTTACACAAAATTTCAATGTTGAAAAGAAATACTGGTTGAAACAGAGACAGAACACCCAGGTTCCCTGCTGTCATACCCTTTCCCCTCACTTCAAACCACCTCAGTGCTGCAGAAGCATTCCTGTGAACCCCATGACTTTAAGGAACCCACTAAGAGTCCCATTTACTCTGACTTTTCACCTTTCTGAGCCAATAGACCCTGAAATAGAGAATGCCTAGCGCTTGTACTTATAACTATTTTTTTGAGGCATCATTGGCTTTAGCTTAGCCTAAGCATTAAAAGGACCTTGGGTGTCAATGATTTCGAGCTCACCCTGTTCCCTTTATGAAAGTATAATACTGAACTGGAGACTTAACTGTCATGGCTGGAAATAGACTACAAAGCCACAATCCTGTAATCCCCCAAAGCTTTGCAAACCAAAAGCTTCTTAACTCATTTGGTGCTTCCTGGAGCTCTGCACGGCAGCATTCCTAGGTGGGCACCACAGGTGTAAAGGGAGGATCTTCTTGAAACCTGGACAGAAAACTCACTGCACTGCAACCAGGTTGCTGAGCTGTCCCCCAACACTGCCCATCCCTGTACAACACAGGGAATTAAACAGAACTAGGAAGCCCTGTTGGAGAAGGCAATGGCATCCCACTCCAGTACTCTTGCCTGGAAAATCCCATGGACGGAGGAGCCTGGTGGGCTGCAGTCCATGGGGTCACTAAAGTGTCAGACAGGACTGAGAGACTTCACTTTCACTTTTCACTTTCATGCATTGGAGAAGGAAACGGCAACCCATTCCAGTATTCTTGCCTGGAGAATCCCAGGGACAGGGGAGCCTGGCGGGAGGCTGTCCATGGGGTTGCACAGAGTTGGACACGACTGAAGCGACTTAGCAGCAGCAGCAGCAACAGGGAGCCCTGTGGCTCAAACAGTAAAGAATCTGCCTACAATGCAAGATACCTGGGTTCGATCTCTGGATTGGGAAGATCTCCTGGAGAAGGAAATGGCGACCCACTCCAGGATTCTTGCCTGGAAAATCCCATGGACAGAGGAGCCTGGCGGGCCACAGTCCATGGGGTCACGAAGCGTTGGACACTGAGCAACTAACACACACACAGGGAACCCTGTCTGCCCAGGAGCAATCTCCCAAAACAAAGTGCTTAGGAAATAAGAAACTGAGGCATGGCCATGTAGCTTAGCATCTTTCTTCTCCTCTCTTTAAAGAAAGGACCCTTTATAAAGTCAGCTAGCTTTACCCAGCCCCACCTCAACCCTGCTCCTCTTTTAAACAAGCGGGGATGGCTGGTTAGTAGCATACTCCACTCCAACCCATTATTTACCATTCTTGATGGAGAGCTGTGTGTGCTATGGTAAAACATAGCTTTATGACTGACCTTTGGGCAGAAGCTTGGGTGAAGGGGAAACATCTGAGATTAAAAAAAAAGGTAGAAATTAAACTTTTGTTTTGTCTAAAGATACTGGAATAAACACTAAGAAAATGCCTGCGTCTGTCCTAAGTCCACTCAGCAGCCACTCTTGAGGCAGCGTTGCTGGGGTTTTAGCCCAGTATTTGTTACTGTTGATGACTTGTATGTAACAGTTACATTCAGAGAGCCTCCTTCAGGTGAGAGTGGACTAAACAGCAGCCTTAGACTATTGTGTGCCCGTCTTTAATCTCAGAGCAGCTTGAGTGTCTATAAAATCTGTAACTTCAAGACTCATTTTTAAAGAGATCTGCCAGGTACCTAACCCCGAAGTGGAAAACTATTATCTGTTGTCTACTTTAAAGTCCTATCCAAGTCAGATTATATGGTTCTTTTCCATGTTTTTTGCATCTCATTTTGACCAAACAGCTTTTGGTAACGAAAACCTTTTGAAAAGGTATTCTAAGTGCAACCTGACTTTTCTGTCATATATGTATATTTCTGTTCTCTGACTATAAATTGTTCTTTTTTTTTTTTAACCTTTTCAAATACAGTACTCAAAGTAGATTCTCACCACTCCCACAGCCTTCAGAGGTAGTACGGATAAAGCACTATAGCCAGTGGGCCCTGGTTCAGATACCCCCCCAGCATTTGGCTTCAGTCCCTGGTCGGGGAACATCCAAATGAATAAATAATAAAAAATGGTTAAGATTGTAAATTTTAAAAAACCCAAAAAACTGGGGCTGGGCAGAATTCCCTGGTGGTGCAATGGTTAGGACTTAGTGCTTTTACTGTTGGCATCTGGATTCGGTCCTTGGCCAGGAAATTAAGACCTTGCAAGCCATGTGGTGGGACCAAAAAATTAAAATGTTTTAAAAAGTGAAAAATGAAATATAGGTAGGAAGTGCCATTGAGTCACACCCCTTTGAATCTGGGTCCTAGCTTAACTAGACTCATGAGGGCAGAATGATACATATAGTTTTGAAACGAGCACATTCAGTACCTAAGTAATCACACGCCCATATAGTAAACTAGGACCAACTTTTAATCTTCCTGGGAACTAGCCACAAAGCCTAGAATGCTCCCGGACAGTAGGGAGTAGCTGATAGTAGGGAGGCCAACTAGACCACTGTGTACATAACGCAAGAGTCCCAGTCTGTGCTTGTCTCTATAGCATCTGTTCTCATTCCTGCATGTCACAGCTGCAGATGCTAAAAGGTGCAGGAAGGCTCAAGGCTTTCTGCTTGGAAGGCCTCCCTAAGGATTCTACATGAACTGTATGCCTCCATTGGCTGGTTTTCTCGAATAGTTGCAGTATCTCAGCATTTAGCACCCAGATCTTTGCCTTTTGTCTCAAAGAAATTACATCCTCCAGGAGGACAAACCTGCTAATGACAGGAAACACCTGAATGTTAGCTGCCCCACGGCCGGCAAAAACTAAGCGCCCTACTTCCAAGTGTTCATTCTTGCCATTATGCGAATTATATTTGTCCACTGAGCACAGGAAAACAGGCTCAGAGAAACAGAATACAGGTGTGCGGCTTCACCCTGTTTTGCTGTTCTCGCATCACTGAGTTAAAAATGATTTCCCTTTATTTAGGTGTGCAGAAAAGGGAACCCTCCTACACTGTTGGTGGGAATGTAAGTTGGTACAGCCACTATGGAAAACAGTACGGAGGTGCCTTAAAAAATGAAAAATAGAACTACCATATGATCCTGCAATCCCACTCCTGGGCATATATATGGAGAAAGTCATAATTCAAAAAACTACAGGCACCCCTGTGTTCATTGCAGTGCTGTTTACAATAGCCAAGACATGGAAGCAATCAAAATGTCCATGGACAGAGGAATGGATAAAGACGATGTGATATGTGTATATTTGATTAGCCAAAAAGTTCATTTTAAAGACCCAAATGAACTTTTTGGCCAACCCAATACAATAAAATATTACTCAGCTATTAAAAAGAAATGAAATAATGCCATTCGCAGCAACATGGACAGAACTTCAGATTATCATACTAAGTGAAGTCAGTCAGACAAAACACATATCATATGATATCACTTATATGTGGAATCTAAAAAGCGGATCCAAATGAACTTGTCTACAGAATTGACTCACAGCCTTTAAAAACAAACTTATGGTTACCATAGGGGAAATGGGGGAGGGGTAAATTAGGAATATGGGATTAATACGTATACACTGCTGTATATATGAAGGAGATAATCAACATGGACCTAATGTATAGCATAGGGAACTCTACTCAATGTTCTGTAGTGACCTATGTGGGAAAAGAATCTGAAGAAGAATGGATATATGCATAACTGAATCACGTTGCTGTATACCTGAAACTAACACGTTTAAATCAACTCTCATATAGAAATTAGATTAAAAAAAATGATCTCCCTTCACCTCTTAACTGTATCTTCTTCATGCTTTTTATCTTGGAGTCATTTTGTAAACGTATCTTTTCCCAATTAGACTCAAATTCTAAGACAAGGAGCCATGTATTAACCTCACCTCTATCCTTGCCACCTCTTCTAAATCTCCTTTACTTTGCTCATAATAGAAACATCATTGATGAGCAACAATATAGAATGTGGGCAAGAAATGCCATTAAAGGATTAGGGTTTGGCTGCATGATTATAGTGACACAAAATGACTTAAACAATTGAGAGAAATGAGTCCACAGGTGAACCCCTGCCCCACCAGCTGCAGTTTGTAGGCAATCTATGTTGCTTATATCACTATTCCAGCCTCCATGCCTAGTTTTCAGGAACCAGAAAGGAATAAAATTGAGGAAACTGGATCCCCTGTCCCTTTGAGGATATTTCCCAGAAACTATATATACCATTTCTGCTTACATCCATCAGCCAGAACATCCGATGGCTATGCCTCCTGCAAGAGAGACTGGGAGATCTAGTTTTATGTAGATAGTGTGTGCTCAGCTAAGAACTCATTACTGTCAGCCACTGCTCAAGGCCCATGCAGCTCCAGCCCCTACAGTGTTACAGCCTCTGAGGCTGCACCTGTCCCTCTGAGAGGACACCTATCCATGGGTTTTAGGTAACTAGCATCTCTAACTTACCATCCGGGTGTCCCAGCTTAGCTAAGTGTTCCCTCCTGCTTTTAGGAAGAAAAGCCAAATGTGAAGCCTCCCAGTTCCAGTGCACAAATGGCCGATGTATCACACTGCTGTGGAAATGCGATGGGGATGAAGACTGCACGGATGGCAGTGACGAGAAGAACTGTGGTAAGTAAAGAGCTGCACAGTCTCACCTGTCTCCTCACTAGGACTTGGGCATTTTCCTGAAAAAGGACAACGTTGTCTTCGCTTCTACAGATGTGTTAAGATTCTGAATCTACTCCTAAGAACTGCTTTGAGCCAGAGTCCGAAGATTCTATACTTTCTGGTCTAGGAGGAATACAACCGAGTGTGTGAGGTTATTGACCTGAGTATGGAATCGTGAAGATAAAGTGGAGTTCCTTTCAAATGAAAGGACCTGGCTGATCTTAGATCAGGCAAACTTTTGCTGTAGGAAGCTAGGGAAAGGGAGGGGAGGACCAGGAATAGAGACAGAAGACTGCTTAGAAAAGACTTTTTTAAAATTCTCAAATGGTTTTGACCCCCCAAAAGCAAGCCATGGACAGTAAGAAATCCCTTGCAGCTTCAGAGATTAATTAATTCCTGTCATATTTAGTCAACTTCATCTAGCATATTTAGTTGCTAAGTGTAGTCAACTAGCCTATTTAGTCAACTTCAATTTGGATTCTACAAGCCATGTTCTATGAGTCCCAGTAACTCATAAGTCAGCCCAGATCAAAGATCAAATAAGGATTCTTTTACAAGTCCTTTTCTCCAGAGATGCTAATTTTAAAGCACTAGACAGGATGGGAGACATTCTATTCCCCCAAGAAAACAGGGATATACCATTATACTGATCGATCAGCATTTATTAAAAGATTATTGTGAGAAATGACTGCTTTTGCAATTGGTGTGACCTCTGATTAAGCCAGGACAGCTGTGAACTACATGCCATGATGGCATTTAGGGACCTTGGATACAAGCTGAAGTTTGCTTTATGATCCCTTTGTTCCATGTCATTAAATTGCTGAAACAAGGTTGTTCATGAATATCGGTGATAATGTTGTCTTTTACCTTTTAAAAGGCGTTACATAAAGATATCTGCTATACAAATTAAAAATACGGAAGAAAAATAGAAGCTAAGTATAGTTGTCATCAACTGCTATCTTGTTAGGCCCTTGCCTACTTCTTCATGCATCATTACTAAAATTCGGTAGTATAAACATCCTGGCAGGCTGTCCTGTGCTTGAGCTCTCAGAGCAGTATCGTGGATGCCTGCATGCCAATATGTAAATTAGTAGCTCATTTGGAAGCAGAGTAAGTCCATTCTGCAATCTCAGGCAAGAAGCTTATCTCCAGTCTCAGGACCAAGAATAGTTCTATGTGACATGTTTACATCTTTGCATTCCAAAGCTAAGATCTTAATCTACTCTGCAAGATACTGAGCTCCATGCTCTTTCTGTGTTACCTGGATAATATAATTCTTTCACTAGTTTTCTCACTAAAGGACCTCACTCTTGTCAACCGTGCTCTTGCTGAAAGGAGTAATTCTTCTTCTATGCTAAACTATGTATTTGGCAAAACCCTTTTATGTTCTTAGAGAGTAATTATTATCTCCATGTTTGGAAGTTCTGAAGTCTTACTTTACCATCTGACTACCTCAGCAGAAACTAACCTGAGTCACTGTAGGGGTCATCACTGGCTTTTCCTAAAACAGTCTCCACATCAATCAGCCCTAGCTGCATCACAGAAGACTTGGAAGAGATAAGGAGGTAGGTGTGCAAACACTCTAGGTCACACAAAATGGGAGAAAGGAAATATATACTTGGCCATAACCTGTCTCTGCCTTCCAGGTAGGAGAGTAGAGAAGGAGAGTGGGAGCTTGGCTCAGGCAGCTGTGAATGCTTATTTGCAGATGTTCTGCCATGAAAGGCTACACAATTACTTAACACTTCTAAAGCCACTTCCTATTTTTCCTGTCCAACCTCTTGATGTTGAACTTGGTTACAACTTCAGCAGGGCTTTTTCTTTCAAGCATGTCAACTAGCATATTTAGTCAGCTCAACTTGGATCCTACAAGCCATGTTCTATGAGTCCCAGGAACTCATTCTTCTACAGGTGTTAGGCTGAACTGATAAATCAGTAACTCAGATACCCTCAGTATGGAACTAGTAGTTCTGTCTCCCCATGACACGTCTAAATTTCTATCCATCTCTCAAGGCCCAGTTCAAATACCCCATCTTCACCCTCCCAGTCTGTGTTCAGAATGGAGAGAGAGAAACCCTAGCAACCTACTGACCCTATTTGTCTTTTGTTCATTTTGTAATACAACCAATCTTTCCTCTCCCTGTAACATCTTATACTTTGTAAATTCATGAAGTCTCTTTATAACCATTCCCTACTCTCTCTTTCACAAGTTCTGAAGAGTATCACAGGGTGAATTACCATAACCGAGACCCTCTGGCATCTTTCTACAGGCTCAGGAGAAGATGGGCCTTGGATATCACTTAAACCATGAACACTGGGGGGGTTTGAGCATTTCAGTGATTTTAGGAGCAGGTGTAAATCTGAAAGTAATATGGCCTTTCTTGTTCCCTTGGCTACACAATTTTAGGATATAAATAATCCTTTTCAGATCATAAGTGATCATCCCATCTTGAGTTCTAGAAGTTGACTATAATCCTGTCTCTCCACTAACAATGCTCATTGCTCAGTTGTGTCCAACTTTGCCACCCTGTGGACTGTAGCCTGCCAAGCTCCTCTGTGTGTGGAATTTTCCAGGCAAGAATACTGAAGTGGGTTGCCATTGGCTTCTCCGGGGGATCTTCCTGACCTGGGGATTAAACCTGCATTTCCTCTGTCTCCCGAATTGGCAGGCGGATTCTTTACCACTGCACCACCTAGGAAGTCACCCCATTAACAATATCTGAGGCCAGCCCAGAGCAGCCCTCTGGTTTCGTGCACTCTGAATTGAGAGTTGTACCTGGCTTAAACCCCTGACTTGAAGTGGCCTCTTTCATATTTTCAATAAATTGTTGACTTTTAGCTGATTTTCCATTCAGAATATTTGTTAAAGAATGACTTAAACTGGAAATTCAAGTAGAAAGTATAGGCACAGGGGCAAAGAAGAATATAACCTAAGAAGGATGCTCTTGGAATGCCCTATGTGGTTCCTTGTCAAGACTCATCTTACTCCCTGGGTAGGGAGTTCCTCATGGGTAGGATGACCAAGCTGCCTACACAGCTTTGCTTAGCACAGTCTTGGAATGACGTTTATCTTCCTGGTAAAAATAAGAGTACCCTCTTTCTACTGAGACTGTGTCAATTTGGACAAATTACATAGTCACCGTAATTAAGGAGAAAAGTCTGCCGTAGTAAGAATTAGTAGCAGAACTGATACCTTGTCTCAAGCTGTTTAACTCTAGTAGTCAGTTATGAGGACTGGCAGCTTCCATAGTAAGTTCAGTGACTTTTAGCTGGTTGATGTGAGCCCACCCTTCGGTTGCTAAATACAACTTCTCTTACACTCAGATTTGAGCTTCCTATATTTCTTATCCAATCAGAAATATTGGTTCCTCTGCCCCAGTACACCTGTAGGGGTGATGGTATTCAGTACTGGAGCTTGGCCTTCTGTCTCTATGCTAAACCCATGTGTTGTTACAAGGTGCCCCTAAAACAGTTACACTGTGAGCCAGTCGTAAGATGAAATGTTTGACTGTTAAACTTATGAAGCACTTGAATGACTTGGAAGAAATGCCTGAAAAGAATGAACTTATTACTCAATCTCAACATTATAAAATGGGAAAGAAGTTCATTGGAAGGGATCCCTTAACTTCAGTGTCCTCCAAGGCTCTCAAATGATCACCTTCCTCCTCCAGGGGAAAGGGAGGGAAAAAAAGATTTTTCTAAGGTCCTGCTGGATATTGGCAGTTGACTGCTAATTGACTTAGCTTTATTTTTAGAATAAAGTATCTCAAATGCAGTTGTACCCCTAATGGGAATGTAGGGTTCTTGGGTGAGTGACTTCAACTTTAACCCTGCAAATCCACTTCTGTAGTGAAGAAGACATGTGCTGAGTCTGACTTTGTATGCAACAATGGCCAGTGTGTTCCTAATCGATGGCAGTGTGACGGGGATCCTGACTGTGAAGATGGTTCTGATGAAAGCCCAGAACAGTGCCGTGAGTGTGACTCGCTTTGGACTTGAATTTTCCCAAGCTGTTCCATGTCTCATAGCTCTAAGTATTGTATACTCTAAAACTTGCTTAGTTTTCCTTGCCCTTCTTTAAAGTTAGGCCAGTTGACTCCAAGGTCAGTCAGATCATTATCAGTCAATCTTGAATAATATTAAAGAATGTTCTCCCTAATCTTAACAAGACTGACATTCTCTTGGGTAGCTTCACTATTGAACATTTAAGACTGAAGCCAGAAGATTTAAGAACTCCTTGACTAGGTGCATAGATTTCAAATATTCGATGATAATGACACTGAGCAGATGGTACTCTGGTCCTGGAAGCTAAGTCAAGATGGGAGGGTCCCCTGTGCGCCAGGTATAAGCTTTTAGATAGAGAGTTTCTCATATTATGAGAAAAAAATCTACTGCTGAAGGGGTAAGGTGACTACAAACAGGGTGATAAGAGTGATTTTAAGAAACATGTAACCTAAAGTTATTTAAGTAGGGAGCTTACAGCTTGTTCTTATATATAAGAGAAACTTCATAGGTATGCAAATACACATGTGTCCTTAGGCTTGACATTCAGGAGAAAGTCTATGACATCATAGAGGAAGATGATGGGGGATAGATAAATTAGAATCATTTGCATATCCTGCTGAAGAAAGTTCTCATGTTCCTTCTAAGGCAGTAGAGGCCTGCTAAAGCACTGAAAGTGGAAGTCTAATATGAACAAAGTTTAGTTCTGGAATATAAGATTACAAAGGAAAATTAAGCAAAAAGGAAGAGACATGTGTTAATTGCAGTTCTCCAGGCAAGAAGTAAGGTGAATAATAAGAGCACTGGCCAAAGGAGGTGAGTTAGCGTAGGTGAAGAGGGGTTCCACAAAGATCCAGCTCCAAGTTCTAGTGGGGGACAACCCTGTAAAGTCAAGAATTAGAGGGTGCCCCTACTTCACAAGATGATAATCTGAAGGAGGCCTGTGAACAAGACTTCATGGCTTTTAATGAAGTTGGCATTCGTTGCCAATATCTGGGTGTGTCACTTGATACCCAGCAAATACATAATAGTCACGGAGCAGGCCAGCCAAGGAACCCAACCATGTCAAACAAAACAAACGCCAGGAGTGCACACGCCACAGAACCTTGACAGTGTAGCACGCTTAAGGCTCTCGGGTGGACTGCCAGGTAGTCTAGGCTGGCCTGGCTCCCCAGCCATGGAGGCCACGGAAGATCTGCCCAGGCTCCAGCTAGTCAGTCGAATTTCAGCTGTGTGCCTGGCCACTGAGTCACAGATGTCACCACTTCCAGGCAGCACAGGAGCAGCAGCTTTGTGCTGATGAGTTTGGAGGCTCTTTTGAGACTGTATGTCATCAACAGATATGAGAACATGCCGCATAAATGAAATCAGCTGTGGCGCCCGCTCCACTCAGTGTATCCCAGTGTCCTGGCGGTGTGATGGTGAAAATGATTGTGACAGTGGAGAAGATGAAGAAAACTGTGGTAAGAAGATCAGTGTTGAGTGGCTTAACCCAAAGACCCTCTTGCTCCAAGAAGGGTGGGCGTGAAGGTGCAGTTGACTTGACTTGCTTTCTAGTGACTTCACTACCTGCTCAACTCCTTGTCTTTCCTAACTGCCCTCAAACTCAGAGAAGTGTGCATGGTAACTGACCATTGCTTGCTTGGCTGGTTCTTCTAGGCAAATAGAAATAAGAAGGTAAGTCCTCCAAGGCACTTCCATGTTGAGATGGCTCAGTGAAGCAGCAGTTGTGTGAACTCTTGTCTCGGTTAGGACAGCAGCTCGTGGGCCTTCCTCACTTGGGCTCCATCAAACGAGGAGACTAAAGCCAGCAAACACATCCCCAGGTCCAAACTGGATCTGCCTAGTGGCATAAATTACTTGAGTCTCACACAAGCATTCCTCAGCCCCCAAACTAGATTCTCTTTTAACCTTTCCAAAAGCTAAACTGAAACAGAAGGACAAATTAATGTCTTGCTGGTGATACCCAAAGAAATTTCTAACCAACCAGCGGTACCTTTGTCTCCTATCACAGTTCCTACCTGTAAAAACTAACTCTGTTTCCTAGCCTTTCATGTTTCTGCTCTTGGAAAACGTGTAATAAAATGCTCCATGTTAAAGGCGAGGCCCTGGGAAAGTCTTTAGGTTGAACAGACGTTGTGTTGAATGTTCTTTCAAGCATCTACCTTTTTATAGGGCCTTTAAAATCACAGCTGTTGAGCCTGACATGCATAGGCCTCCTGATGCAGTAAGCGTACAATGAGTTGAGGGCACTTGTGGTTGAAACACTGGTCTTGTGTGTAGAAGTCACATCCCAAGGTCATTACCATTGCACCTAGTCCAATGAGTTTTGGCACTGAATCCTAGAACTGAGCTTTATGTACTGGTAAGCCATGGAGCTGCCAAGTGTTTCCCTCTTCAATCTAGACTTTGCTTCCCAAGAGAGTCGTGGTCTCCACCCCAATAACCACCAAATTTTGACCTTTATTAATTTGGCAGGAATCTGAATCAAAGTACGAACTGACTAGCTTATCATTATCTAGCACACTTGGCTGCTAGATTTCAGTTCTAGCCCCAAAAGTGTCTTTCTAAAACTTTTGAAGACCTGTTACTCCTGATCCTGATTGGAAGGACCAAAAGAGAAGGAACCGTGTATGGTGGCATAATACACGGAGGCTTCTTTTTGGTGATGGTGTCACCGTGCTTATTAGCAGTGAATACATTGCTCATGTACCTGATGCCTGATCATCTCAGCTCAGGATGTAGCCTGGCCTGATGAGCAGTGTAACCATTTAAAGAGAACTCATGTCCACCTTTCCCAACGAGGTATCTTGTAACAGTTTAAGTTAATTGCTGTCACTTTAAGATGCTTCTCATCCCAAATGAATTTCTAGTCTTCATCTGTTTTCTCATTCCTTCCATTTCTGTTCCTCTTCAAATGTCCTTGCCTGTTTCACATGTTAAGGTTGTTTCCCAGTGTTCTGGGAAATATTGATATAATCCAACTTTCACTGTTCAGTTAGGTGAAAAAGCTGGGGTTCATGATCCATGACCTGCATGTTAGATTTGGGGACGAGAGGCTTGAAAGGACAAGTCCTGATGAGTCTTCAGTGGGACATCTTCTCTCTCAATAGGCAACATAACGTGTAGCTCTGATGAGTTCACCTGCTCCAGTGGCCGCTGCATCTCCAGGAATTTCATGTGCAATGGCCAGGATGACTGCAGTGATGGCAGCGACGAGCTGGACTGCGCCCCACCAACCTGCGGGCCCCACGAGTTCCAGTGCAGCACCTCCTCCTGCATCCCCATCAGCTGGGTGTGCGACGATGACGCAGACTGCTCGGACCAGTCGGATGAGTCCCTGGAGCAGTGCGGCCGCCAGCCAGTGATCCACACCAGGTGCCCGGCCAGCGAGATCCAGTGTGGCTCTGGCGAGTGCATCCACAAGAAGTGGCGATGCGACGGGGATCCCGACTGCAAGGACGGCAGCGATGAGGTCAACTGTCGTAAGTCACTTTCCTGTCCGTGAGGCATGCTCAGCTCTCACCCAGGTATCCACCAGGGACACTTTGGCTGACTTCACCCCATCCCATTCTCTCCCCCTGTAGCTTCCCGAACCTGCCGACCTGACCAGTTTGAGTGTGAGGATGGCAGCTGCATCCACGGCAGCAGGCAATGTAACGGCATCCGAGACTGCGTGGACGGTTCTGATGAAGTCAACTGCAAGAACGGTAGGTGTCCCCTGGTTGTGGGTTGTTAGTGCAATGATTGCTCTGATCAGACCCACTGATGGAATCTCTCTTCCGTGTCTCGGTTTGTAGTCAATCAGTGCTTGGGTCCCGGGAAATTCAAGTGCAGAAGTGGGGAATGCATTGATATCAGTAAAGTGTGCAACCAGAAGCAGGACTGCAGGGACTGGAGTGACGAGCCCCTGAAGGAATGCCGTAAGTGAAGGGGTTGTGTGAGGACAGAGTTGGACAGGTTAAGTAGACCCAGCAGAGCTAATGTGGTTTGGAGCCTGCCTAATGCCTGGGTAAACTACTTTAATGAATTAGGTTCAGTGGCTGGGCTTAAAAGTGAAATGTTATGACTTAAAAGTACTGACAAAGTAGTTCATAGTTTCACCTCCTTAATGATAACCAATCAGCAATAGAGAACCTTGACTAAATACTGCTTAACCAACTGTTAATTTGCCAAGAGATTGTGTTTACTATTCCCTCAATACAGGCTGAGATGTATATCTGCAAGACACAATATTAAATCTTGAAAAATCATGGGTTTGACTAGACTATCTAGACCAGTTGTCAGGAATAGCCTGGATTTTAAATGTTAATAGATCAAATATCAATTTGAGTATTGAGTAACTCTACTACCTTTTTCTTTCAGATGTAAATGAGTGCTTGGTTAATAATGGCGGATGCTCCCATATCTGCAAAGACCTAGTTATAGGCTATGAATGTGACTGTGCAGCTGGGTTTGAACTCATAGATAGGAAAACCTGTGGAGGTGAGCTGAAAAACAGAGCCTGAGAACAGGGGGTGATGGGAAAGGTCAGAAGATCTCTGTAGGTCATCTAGGAATAGCAAGACTAATTCTAATTTCCCTCCTAGATATTGATGAATGCCAAAATCCGGGAATCTGCAGTCAAATTTGTATCAACTTAAAAGGCGGTTACAAGTGTGAATGTAGTCGTGGCTATCAAATGGATCTTGCCACGGGCGTGTGCAAGGCAGTAGGTAAATGGACTTAGACTGGTGTTGCTCTGGTACCTTTATGAGCAAGTGCTCAGCCAGTGACTACAACAGCCAAATGAAATATGAAAATAAAATAGTACTTGAGAGCAATGCTAGTAAATTCACAGTGCAGCTGCATATGTTAGATAGCAAACCATTGCCCCAGATGCCTGCCTTGGTCAATTCCTTTTGCATATGTATCATGAATACCTGCTTATTCTCTGCTTCCAAAACTTGAGTGCAATTCAAATAAGTAACTTATTCATCAGCTGCCCTGTTTTGTTGAATGCTGTGACCCAAGGATGGTCTTCTTAAACAGTAGGAAGCGCTCGCAGGCCCAGGGGCATGGACTTTGGCAAGAGTACTCCTGAAGTGTTCAGCAGTGCCCTCACTTTTTAAGTGCTCCTCTATTGGGAGGAAGTAACTTGGAAGGACTTTGTCTTCTTTCAGCAAAACTAAATTAACCTGACTCCTGTCTTGCAGGCAAAGAGCCAAGTCTGATCTTCACCAATAGACGAGACATCAGGAAGATTGGCTTGGAGAGGAAAGAATATATCCAACTAGTTGAACAGCTGCGAAACACTGTGGCTCTCGATGCTGACATTGCTGCTCAGAAACTATTCTGGGCTGATCTAAGCCAAAAGGCCATCTTCAGGTAACTTACAGTTCCATTCTTGGTGTCTTGGTCTAAGTCATTGTCACTGGCCTTTTGAAGGTTTGGAGGAATTTCCCTCATCTCTAGTTCCAGTCTAGCACTGAATGTCAGGAATGTTAGATCTAAGGGGCTTCCCAGGTGGCGCTAGTGGTAAAGAACCCACCTGCCAATGCAGGAGACTTGAGATGCGAGTTCAGTTCCTAAGTTGGGAAGATCCCCTGGAGAAGGGCATGGCAACCCACTCCAGTATTCTTGCCTGGAGAATCCCATGGACAGAGGGACCTGGCAGGCTACAGTCCATAGTGTCACAAAGAGTCAGACACGACTGGAGCAGCTTAGCACACATACACATTAAATCTAAACACTGATTCTTTAATTATTAAATTACTATCAGTTCCTCATTTGAAACTAACAATCACCTGCAAAATAAAAGATGGCTACAATTATAAGATTATAACAAGTAACATCTTAATTTCTCTGATGTTCTCCCTTTTTTTTTTCCAGTTGAGTTAGTTCATAGTTGCTACAACTAGAATGGCAGTGGTAGCTTTTTCTCATTAGGAACTGTAGAAACTCAGATGATAGTTACTGAAGCAGATAGCTTCACTTAAGAGTATGGTGTTCTTGCAAGTAGAATGCAGACCAACAACAAGATCACCTACAGTGTTAGTAATTTGGAATCGGTAAGCAGCATGGTTACATAATTTGAGTGTTGAACTATGGGGTTACTAGAGTTCATTCTGAACAAAGTAGTTGACCATTTTGTGAGCAGAAAGTCCATTCTCCAGGCTCCGATGGTGTCAAACTCTTAAATTTCTTGTGACCTATTCTGTTTCAGTGCCTCAATTGATGACAAAGTTGGTAGACATGTTAAAATGATCGACAATGTCTATAATCCTGCAGCCATTGCTGTTGATTGGGTGTACAAGACCATCTACTGGACTGACGCGGCTTCTAAGACTATTTCAGTAGCTACCCTAGACGGAACCAAGAGGAAGTTCCTGTTTAACTCTGACTTGCGAGAGCCTGCCTCCATAGCTGTGGACCCATTGTCTGGGTCTGTATTCTGTGTTTTTCATCACATAGACTTTCAGATGCTATCTGTGTAGGTCAGGAGCTTTCCTTGTGCCTAAAATAGTACTGAAATCCCAGGATTTAACAGCTCCCTACAACAAAGAATTATCTAGTACAAGATGTCAGTGGTGCCATAGTTGAGCAAGCTGGGAATGAACTCATCTATATGACAGGCCCTCCCTGAGCAGATGACTGCTAGTTCACATGAATGAAACAACAATTCTGATTTGAGATACATCAAAAGCTGTGTTTAACCCTTATGCCCACCCAGCTTCTGTGCATGTTTTACACTGAAGTATAAAGAAAGTAATGGCAACCCACTCCAGTATTCTTGCCTGGAAATATGGATATATATATATATATATATATATGTGGAGATATATATATGGAGATATATATATATGGAGATATATATATATACACACACACACATATATACACACATTCTTTTTCATATTCTTTTCCCTTATGGTTTATCACAAGATATTTTTAAATATAGTTCCCTGTGCTATACAGTGGGACCTTGTTGTTTATCCATTTTATATGTAATAGTTTGTAGGCTCATTTCTAAATGCAAGTGATTTAATTTTTGTCTGAACACTTTTATCAGGTTAGCTCTGAATGATCCAACCTAAGCAGTCACATGAGTTGTGAGGATTTTGGTAACCACGTTATCTCTAGGCTTTCATCTAAGTGTGCAAGTTGTCTGAAAGTCCAATGAAAATAAATAAACCTCTCTAGAAACATTTCACTGAGGACTTCCTCCAAATTGCCCCTAAATAATATAGGAAAGCAGCTATTAGCAATTTGACCAAGGCTGTAGTAATCACAATTGACTCCCATGAAGCCTCCCTAGAACACAGCCCAGCCCTGAGTGTCTGTTAAACTTGCCAGATACTCCTCTTTTACTCTCTTGAAAGCATTGGCCTTTCATAAAGGAAATATATAACCTGTGACTTTGGGCTGAAGTTTAATGTCAGAGTTACATAGTTTAATATCAGAGTTACATAGTTTAATATAGTTAATAATGAGCTTGTTGATCCAGAGTGTTAACTTTTGTTTACCCAGAACATAACTTTGACCCTTAAAGTGGTACAATTTATACTCTAGAGTTTCCCATTTACTCTTTGAACATGTATATCTCAAGCTGCAACTTTATTCCTTCCAAACCACTGAAGCTGATTTCTAATTTAATTCTTCCCAGCTTTGTTTACTGGTCAGACTGGGGTGAACCAGCTAAAATTGAAAAAGCAGGAATGAATGGGTTTGACAGACGGGCGCTGGTGACAGCGGACATCCAGTGGCCTAACGGAATTACACTTGGTATGTGCTTTCTTCCTTCCTCAACCACGGTTCAACTGTCTGCAGAGTGTTACTAATCTCTATAGTGAATGCTGGACTATAGCAGACAACTCTAAGGTTCCTTCTTAAGCAGGGATTTGTGATGAGAAGAACCAAACTGTGCAAGTGGAATGGTGGACTTAGCAAATCACTTGCTCCATAATTACTAGCTTTTCTACCCATCTGGGGCTAATCTGTGACATGAATTAGGTGAACTCTCATCATAAACACTCCTGACCTAGGTGCCTTGCATTTCCTGAATTTCAGGGTACTCCTGGCTCCTTAAGGGGAGAACAACAAAATGCTGGCCTCTTTTAATACTTCTATGATGTCACTAATACTTGAGTCAGTTACTTTGACAATCTCAGGTACCCCTTGAGTCCCCCCAGGTGTATGTGGGTGCAGATTCTGCATGCTGCTTCACAAGATTTGGGGAACCCTGTTAAGAACCCCAGCTAGGGGAGGAACAGTGAAAGCAGAGTGCTGGATTCCTTAGATATTTTAAATGGAAGCAGACCAGTTCTGACTTCTGACCATTCTTTTCCTACCAGACCTTATAAAGGGCCGCCTCTATTGGCTGGATTCCAAATTGCACATGTTATCCAGTGTGGACTTGAATGGCCAAGATCGCAGGATAGTCCTGAAGTCTCTGGAATTCCTAGCTCATCCCCTGGCACTCACAATATTTGAGGTAAGATGTGTGTCTCACATTTAAGCGTATACCTCTAAGTTACTGTAGTAGCTTGGAGAGAAAGAATAGGGGAAGGAGGGAAGGATGGAGGGGCATGACTTGAGAAACCTAAACCTAAACCTGGGCCATCACCCGAAACCTGGGCCAGTGGACATACTGATCCCTCATAGCATTTTAAGAACCTGAACTTGCTTCTCTTAGAGTTTTACATCTGATGTCCCACCCAGCCTTAAATAAATTTGATCCATTAAATTGGCAGTAAATAATAATGACCTTAGAGACTGACTCATGTTGATCCTACATGTACATACTAATTTGGGGGTTCTGTTTTAGGATCGTGTCTACTGGATAGATGGGGAAAATGAAGCAGTCTATGGTGCCAATAAATTCACTGGCTTGGAGCTGGCCACTCTAGTTAACAACCTTAATGATGCCCAGGACATCATTGTCTATCACGAACTTGTACAACCATCAGGTATCGTGGGGAAGCAGAGCCCCTCTGGCTACTTTCAGGGCAGCAGCCTGACACAGAGCCCTCTGGGTATCAGCAGCTCCCTAGTAACTCCACTTGCTCCGCGATGGAAATTTCCCCCCACTGGACCCTCCCTCCAACCCTTCAGACCTGGTGCTCAGTATAGTCTAACTTACAGGTCAAAGAGCTTCAGAACTTCAGCTTTTAGCTTCCCTCCCAACTGTCAGTCTCCTGACTTTTATATCAATCCCTTCCATCCCCCTTGGCATTCATTCCTTCTTGCTACAACTATTGCACTAAGTAGCTTTTATGCCATCACCTTTCCCTCTCTCTCCACCATGACACCTCTTGTATGGAACTGTATAGATGCTCAAACACATCTGGGCATGTGGTCTCCTGCTCAGAATACATGACTGGTTCTAGCTAAATGAAACCTCTAGGCCTCCCCATAGCTGGGTTCCTCCCATTCTGCGGGAGTGAGACAAAGCCAGAAGAGCATGCTTCTCTCCTTCCTCTGAGCCTTGGCTGCAAGCTTTGGACCGATAGTGAAGCTAGATCTGCTCACTCACCTCTTTTCCCACCTCCTCCCTCGATGCATCTATGTACAGCATAACTCTTTTCCTACTTCCAAGAAGTTTTCTGGCTCTGTGTGTCCTTAGAGCATGCTGCCTGTACTCCTACTATATATCCTTCATGAGTATTGGCTTAACTTTAGGGGTTGACAGAGCAATCCTTAAAGACAAGGGCTCATGTCTTCAGCATCTAGAACCAAGCTTTATGTGTAGCAGGCACTGGAAGACCCATTTTGAAAAGACTTTTCTTTCTGAATAGGTAAAAACTGGTGTGAAGAAGATGTGGAGAATGGAGGATGTGAATACCTCTGCCTGCCAGCCCCACAGATTAATGACCACTCTCCAAAATACACCTGTTCCTGTCCCAATGGATACAATCTAGAGGAGAATGGCCGAGAGTGCCAAAGTAAGGCTTTCTTCCTTTTCAACCATAAGCAGGACCTACAACAGGCAATAGGATAAAACACTAGCTATGAAAACTAGCCTGGATTTTAAGAATTCTGTTTTAACTCACTCTTGGAATAAATTAGAGAACGTATCTGCTACCAACTCTACCAAGAGTTCGCATCATTCCTTGAGGACTGACTTCTAACTCACATAAGATGAGTTTATAGGTGACTGTTCACTCCAGCACTCTTGCCTGGAAAGTCCCATGGACGGAGGAGCCTGATAGGCTACAGTCCATGGGGCTACAAAGAGTCGGACATGACTGAGCGACGCGACTTCACATACCAGTTTGTACCAATTAGTCCCATGACAGCACTGACCCAGCCAACTTGCAGATTCTTAAAGTCTTAACATTGTCCTCCAGAGAAAGGGTCTGAAATAAGGCTTAAAGAATGCCAGGGTTCCAAGAAAACTTCTGGCCCCAGTGGGTGACATTATCTTAAACGCATACTTAAATGAAGCTTGCATCTTGGTCTCCTGTCCTTAGCTTTTGACTAAGTGGCAAATTAAAACTTACATGTTGTGAATTAGGATCTCGTAATGTGAGGTTTTTATTAGCATGATACTGAGTCCCTGCAGGGACAAGCTCAGTTTACTGAGAAAGCAATTACAAAACAATTTGACAGTGAAACTAGTATGCCTGGTAATATGGTTTTGAGAGCATTTCTTGCAACTTCCAGGAACCTGGGACTTTGCCTAGAGAGGTCATTAAGTGTGGCTGTATATCTTTTCAAATTGTCAAATCCCCAGTGCTTACAGTTCTGCCCAAAGACATGTGTATCTGTGGTTTTGCTGAGGTTTCCCTTAGTTTTGACACATCCACCATGCAACTCGGTTCAGCAGTGGTTTGTCAATTTCCCAGTGTTAAAATAACCCACCACATGGCTTGTCTGGACTAAAGAGCTAGCCACTCTGGAACCTTGGCATTAACCAGGTTCTTGGTTTTATAATTCAGGTACTGCAACTACTGTGAATTACAATGAGACAAAAGACACCAACACAGCGGAAATTTCTCCAACTAGTGGACTAATTCCTGGAGGTATTGGGTTCAGTACTGCAAACGGTTAATCTCAACTAACAGCCACACTCATTGTACCTGTCCCTTATATCATTAATGCAGCCTTTAACTCCTTGTTCTGCCCCTAATTGGTAACCTGTATTTAAACTCCAAAGACTTAGAACCTGCAGCTCTTAGCCTGACCTGACTTAGTAAGACATCTGTGAGGGAGCTGTTCGTGAAATGGCTATTATAACATGAGACTCTCAAATACTTCTAGACCAGTTGTTCTTGGTATACAATTGGAGTAGATACTGAGCAGCAGTGGTGGATGCAAGAGGGCATGAGGCTCTCTACCAGGTGGGTGAATTTCTAAGTCTGAATTCAGATCCTCCTAAACGGATTCCCTTTATTCCCCTGTAGGGATCAATTTGACCACAGCAGTATCGGAGGTCAATGTTCCCCCTAAAGGGACTTCTGCTGCCTGGGCCATCCTTCCCCTCTGTAAGTACATTCCCCACACATCTGGATCCAAGGAACTTCATAGATACTGGATGGCTGTTTCTAGTCCATCTAGAGAGGCCCTTCCCGTAGCTCCTTGTACTGTCACAGCACTCCAGACACTGAATCACCCTTGCCCCCTCCCCAAGCTGGCATGCTCACTTAAGAGTCCATAACCTTCTCTACAGTGGTGTCCTTAGCACGGCAACTGGCAGGCATGATCGTTCAGTTGTTATGTACAAGGTGCTCATTGCTTTCTACTTCAGAGTTGTTTGTCTGGCTTTATCCCCTTTCATAATAAGTCCCTTCCAGTGAAGAGCACTTTTCTCTTCCCCTTCGAAATATGTATAATGCTTCATACAGAGGAGATACATGAGTTCTTAAATGATTTGTTGAGGAGTTATAGAAGGTACATTAAAAATAGTTAAGCCTTTCCAAGCCCAGCGAGAAGAACCTCTAACACTATTCTAGGGCATGTGAAGTGTGAGGCACTATGCTACAGTGGTCTCTTTATCCTAAATTATGGGATTCCAAGCTTAGCTAACTCATCAGGAGGACCATCTGAAGAACTCTCCAGAAGCTTCTGAAATTTGAACTCAATCAGCCTGGGGAGGAGCCAAGGACTCCACAACTGCCCAGACAGAGGTGTCTAGCCTCTGTCTATGCATCAGAGGCTATAGAACAATACAACCTCTGGTCTGATCTTGTTTTAAGCTCCTACCCCATTTATATTCTAATTTCTAGTCATCCCAGCTTCCTAAAACATGAAGAGTTTATTAGTTAACAATCATGGATTCTTTAGCATCCTCCTTTTTTGTATGTTTTGAGACTAGACCTTGGTTAGTCACCTTCTAACTTTTTTTCAGTGCTCTTAGCAATGGCAGCAGTAGGTGGCTACTTGATGTGGCGGAATTGGCAACATAAGAACATGAAAAGCATGAACTTTGACAATCCTGTGTACTTGAAGACCACTGAAGAGGACCTATCAATAGACATTGGTAGACACAGTGCTTCTGTTGGACACACGTACCCAGCAGTAAGTCAGCTCTGTGTCTTTATGTACATGACTTGCAGTCAGACATTTTAGAAAGGAGGCCACAACACAAGCTGTGATTGCCTGGGCTGGAAAGAGCCATGAGAACCATGGAGTCACCAAATATTGGGTTGCTCAAAAAGTTTGTTTGGGTTTTTCATAAGCTATTATCAAAAAACCCAAACAAACTTTTTGGTCAAGCTGGTACTTCATCTACCCCCGGAAGATTAGACAGTCTAGCCTGTTAGAATTTAAGTCAGTTGACAACTGTCTACCCTGAACAGAATGACAAGTCAACTTAAGGACATCATTGTACAATTTAAGATATTTTGGGTTATGGAAGCTACATGTAAATATTAGCATGAACCAAAGATCTCCTTTTTGAACTTAAAGCAGGTGCCTATAGGGTGGATGACTTAAAGTCAGTGTATTGAGCAAGGTTCGTGTAGCCAAGATGACCAAATGCTTGAAAATCACCTATCCCACTTCATAGAGCTATCCTTCCTTTCAACACTGGAGTCAGTCACTTGATCTTCAATTGAAACCAACATGGATTGTTTAGCCTTCACTTTTGGAACAGTCTGAACAAAACAAGTGCAGAGCTGTGGTGAAGCAAGAGTGGTGGTCAGTTCATGCCACATGTGTGTCTTTTCACATTTTTATCCATAATCTAAGATCATTCAGGAGAATAGGCAGAATCAGTCACACTATTTTCTCTCTCTACCCAGTAAATATAGTTGAATTCAAGTTAAAATGCATTAGTGATGCAACTCAGTACAGTTTGGGGTCTGGCTTCCCTTCTGGGCACCTTTGGTCTCTGAATGAACAACTCAAAAACAAGGTTTGCTTTAGAAAATGAAGTTGCTACCAACAAAGGAATCACCAAACTCACGCCATGCTTTTTCTGTTCCACAGATATCAGTTGTAAGCACAGACGATGATCTAGCCTGACTTCTGAGACAAGTCACGACCTTTGAGGTCTGAACCAGTGAAGCCCCCCACTTTGGAATGGTAACCAAGCCAGCAGCTGAAGCCTCTTTCTTCCTCCCATCTGGAAGAACATCAAGATATCTTTGCGTGGATCAAGCTTGTATACTTAATCATTTTTATATTACTTTTGTAAATATTCCCATCCACATTCTCCTTCAGTTTTGGATGTGGTTACCAAAAGTATCTGTAACCCTTGAATCTCTAGACAGTATTGCCACCTCTGGCCAAATATGCACTTTCCCTCGAAAGCCATATTCCAGCAACGAAACTTGTGCTATAGTGTATACCACCTGTACATACATTGTATAGGCCATCTGTAAATATCCCAGAGAACAATCACTATTCTTAAGCACTTTGAAAATATTTCTATGTAAATTATTGTAAACTTTTTCAATGGTTGGGACAATGGCAATAGGATAAAACGGGTTACTAAGGTGAAATTGCCAAAAAAAAAAATTTGTAAACTAATTTTGTACGTATGAATGAAATCTTTGACCTCAATGGAGGTTTGCAAAGACTAAGTGTTCAAACTACTGTACATTTTTTTTCCAAGTGCTAAAAAAAAAAATTAAACCAAGCAGCTTAACCATGGTTTGTGCCTATTCATCTAGGATGAACTTCTGTAAACAACCTGAGTAGTATCAGGTGTTCTAACTAAATATATGAGCTCTAGATGTTGATGTTGTATAATGAAGCCTATAATATGGCTTGTTTCTCTTACAATTAAGTACTAAAAGAATGAGGTACCACTTAATACTTGCCTCCCCAAATATTTCATTTGGTAAAAGAAGCTAGTTTAGCCGGTTCCTAGAACCCTTTGAGGAAATTTCCTACTCCAATTAGTTTCCTGATTCAGTAACATATGCTAAAGATTTCTATCAATTCTTTCTGTACTTGTCTCAGATTTCCGTGTCCTAAAATTATGTATCATTCAAGGAAAAGTGCCTTCCAATGCATGGGTAAGAACTTTCTTCTTTTACACATCTACACCATCGACCCTGAAGACAGCTAGGGAGGTAACAGTCAGTGCCATTCTTGAACAGTCTAAAGCAGTGGTTCTCAGTGGGGTAAAGGTCGGCATCTACATCATCTGGGAACTTGTTAAACACGCACATTCTTAGGCCCTACTCTGGACCTGCTCAATCAAAAGCTCTGAGAGCAAGGTCCAGGAATATGTGTTTTCAGAAGCCCTTCAGGTGATTCTGATGTAAATTAATATTTGAAAATCACTATTTTAAAGTGACTTCATGGAGAATCTATGAGATGATCTAATCTGTCAGGCTTGCTGGCATAGAATGAATTCCTTCTATGGACAATTTTCCAAACGTTTAATATGAAGAGTAGAAAAGGACACTGGGTAGAAGAAAAAGTAGCTGACAACTTGTGTAAGATTTCCATCAGATGGGCCATTTCTTTCTCTTCAACCTCAGGAAGCCAGCAAGCAAGGGAAGAAACAAAGCTTTAACCCTGGGAAGATACTCCAAGCCCAAAGCAAGGTGACGGTCCACTGCAGAAGGAGCTGCAATCTTTGCAGATTGATCAGTGCAGTAGCCAAAGGAGAAGAGAAGATATTTTTGAAGAGCTAAATGGATCAGTGGATGAGTCAGAGTCCACTTGCATATGGAATGTAAATAAGACAGTTGTCCTTTGGCTTGTGGCTTAGGTGAAGAGATCAATAATCCTAGATGAGAAGGTGCTTCTGTCATCTTGTTTAATAGATACCCTCTTGTGACTCCAGTCAAATGGATGAGAGTGAATTCTGGTGTGGACCTTTTTTGTGGGGGTGTGGAGGTCAAGCACACAGAGGAAAAGGATGAAGTTGTGAAGGTAGGCATCTCTGCCTGCCACCTGTTGCTTCATCTGCAAATAGTCATTACACTAAACAGGATGTGGCCTGCTCCTGTGAGGTGTCTGGAGCGTCTGTTCTATGAGTAGGTGAGCATTCATCCTATATAAACTCTAAAGGCCATTTGGTTGACTGGGACTTTGACCTTCTTCTTGTATAAAACCCACTGATAGGTTTATTCATTTAAAGCAAAACAGAATTCCTTCCTTGGAAGCTTAAAGACACCAGTGTTTCCCATTATAAGGTTTTTACAATATTAGTCCACTATAAAGCCCAAAGCCATAGATTTTAAGAATAAACCCAAGCAGATCCTCCATCATCTCCTGGATTCCAGTCCCTGGTAGGACTTCCAGGTTTTAGGTCCCAATTTCCAACCTTCAAAGAGTCTATAGCATCTCATTCTTTCACCTTGCTCTCTACAGAAGTAACCAAGGACAGAAACGCTACCTTAAGAGGTGCATACTCACTTGAAGAAATGTGGTAACTAGATATTTCTATGGAAATTAGAACAGTTACATGGCTAATCAATTCAGCATGAAGTAATAGTTCATGGGAGACTAGAGCCTTGTGCATCGGGAGCCACACAAGAACTTTAAGACTCCAATGTAAAACCTATTGGCATAAGTTTGTTATATCTCTAGAGTTTAATATGGGAAATGAGAATTAATTAAGAGGTAAAGAATGAAGCTTAGCAGACACTAAAGAAGGATGTTTGAAGTTAAATGAGCCTGTCATGCAAGTCACAGAAAGGAAGCCCTCTAGAGACTTTACCAGCTGCTACAAAGACTGATGATAAACAGATCTGTGGCCTCTGGTAAAGAAATTCAGTCAAGGTTTTGAGTCCAAATTTTTAAATGGCCTTTGCAAGCTATCTGTTTGGTCAGAAATATTCCTAGTTGTTCAGTCAGCTCTTAAAACATTCTTACAGCTATTTTAAAGCCTCGGTATCATTACCAAGCCTCTGGTGTTCTATTCTTGATGAACACAAGGCAAAAAACTGGAGACTTCAACTCTGACACTTGCTTCTGTTCCTTATATCTTTGGAAATCTGATAACCCTTCTCAAAAAATGAGAAGACAGGCTTTAAATAGCAAAGATATAGGGCACTGGAAGAACTGCCTCTTCAGTTAACACTTAGAAACAGAAGACCTAAATTGAAGACTACCTTTTAACTATCCTCACGCCCAAGCAGAAGATCCTGATGGGGGTATGCGCCTGTGTCATGCAGTCTAACTGGAGTAATTTCCTAGAATTCTCACCTTGGGAAGCAGTTTATTATTGTGAACCCAATAGAAGTTGGAATTCTTGCTTTTAATGGTGGGGAAGCTCTTAAAACACATCTATACTTTGGCTGTAACAACTTATATCCAAGAATGAGGACTACAACCTGTTGGTCTTTATCACTCATTTGGGGTCCTCAGCTTAAATGGACCTAAATTGTGGAAGTTCTGGAAAACATAAAAGATGATCTTCACAACAACCTGAATAGGTAAGTATTATCTCCAATTTGTAGATATGAAAACTGAGGTGGCAAATAATGGGTGATTCCAAACCCTGTGTGCTTACTGGCACTCCTCTCAGACAAAGAGGCAGTGCTGTGTAAAGGTTAAGTTGAATGTCACATTATGTGTTTGCTGAGTTTCCTTTACTAATGACCTTGGATGCTTCCGCAGTTTCTCAGACACCCATAGTAACTGGCTTCCAATATGGCAGCACGAGGAGGGTATAACACTAGCACCGCCATGTCAGGTTGGCACAGAATAAATGTTTGTTCAGTGCCAGGCCTACAAGATGCTAAAAGTTCCAGAATTATTTTCCTTGGCAATGGGAAGTAGCGTAGATCACTGGATTACAAGGTGAAAGATAAAGAGTCCCCAAAGGAATTTATAAGCATGCAACATCATTCCTGTGTATGAAGACATTGGGGAAAACAAACTATAACACAACATATCTTAAATATTAAGGTTCTCATAAGGACATACCTGCCCAAGAAGACAGAAAGAACTGTGACTTGAGTCCATGGGTTGATGATGCAATACCTAACCCTGGGTCTTAGGTATTCTGGAATCTACCCATGAGACCAGGGCATTGCTCACATTTCACACATGCACAGAGGGGAAAGAACTCTTGGAATGAAATGACTGGCTTTGACAAAACTCTTGTTTTTTAAAATGTCACTTGATACCAAAATATGACTTAAGAGTATGTAAGGCCTCAGAAGTCCAGAGCATACAACCAGTTATCATGCTCAGGATCTTCAGAATTCTAGAGGCACATGTTGGAACACATCCCATCCTGCTGACCTGTAGATAAATATTTCTTTTATTAATAAACTGTACATGTAACTTAAATAAAGTTTATTTTTGAGAGAATTGTTGTGTCATTGTTTTTTAGTCACTAAGTCATATCCAAGTCTTTGGGAACCCCTGGAGTATAGCCCACCAGGCTCCTCTGTCCATGAGATTTCTCAGGCTGAAATACTGTGTTGGGTTGTTATTTCCTTTTTCAAGGGATCATCCTGGATCAGGGATGGAGCCCACATCTCCTGCATTGTCAGGTGGATTCTTTCCCACTGAGCCACAAGGGAAGCCCAAATTGTTAATAGCCTTTCCTTTTTCTAAAGAACTTTTCCAAAAGTTTTTACCCTAATCTTTCTCCTTTCCTCAGCTGAAGATGGCTCAGTTACTGCTTTCTAGGAAACAGATCTGGATACATCAAGTTGAAAGAATAAGAGACGCCCCATTTCTGCCATTTTTAGAGGTCAATTTAGTGTCTCACCACAGGCAGCCAATATTTCACCCTCTCAAACCTTGCCTCTCCACCTCTCATGAGAGAAATGAAAATCAAAGCCACTATTACCAAGGAATGTTGGGCCAGAGCTTCATCCCTGAGGATGACAGAGAACAGGCCCTGAAGGGAGGAAGCCCCAGGGTGACAGGACAAGGCAGGCCTTGACAAGCAAGAAAAATCATTTTGATACTTTCTGCTCATCAGCTCTTAAGAAGTCTGTATTGAAACTCATTTATGATAAGGCTAAATTTTTGTGAGCCTTAGAGATAAATAATCCATCTGAAACTTTCCAAGCAATGGCTCCTAAATGTTTGGGTGCTAAACCTTGAAACTGGGACGGGGAATAGTGAGAAGAAAATAAGGAAATTGAGGGGAAGAGAAACTGTTAAAAAAAAAAAAAAAAAGTCTCTAAGGGACGTCCCTGGTGCAGGCAATGCAATGCAGGGGGGTGATCTCTGGTTAGGGAACCAAGATCCCACATGCTGTAAGTGCAGTGAAGTTGTGCAGTCGTGTCCAACTGTTTGAGATCCCATGGACTGTAGACTACCAGGCTTCTCCGTCCATGGAATTTTCCAGGCAAGAGTACTGAAGTGGGTTGCCATTTCCTTCTTCAGGGTATTTTCCCGACCCATGGATTGAACCCAGGTCTCCTACATTGCAGGGAGACGCTTTACCATCTGAGCCACCAGGCAAGCCCCACATGCTGTGCAGTACAGCCAAAAAAAACAAATTTTTTTAAAGCTCAACAGAGAGTCCTTAATGAACTTAAGATTCACGTAATGAATGAAGTGTTGAGTGAATACCAGCTTTGCAGTGAGAGAAATGTAAATGTGGGTGTTTCCTACTCTACTAGACTAGCTACAGTCATAGGTAAGCTGCTTACCACCCAAACTTTTGTTCTTCTCTTAAAATCCTAACCTCTACTTGCATAGAGTCTTCCTAAGGCAAAAAGGCAACATTTATAAAATGCTGTACTCAAATAACAGCTGCTATTTCCTTTTCAGTGCCAAAAAATTGTAATTTATTTCTCCAAAAACTATCATAATTCAATTTTTAAAAAAGTAAAGTTAAAATTCTTCACTTGTGTCTGTTTGGAGATCTGATTTTGGTCTGCGCTCATACTAATCCTATATGCAAGTGTTCCCTCTGAGGTCTCCCCTTGAAATTCTAGCCTTTGGAAATCTTTTTCATTCCAGGAAATCAAGATTAATGGTGCTGTACCTATGAGCTCTGCAGAAATCCTCATATGTGTGACCTTCTGCTGATTAAAGAGCCAGAATGACTAATTCAAGTTCACTGGTTATACACAGAAGTCTGTTTAACCAGTGGGGGAAGAAGATATTAAACTTTGCCCCTCTCCATAAGGTGAGATTAGCTTGATCTTTGGATTTATCATGCTAAGCTAATGTGATGGGCCAGTAATCTGAGAAATGTGGAAGAACACTAAATTGCAGGTTTGAATATTTAATTAATGCTCTAGGCTCTTATTTAGAGGAATTTCTTGCCTCCTGGTTGATTGAGGACAGAGTATGGTTTAAACCCATTGTCATTTATGTTTTCTTAAATTCACCCATTTACAAGTGAAAGTTAGGCTGAGAATAATTCTTTAAAACTAAAAGCAAATTTGCCTTTTTACCTGATCCCAAACAATGAGTACTGTGATTTCCCAAAAAGGGCTTATAAATGCTGGAGGATGATTTTAGATAATTAGATAAGAACAGACATTCCTTCACTGGCTTCAGGGGACCTACAGGACAGTTTCAGAAAGGTTCTAGAACTTTATAATTGGCATATCCTAAATTGATCATGAGAGATTGCAGCCACAAAATTGAAAGACATTTGATCCTTGGAAGAAAAGCTATGACATCCAGACGGCTTCACAGCTGAATTCTACCAAAAATTTCGAGAAGAGCTAACACCTATCCTACTCAAACTCTTCCAGAAAACTGCAGAGGAAGGTAAACTTCCAAATTCATTCTATGAGGCCACCATCACCCTAACACCAAAACCTGACAAAGACACCACAAAAAAAGAAAACTACAGGCCAATATCACTGATGAACATAGATGCAAAAATCCTCAACAAAATTCTAGCAATCAGAATCCAACAACACATTAAAAAGATCATACACCATGACCAGGTGGGCTTTATCCCAGGGATGCAAGGATTCTTCAATATCCACAAATCAATGTAATTCACCACATTAACAAATTGAAAAATAAAAGCCATATGATTATCTCAATAGATGCAGAGAAGGCCTTTGACAAAATTCAACATCCATTTATGATTAAAAACTCTCCAGAAAGCAGGAATAGAAGGAACATACCTCAACATAATAAAAGCTATATATGACAAACCCACAGCAAACATTATCCTCAATGGTGAAAAATTGAAATCATTTCCCCTAAAGTCAGGAACAAGACAAGGGTGCCCACTTTCACCGCTACTATTCAACATAGTTCTGGAAGTTTTGGCCACAGCAATCAGAGCAGAAAAAGAAATAAAAGGAATCCAAATTGGAAAAGAAGAAGTAAAACTCTCACTGTTTGCAGATGACATGATCCTCTGCATAGAAAACCCTAAAGACTCCACCAGAAAATTACTAGAGCTAATCAATGAATATAGTAAAGTTGCAGGATATAAAATCAACACACAGAAATCCCTTGCATTCCTATACACTAATAATGAGAAAGTAGAAAAAGAAATTAAGGAAACAATTCCATTCACCATTGCAACGAAAATAATACTTAGGAATGTATCTACCTAAAGAAACTAAAGACCTATATACAGAAAACTATAAAACACTGCTGAAAGAAATCAAAGAGGACACTAATAGATGGAGAAATATACCATGTTCATCAATCAGAAGAATCAATATAGTGAAAATGAGTATACTACCCAAAGCAATCTATAGATTCAATGCAATCCCTATCAAGCTACCAGTGGTATTTTTCACAGAACTAGAACAAATAATTTCAAGATTTGTATGGAAGTACAAAAAACCTCGAATAGCCAAAGCAATCTTGAGAAAGAAGAATGGAACTGGAGGAATCAACTTGCCTGACTTCAGGCTCTACTACAAAGCCACAGTCATTAAGACAGTATGGTACTGGCACAAAGACAGAAATATAGATCAATGGAACAAAATAGAAAGCCCAGAGATAAATCCACACACCTATGGACACCTTTACTTCCACTTTAATACAGTGGAGTAAAGACAATCTCTTTAACAAGTGGTGCTGGGAAAAGTGGTCAACCACTTGTAAAAGAATGAAACTAGATCACTTTCTAACACCACACACATAAATAAACTCAAAATGGATTAAAGATCTAAATGTAAGACCGGAAACTCTACAACTCCTAGAGGAGAATATAGGCAAAACACTCTCTGACATACATCACAGCAGGATCCTCTATGATCCACCTCTCAGAATACTGGAAATAAAAGCAAAACTAAACAAATGGGATCTAATTAAAATTAAAAGCTTCTGCACAACAAAGGAAACTATAAGCAAGGTGAAAAGACAGCCTTCTGAATGGGAGAAAATAATAGCAAATGAAGTAACTGACAAACAACTAATCTCAAAAATATACAAGCAACTTATGCAGCTCGATTCCAGAAAAAAAAATGACCCAATCAAAAAATGGGCCAAAGAACTAAATAGACATTTCTCCAAAGACATACAGATGGCTAACAAACACATGAAAAGATGCTCAACATCACTCATCATCAGAGAAATGCAAATCAAGGCCACAACAAGGTACCATTTCACACCAGTCAGAATGTCTGCGATCCAAAAGTCCACAAGCAATAAATGCTGGAGAGGGTGTGGAGCAAAGGGAACCCTCCTACACTGTTGGTGGGAATGCAAACTAGTACAGCCACTATGGAGAACAGTGTGGAGATTCCTTAAAAAATTGCAAATAGAACTGCCTTATAACCCAGCAATCCCACTGCTGGGCATACACACCAAGGAAATCGGAATTGAAAGAGACACAAGTACCCCAATGTTCATTGCAGCACTGTTTATAATAGCCAGGACATGGAAATAACCTAGATGTCCACCAGCAGATAAATGGATAAGAAAGCTGTGGTACATATACACAATGGAGTATTACTCAGCCATTAAAAAGAATACATTTGAATCAGTTCTAATGAGATGGATGAAACTAGAGCCAATTATACAAAGTGAAGTAAGCCAGAAAGAAAAACACCAATACAGTATACTAACACATATATATGGAATTTAGAAAGATGGTAATGATAACCCTGTATGTGAGACAGCAAAAGAGACACAGATGTACAGAATGGACTTTTAGACTCTGAGGGAGAGGGAGAGGGTGGGATGATTTGGGAGAATGGCACTGAAACATGTATACTATCATGTAAGAAACGAATCACCAGTCTATGTTCGATACAGGATACAGGATGCTTGAGGCTGGTGCACGGGGATGATCCGGAGAGATGATATGGGGTGGGAGGTGGGAGGGGGGTTCAGGATTGGGAACTCATGTACACCCATGGCAGATTCATGTCAATGTATGGCAAAACCAATACAGTATTGTAAGGTAAAATAAAGTAAAAATAAAAATTAAAAAAAAAAAAAAGAAAAGCTATGACAAACCTAGACAGCATATAAAAAAGGAGAGCCATCACTTGACCAACAAAGGTCTGTTTAGTCAAAGCTATGGTTTTTCCAGTAGTCATGTACAGATATGAGAGCTGGACCAGAGAGAAGGCTGAAACCAAAGAACTGATACTTTCAAACTGTGGTGCTATAGAAGACTCTTGAGAGTTCCTTGGACACCAAGATCAAACCAGTCATTCTTAAAGAAAATCAACCCTGAATGTTCATTAGAAGGACTGATGCTGAAGCTTTCATACTTTGGCATCTAATGTGAACATCCAACTCACTGGAAAAGACCCTAACACTCAGAAAGACTAAAGGCAAAAGGAGAAGGGGGTGTCAGAGGATGAGATGGTTAGATACCATCACCGACTCATTGGACATGAATTTGAGCAAACTCCAGGAGATAGTGAAGGACAGGGAAGCCTGGCATGCTGCAGTTCATGGGGTCGCAAAGAGTTGGACATGACTGAATGACTGAACAAAAACAAATTGATCATCAGTTTGGGGGAAATACAAGTTCTTGAACTTTTAATAAAAATGAGGAAGGATGTATGTGAACCAAATTTTTCAAAAGATACCTCTACACACACATACACACACTTCATTTGGCCTTATTTCATTTATTTCTTCAATGCTGCCTATGTGCCAAGCTTTGTTTTGGATTCTGGGGAACCAGTGGAGAACAAGACAAGCAAAAGCCCCGTTGTTCATGGTGCATTCTAACTGGAAGCCAGGAATAGGACAGACATTAATAAGTCAGGTAGTGATAAGAACTCCAGAGAAAAACAAAACAGAGCAGGGGATTAGAGAATGAAAGAACGAGCTATTTTAGAGACAGCAGTCAAAGAAGCCCTCCAAGAAGGTGACTTGGGGAGAGAACCTGGTGGAAGCAAGGGAGTAGTCCACTGAGGACACTGCAGAAGTCCTGAGGCAGGAGCCTTCTTGTCTCATCTGTGAACAAGCAAGATGGCCATGGAGGTAGAGGTGACCAAGACAGACAGGGAGGGCAGAAGGGAGCAGCAAAAGCCAAGTGATATAGACTTTGCAGGCTGTGGTGGAGATTTGGGATTTCAAGTGATGGGACAACCTGAGAGGGTTTGGGGGTAGTGGAGGTACATCCCATTTTAAAAGGATCATTCTGGCTGCTTTGCTGAGAATAGGAGGCAGGGGTGGAAGCAGGGAGATAAGTTAGGAGACTATGGCAGTAGACACGTAGATGGTCATGGCTTGGGCAAGTCTGGTGGGGATGGAAGAAAGCTCTAGTCCACATGCAGCTGGTCAAGGCAGGATGGGGGTGCAGGGTACGTGCACAAGCCACCTCCCTGGAGGGGAGAATGTGTTATAATATTTGGTCCCCACATTCAGGAAAAGCTCACCAGTTGCTATCTCAACCGTACTCTCTTGCCTGCTGGGTATCAGCCTGGCTGCACCCTGACTGGGCAGGGATGACAGGCATGACCACAGCATCAGTGGAAACACTCAACGAGGCTGCATGGAAGCTAAGGGGAATGCCGTGCCTCTCCTCCCTGACAAGTGAGAAGAACAGAAGAGCCTGGAGCATAAATTCCAGTCTGCACAAATACACATGATTCACCCATTCAAAGGGAGTCCTCCTATCTGCTAGGGTCCTTTTCTGTACAGAGTTCTGTGCTGGCTCTTGAGCAACTTCCTGTACAGATATGTGTTCTATAGTCACACAATTTTTCAATGTAATGGGTCTAGATAGGACCCAGCATTTCGCATCTATCCAACCACCATGTATGTTCCCTGTTACCCATCTGGCCTCTAAAGGCATTGGATTATCGAAACTACTTTCCCCAGGAAATTTCAGGATCCAGGTGTTTGTCAGTTGAGAGGGGTCCCAGTGTCATTGAGTTGGATACTTGCCTGATACAATTGGTAACAAGTCCGCATAGGGGAAAAGTGTGTGTGTCTCAGTCACATCGGACTCTTTGCGACCCCAGAGACTGCAGCCCTCCAGACTCCTTTCTAACTGGGATTCTCCAAGCAAAAATAATGGAGTGGGTAGCCGTTTCCTCCTCGAGGGGATCTTCCCCACCCAGGAACTGAACCCATGTCTCAAATGTCTGCCTATATTTACCCAGCAAGGAGAACCCATTCTTCAGACAATGTCCTACGTAAGTCACCCACAGAGTCACAGTTACTCACCTAATAAGCCTAGAAATTCAACAAGAGTTTGAGTCTTAATATTTAAAACAAAAAAGAGGAAGGAGGATATTCTGTTTGGAAGAGCCCCCTAAGACCCCGAAATCTGAGAATAAGTATATATATATATTTTTAATAGTGTAAGACCTTTCCTCTTTCAGAGGAAAAGTTTCTTTTTTTTTTTTTAAGTAAGGTGAGTCTCTGAAGGGCACCCACGCATGTCACAGAATAGAAGCCAAATATTAACAAACAGCTTAGAAACAGAAAACAAGCTCTTGGCAGACGTCAGCACCAGCACCTGTTTTCATTCAGAAAAGAGAACCAACCTTTCCCATCTGAGGACCCAGTCACCTCAGCACAGGACGAGGCTAGGCTAGAGGCTACGTGCCGTTCTCCCCGGCTTCTCCCTCCTCTGCAGCGGGCACTGCGTTCCCAGCTCTCTGCGCACTGTCTCCATTAGGAGGCAGATAAGATTTCCACAGGCCTAATGAATCGTGCCAACTCGCCAAACTCGCATGCCGGTTGGCATGAACTCTCTAGTGCTCTCAGAAATCAGTGACATGAAGGTGCAAAAAAAAGACAAAACCCAAAGTAACTGTTGTTTCCTTTGCCTTGGCAGGAGGGCTGGAAATGTCTTGGGAAATGAAATTTTTATACTGCTGCAAGAGAAGGGGAATCTTTGGAGGTCCTGGGCTGGGTTTGGGGAGTGAGGGATAGATCGATGAATTGCTCTGAAATAGAGGCCTCAGGAGCGGGGTGGGGAAGTGCTGGGAATCAGCGAGGCGGAGAAGAAGGCGGGGCTACCGGGTTCGTGCACCGACCTATGGGGCTCCATTGCCGGACACCAGGAACACCTAACAGGCAATTGGAGACAGCTGACAGTTTCTGTCCTGTGAACCCTTCAGTCTCTCCAGCCCTTCAGGAAAGTGTGTGGCACATGCTTCACACCTCGTGTGAGTGGCTTTTGATGAAAGTCTTGGAAAGTCAGTCTCAGATGCAGATTGACTTGACAGCAGAACAGGGACCTACAGAACAATCCAGTAACTGAACTGAACTCGGCAGCTGCCAGAATTTAGAAAGCAGAAGCCCCCTGGGACCCTTAGAACTCTTTAGTGGGAACCATGGGCTTTCTACACAATGTGGGGTGGAAGTTCAAGCCCATAGCATCTGGAGCTTAAGGGGCAGAGTCACTCTAAGTGATGCTACAAATGATACCATGTAATAGGTGGGGTCTGGCGGCTTTTGGATGATGTGAGCTCAGCATTTGCTAGTCAGTGTACAGAACTTATCATAGCAACAACCCGTAAGGGGCTTGGAGTATTTTAAATCATGGAGTCACTCTTTCAAACTGCCAATGTGACTGTGGCACTCCCTATCTCAGATGACCACTTGCTGTCGACAGAATGAAAGCTGGAGTCCTCCGGCTCAGGCTCGAGACCACCATGACCTGACCTCTGCTACTCAGTTCTCCTCTATCCTGTGATCCCCCAGGCTAAGCTTCATGCTCCAGTAGCACTGAACTGTTTGTGACCCCTGCCCTGCTCCACAAATGGCTGCTTCCCATGCAAAGCTGAGTCTCGCTCAAGCTCTTCCCTCTGCTTTGTGTGTTCTTCTCTCTCCTCACTTGGCTCTTCTTCTTCTTCTAAGACTTAGTTCACATATCACCTTCTCCAGGAAACCTTTCCTGCTGCCCCAATTTGGCTCATGTGTCTCTTATCAACCCACATATAATTCCACAAGAGCATGTACAATTCTTATGTAGAGATTATCTACTTTTATAACTTCCTGATTGAATGAAATAAAAGCTTCTCTAATGTAAGAATTTAGTCTTGGTAATCTTTGTCCCCTACCCTCATCCCCACCAGGGTGTATAGCATGGAGTGGGGCACTTTTTAACACGAATACCATTCATTAAACTTAATCCCACAAATGCAGGCAAGATTTTGTAAAATAGCATACCAGCCTTCAGGTGAGCATAATCTCAAAGAAATATCCTTTAGAGGTCATTTACCTTTGCCAACATATACACTGCACACAAATTGGAGGTCCTTTTATGAACTTAAGTTCAGGGAGCACAAGGCTGTTTTTTAGTCATGTATTTCGCTCACATAATAAATCTTACATCTTTGAGTGTAGACTGAATATTTTGAAACAGAAAAAAATCATTGAGTAGGGACTTTGCAGCAGGTCCAGTGGCTAGGACTCCTCACTCTCAATGCAGGAGGCCTGGAACTGATCCCTGGGCAGGGAATCAGATCCCATATGCTACGACTAAGAGTTCACATGCTGCAGCTTTAGATTCTGCATGCCATGACAAAGATTGAAGGTCCCGTGTGCCACAACTAAGACCCGGAGCAGCGAAGTAAATAAACAAAATCATTGAGTGTTCTGCTAGGGACCACAGCAATTTGTCATGTTGGTTAAAAACATTTTGAGACCCACCCTCCCAGCCATCCTAGCGAGGAACTCATACAGAGCATACTTCAAGCCAACAGCACCATCTTTGAAATAAATACATAACCAGCCCAGGGAATTACATCTAGGTTACTATATACTGCTGAAACTATTTAAAAAGTTATTCTGTAACTTGACAATCACAACTGTTACTTCATTTTAGCATTTAGAATTAATTTGCCAACACACAACTTAAATAGCATGTCTACAGAAAAGCTCAGTCCCGCAAGCCTGCCTGTATTCTCGGGAAAGTGTTATGAAATTGGAGTTCCAATCTTAGCGTTGCCACTTACTTGCTTTACAATCCTGGTAACTTCTCTTCTAGCTCCAAGACTCCATTTCTTCATCTGTAAAATGAGTCAATGATAAAATCTGACTTAATTATCAGAGAGTTCAAACTCAGCACTCACAAAGCCTGTGACTTACTAAGCACTACTACACACACAGAGGATTCTGGGTACTCTGAAACACAGATGATTGGAATGAAGCCTTTCTTATTTATAGTTAAGTAACAAGGCAAAACTGTGCTCAGATGTTGCAGACAGACAGTAAGCTCTCTGATTGCTAGGAGATGGAGAAATTTGGGGGGCTGCCTTGGTGTGAAAAAGGAGGGATTGTTTTTGTGTCCATTAGAGCAGGCCAACCTCTCCAATCTCTGGAACACAGACCAGTACCTCCTGTCAGATCAGTGGCGGCATTAGTTTAGAATAAAGTGCACAATAAATGTAATATGCTTGAATCATCCTGAACCACCCCACCCATCCCCAGTCCTTGAAAACATTGTCTTCCACAAAACTGGTCCCTGGTGCCAAAATGATAGGGGACTGCTGCATTAGGGTACAATTTTTTTAAGAATCACACCCCTTGTTAAGTCTGATAAAACCAAAGGATCTGCCCAGAAAAAAAATAAAGAAAACCTACATTTCATTTCAGGGATCCTTGTATCTCCTTGTGCCTATCTATGGATTCTAAAAATGTCCATACCCCAGGGCACGAGGCTCTGGTTTATACATTTAAATAAATGCATATTTTCCATGACTATCTCCTTTTCCCTAAGATTCTACACATATGTACTCTGAGATATCATCAATTATGACTTTCTCAGGGTATATGCCCAGTAGTGTGAGGTGATACCTCATTGTAGTTTTGCTTTGCATTTATCTAATAATGAGCGGTGTTGCGCATCTTTTCATGTGTTTATGAACCATCTGTATGTTTTCTTTGGTGAAATGTCTATTAGGTCTTCTGGGGTGGGATGGGATGGGATGGGATGGGATGGGGTGGGAGGTGGGAGGGAAGTTCAAGAGAGGGGACATATGCATACCTATGGCTGATTTATGTGGATGTATGGCAGAAACCAACACAATTTTGTAAAGCAATTATCCTTCAATTAAAAATAGATATTTGAAAAATAGTGTGTTAATGGATAGAAGTAATTAATACCTTATTTAATAACAAAACCTAACAGATTTTTCTATCTGTGGAGCTAAAATATTAGGTAGTTGATTTACAAAATACTCATCACCAGGAATATAATGTTAGCTTGCCCTGTGTTACATATCAGGTGTGTGTATTTTGAGTTCTGCAAACGAGGAATTGCTTTGTCACCATATCTGTGTTTCACTCAAGAGAGGAAGTGTGCCATTAACAGTAAAAGTGGGGAGCCAGAGTTGAGATTTCAGTTCTGATTTTAGTTTTGCCACTCACTTGCTTTGTAATCCTGGTAAATTCCCTTTCATCTCCAAGCCTCCATTTTTAATTTTTACCTGTAAAATGAATCAATGATAAAATTTGACTAAGTCACTTCACATAATTGTCTTAAGGATCAGAAGAGATAACAAATGGGTACTATCTCAATGTGAGTTGTTTTGTTTTTTTTTCCCCAGGGCTGTTTGGAAAAAAAAAAAAAATTGCCTTGGTACATTTCGTAGGTTCACTTGCCAGAAGGAAATTTTATTGAAGCTTGACATCACAGACTTTTAATTTACAATGAAAATCACTATACACGACGTTCGGTGTTTAAAATAACACCACCCATATTGACAATGCCAAGTCATTCACACTGATGACAAATGAAAGGCATTCCCTAATTCATTGAATCTTCCATTGATGTCAGTTGTGTCTCCCTCCCAAAAGCATTGTATTATATTAGAAAGGTGTACCTGCTTTACTAATACATAGGCATTGTTTGAGTTGCAATGTAGAAGAAAATGCTGAATGATTTTCTCATAAACTTATATTTGAGGAAGTATTTTTCACTCATGAATTGAAAATAGCTTATAAAATATGATGGCTTCAATCTTAAAACAAATTCCTCTTGTTATTTTTGCAGTTTGTGTTACTAAGCTCCTTGGTTGGCACCGGCCTGTCCTATTCCAAGAGCTGATGCAATAAAGTGAAATTCATTGAGAGTGGCTGCTGCAATCAGATGATCAAGTTGCAATACTGTTCTTAAAAAAAAAAATTAGTTAACAGTGTAGAAGGAAATAAGTAGAATATCATGCCCAGAAGATGGTGCTTGTTCAAAATGACAACAAATTTACCGCAAATTTATAGAGCTGTGTTATGAAGAAGTCCTTAAGATGTGTATTTCTTTTATGAGTCCTTAAACCATAAATAAAATCTGAAATAATCACTTTCCTTTAAAAAAAAAAAAAACTCCAGTAATTTTTAAACTGTTGCACTGTAACTCTGGTTTGGGCATTTTTTAAAGCCAGACTGGACTTATTTAGTTGATTGAGAAACCTTGGACACCAAGAGTAATTTTTCAGTAATAGTATTTGTACCACCCCAGTCCACCGGGTTGCAAAGAGTCAGACACAACTGAGTGACTTCACTTCACTTCAGACCATCTCCAGGCTTTCCAAGTGGCTCAGTGGTAAAGAATCTACCTGCAATGCAGGAGATGTGGGTTCGATCCTTGGGTCGAGAAGATCCCCTGCAGAAGGAAATGGCAACCCATTCCAGTATTCTTGCCTGGGAAATCCCATAGACAGAGGAGCTTGACAGGCTATAGTCCATGGATTCCAGCTGAGCACCCATGCACAGAGCCTCTCTGTGAGGAAAGGCACCTGCTAGTCTATGCAAAGTTTCCATCAAATGGAGTCACTTCCATTTTTATGTGAGGACTTCCCTCAAGCCTGTAAAAAATCGAGCAAAGATTTATCTGCAGGAATTTTGGAAATTAAAATGTTTTTCCTGCTGCTTTTCTCTAGGCTTTCACTGCCAACGTATCTCCTGCCCACAGCTGCCAGATTCATCTTCCCAAAACACACTTTTCAGACATCATCCTTTTTACCATGGGAACTACTGAAGGTTTCAGAGTGAAGGCCAAGCCCTTGAGCCTAATATTTAAGGTTCTCTAAATGGCTTTTCTACTAAATTCAACCAAATGTTCAAGAAGGAAATAGTACTATTTTTGCCCAATCTCTTCCAGAAAATTAAAGAGGAAGATGTATTTCCCAAGCCATTTCAAAAGATTCCGATACCAAAACCAGGCAAATATTACGAGAAAACATCAATAACCCTTATGAACATTCTAAACAGAAGGGAAGGGGGCAGGGCACAATCTTTAAAAGAATGACATAGTCATAGGACATGACAAAAACTGGTTAGAACCAACTAGGTTCTGATGGGGGAAGATTCAACTTCCAGTAGACCTTGAGCCTCATTATATGCTTATTGTAATGCTTTCGTATTCTAAATGACACACCTACCGGTGCGGTGATGGCCCAATTCCTGGAAATCCATTTGGGTGATGGCCCAATTTGAGTGATGGCCCAATTCCTAGAAATGCCCACTCCTTCCCCAAAATAGCTAGAATAATCCTACCACTTATTAGCCTATGAAATTTCCCAGCCCATAAAATCTAATCACATCATGTTTCAAGGCCTCTTGCCTTCTGAGATGGCTCACACACTGTCTATGGAATATGGTTCTCCCAAGGCCATTATTGTCTTTTGAGACCAGCTGCATTCTGTCTATGGAATGTGTATCTCTAAATAAATCCACTTCTCACATATCACTTAGTCTCTCGCTAAATTCTTTTTGCCACAAGACATCATGAACCTGAGCTTCATTAAGTCCTGAGACCAGGTGTGTGAGCTCAGATAAAAGACATTTAAAGATGTGGGTTCAAGTCCCAGTCTGGGTTTAGGTTGGGTTCGAGTCCAGCTCGTAGGTTTGAGTCCTGGGTTTGAGTGCCATCTGAGTTGCATGATTTCACACTGATGTAAAAATTCTTGGCAAAATATTAGCAAATCACACCAACAATAAAATGAAAAGGTTAATATAGCATAACCAAATGGGATTGTTTCATATTCAAGGATGCAGAGCTGCTTTATAATTTGAAAATAAATCAATTTACTTTATAATATTCACATTTTTTTCTAAAATATAGTTGTCTCAACAGATGCAGAAATATGATCTGACAAAATGTAACATCAACTTCTAATTTAAAAAGACTCTAAGCAAACTAGGAGTAAAACCTCCTCAACCTTACAAACAGCATTGCCAAAATGCTTACAGTAGCTACATTTTAATAATAAAAAACAATGTTTTTCCCTTAAATGCTGCTCCCAAAGATGTTTGCAACTTACTCACTTTCTTCATTTTATATGTCTCCTGACCTCAGGGTGTTTTTTTGTTTTTTTAGTTTCCTAAGTTCATGCCAGAGATGAGTGCTTCAGTAACTTATGTCAGAGAGTTTGCAGCCCTCTTCCTAATTTGGCCATATAGTCATGCAGAAGCGTCTGGGAGCCACAGAGATGAAAAGATTAGAAGTAGAAAACAAATAGCCAGAATAATATAAAAACTATTTCCTGACAGTATTTATCAGATGGGACAAATTATTTTTTGGAAAAGCAGCTTTCTGGTCTTATTTTGAAAGGGCTCTATCCTCTGGATTATTTTATGAACACGTCCCTTGTCTTACTACTGAAATATTTAGAGAGAGAGAAAGCATACAGTAAGAAAGTTTTTAGTTTTGTTTTAATAAAAACATAATCACATTACACATCTCTTACAACCTGCATTTTTTTCATTTAGCTATAAATAATGACAACTTTCCTGTGTCATCTGTTTTGTCTAAAACTTGCTTTTATATGTTATACAACTGTGCCACAATTTACTTAACTTTTTCCCTCTTGATTGGCATTTTGCATCAAATTTTTTCTAAATTTGGCATTTTAAAGAGTACTTCCATTTCTTCCCATCCATATAGTAAACAAGAAACCCTTTTGATTTTTCTCATAGCCCAGATGACTAATCCTGATAGAAATCTACAAGTTTACACTCTGGAATGAATAAACCAGAAAGACTTTGGATGAAAACAGGGTAATCAAGTTGAGAGTCAACATTGTCCTTTTTAAGAATCCCAATTGTGTTTGTTCCCAAAATGACTCAGCCATATTTATACACCTGTATCCATGCACACACGTGGGCATGCACACACACAGGCATCACAGAAATGTGGTGGTTTTAATTTGACCAAGAAAAGGATCTTTAGTTGCTAATGGTTAGAATTACCTCTAAAAATGGCCAGGTCCTGGACTGAGTCATGGATGATGGATGGGGAAAGCGACCAGCCAGCCAGCTCACCTAGTGCTTTAATCAGCATTTTTCAGCATTTTATCCCCATACTCTTACATTTAAATAAACAGCCAAGGGTCACAAAAATTTTAGAAAAATCTCCCACAGTAAAAAACTTATTAAATTAAATAAAGAGGGGGAAAAAAGGGACTTCAGGAGAAAGAATTTCAATGGAGAAAACAGATGAAACTGTCCAAAAGTATTTCTATAATTAATAGCTTTAAACAAAAAGATATTGCAGGCATAAACCAAAGGCAGGATGCTATATTAAAAAAAAGAATTTTGAGAGAATATGAAAAAGCTCTTGGAAGTTAAACACTGTAACCAAAATTAAACGGCTCAAAGAGGACTCAAAGTTGAAGAAAAAATTCCAAAAAGTAGAACAAAAGACAAAGGAGAAAATAGGAGACAAAATATATGAGAACTAGAGGATGAGTTTAGGAGATCCAACACTCAGAGAGAGTGTTTCAGATAGAAGAGTTGGAAAAATGAACTAAAGAATATCATCAAAGAAATAATATGTAAGTACTAAGAAAAAGACATGAGTTACTAGGTTGAAAGGGCTCACTTCAAGGTCCAGCCAGTGTACACACACACACACACACACACACACACACACCATGACATAGCACCACAACACTTCAGAAAACCAAGGATGAAGTGAAGTTTATAAATATTTCCAGAAAAATAAAATAGGTCACATATAAAAGATCAGACATCACAGTATCATTGAACCTCTCAACAACAATGCTAACACTAAAAGAAAATGTAGTAAAGGCTTTAATATGCTGAAGAAACATTAATCTAGAATTCTATACGCAAGCTACTAGTCAAATGTGGGTATGAAGTTAACACATTTTCAGACATGCAAGGTCTTAAAAAGATCTATCAAATAAATAAAAAGTTAAGTGATTATTATTTCCAAGGAAATAAAAAGTAGTTTTATAAGAATAATAAAAATACTGTAAGTTGTACAAGAAAAATAATAAAAATACTACTGCTGGGAATAAGATCTACATTCTAAAAATCTAAACTTTAATTGTTAATACAAGGCAAAGTTGTATCATGGAAAGATGTAAGGAGAGAGAATGTGGAGGTAGAAAATTGAGAAAGTGAGTAAAATCTTCATGGTTTATTCTAAGTCAATTGATAATATATAACTCAAGGGGGGAGAAACATGGTATAGCAATAAAGTCTTATCATTTAGAAAGCAGAGTCAAAGATTAACAATAACAGCAGTAACAACACCACCTGCTTCTGAGTGGCTGGGCTCAGGGGTGAGGGAGACGACTATTTTTCATCATAATTATTACAGAACTTTTTGACTTTTAAAACTATACCTACAGAATTTATAAATAAAAATCACTATAAAAGAGAGAATGAAGCAAGGGCTCCAATGGCATCAACCCACAGGATTGAGGAAGTTCCTTTATGCTTTGGTATAAGGAAGATAAGATGATGTTCCAAGAAACAGGTTGGACTCTGAATTCCCTGATGCAATGAGGAATGATGTACAGGTTGAGTCAGCAATGCCAGAGGCACAACAAAAGGAACAGGAGCTCAACTTGAAATAGCTACACAGAAAGTTTTCAAAACACACATCAGGATCAGGAACTGCTTTCTCTATGGGAACTCTTCCCTGAACCCAGCCAGGGTTAGAGATCTAGGCCCTGGATCAGAGAACTGCATTTTGCACAATGGAAGCCATAAGAGAGGATGCTGGCAAGGTTAGTGAGCATACAAAGGTGGAGAGAAAGTGAGAGAGATATGAACTGACCATTTATTGCCTGTGCTATAGCTTTCCTGGTTATCGTTGTTCAGTCGCTCAGTCATGTCTGACTCTGCGACTGCAGTATGCCAGGCTTCCCTGTCCTTCACCATTCCGAGAGCTTGCTCAAACTCATGTCCCTTGAGTCAGTGATGCCATCCAAACATCTCGTCCTCTGTCATCCCCTTCTCCTCCTGCCTTCTATCTTGCCCAGGATCAGAGTCTTTTCCAATGAGTCAGCTCTTTGCATCAGGTGGCCAAAGTACTAGAGCTTGAGCTTCAGCTTCAGCATCAGTTCTCCCAATGAATATTCAATATTGATTTCCTTTAGGATTGACTGGTTTGAGCTCCTTGCAGTCTAAGGGACTCTCACGAGTCTTCTTCAACACCACAGTTCAAAAGCATCAATTCTTCAGCGCCTTCTTTGTGGTCTAATTCTCACATCCATACTTAACTACTGGAAAAATCATAGCTTCGACGGATCTTTGTCGGCAAAGCAATATCTCTGCTTTTTAATAAGCTGTCTAGGTTTGTCATAGCTTTTCTTCAGAGCAGCAAGGGTCTTTTAATTTCATGGCTGCAGTCACCAACTGCAGTGATTTTGGAGCCCAAGAAAATAGTCTGTCACTGTTTCCCCTTCTATATGCCATGAAGTGACAGGACTGGATGCCGAAATCTTAAGCGGAAAAGAATCTGCCTGCAATGCAGGAGACATGGGTTTGACCCCTGGGTCAAGAAGATCCCCTGGAGAAGGAAATGACAACCCACTCCAGTACCCTTGCCTGGGAAAAGCCCCCACAGAACCCTGGCAGGCTACAGTCCACGAGGTCGCAAAAGAGTCAGCTATGACTGAGTGACTAACATTCACAAAACATTTTACATACATGATAACATTTATTCTCACATCATCATAGTGCAGTATTTCTGTTTTCTCCACTTTACCAGTAAGAAAGCTGGAAATCTGAGAGGTTATCTAATTTGACCAAAGTCACACCATTAGTGAGTGGTGGGGCTTGAATTAAGCTAATTCTGTCTGATGCTAAAGTCCTCTGTACCACATCAGAGGAAGAATCAGAGAAAAAAAGATGGAGTTTCCTTTGCTTTCTGTGTATATCAGACTGTCAAGTTTTTCAGATTCACATACTTATAGAGCGAGCTTATGGTTACCAGGAGGGGAGGGGTAGATTAGGAGTTTGGAACTGACATATACATACACCTACATTTAAAATATATAATGAAAAAAAATAAATAAATAAAATATATGATGAACAAGGACTTACTGTATAACAATTTGGCTCAATACTACTAACTACTACTAACTGGGAAAAGAATTTGAAATTGATACATATATATGTATAACTGAATCACTTTGCTGTACACCTGGAACTAACACAACATTGTTCATCAACTATACTTCAATATAAAATAAAAATTAAAACAAAAAAAAGTAGTATAATACTAAAAATCAAGTATACTTCAATAAGTAAATAATTTTTAAAAACTGTCAGTTTATTTTTTAATTGTGAAAACATACTAATATAAAATCTGCCATTTCCACCATTATATGTATACAATTGAGTGGCAATAAGTACATTCACAATGTTGTACAACTGTTATCACTATTTCTGGAAACTTTTATTATCCTGAATAGAAACTTTGCACTCATTAAATGATGACTCCCCATTTTCCCTTCCCCAGCCTCTGGTAGCCTCTAATTTTGTTTTCTTTCTCTATGAATTTGTTGACTCTATCGTAAATAAATGGAATCATACAGTATGTTCTTTTGTTTATAGTTTATTTCACTTAGCATAATGTTTTTAATTTTCATCTATGTTATGGCATGTATCAGAATTTCATTTTTAAAGGTTGAATAATTTTTCATTTCCACTCTATGTACATACCACATTTTGTTTATCCACTCATCTATTGATGGGCATTTGAGTTGCTTCTATCTTTTGGCTATTGTAAAAATGCTACTATGTACATTGGTGATCAAATATCTGTTTAAGTCCCTGCTTTCAATTCCTTAGGGTATTTACTGTTTGTTCATTTTTAAGCCTTTTCTTCTTTCACCTTGTTCTCTGAAAGTTCCAAGTTTTCTCAAACTTATCCTGATCCATTCTTCCACTCCCATTTCATGCTTCAAACTCCTAAGCCCAAGGGGGAAGAACAGAGGAAATTACATATTTCCAATAGCACCTCGTACTCTCTGGACTTGCTTAATGATCATCGCACTTGCATCTTTATTCGTTCATTTTGATATTATTCAACAAATATTTTGCACACTCATCCTGTGCCTGACACTTCTCTAAGTACTTGTTGTTGTTGTTTATTCACTAAGTCATGTCCGACTCTTGCGACCCCATCAACTGTAGCCCGCCAGGCTCTCTGTCCGTGGGATTTCCCAGGCAAGAATACTGGAGAGGGCCGCCATTTCCTTCTCCAGAGAATCTTCCCAACCCAGGGACTGAACCCATGACTCCTGCACTGGCAGGCGGATTCTTTACCACTGGGCCACCAGGAAAGCCCTCTAAGTGCTTGGGATACTTCAATTCATGATCTCTGCCAATATTGAGCTTCCATCTCACCTACAGTTTTTGGTAACCCAAGTTTTTTATTTTATTTATTTTTAACCGAAGGATAATTCTACACTATTTTGTTGGTTTCGCCAAACATCTCCATGAATCAACTGTAGGTCTACTTCTGTCCCCTCTCTCTTAAACCTCCCTCCCACTTCCCTCTCCATCCTACCCCTCTAGGTTGTTACAGAGCCCCGGCACGAGTTTCCTGAGTCAAAGAGCAAATTCTCATCGACTATCTATTTTACATATGGCAGTGTGTATGTTTCCGTGTGTAACCCAAGTTTATTAGAACATTTTCAAATCATAAGAATGGTTTTTATGGGAGAGGAGAAGATAAAAGAATGTTAGTTATTCAAGAATGCATTTCTTAAATATGAACAAACTGGTGGAAGACAGGGCCCTTCTGAAAAGATTTGGACCCTTCAGAAGGAATAGAGTGATTACCTGACACTCTCCCAGCCACTGGCTCCTGCCATCCTAGGAAATTATGAAAGCAGAAAGTCAGGAAGAGAAAGAAGGAAGAGAATGAGGCAAGAGTCTGTTCCAGCATTAGCACATTTGCTTTGCTAAGTCCTATTTCCAGGAGCAAGCTACCAGGATGTTTGCATCTTTTCATTATGACGTTTGAAAGTTAGATCCCCCGGTGATTTTACCAAATCACTTGGGAGATGACAGTCAGGTATTTTCTGCTGGACTCCGTGTCCACTGAGGATTCTAAAGGAAGTTTTCAGACTCTAACAAATCAAGAAAGATGACTTTTGCAACTGGGCTCCCTAGAAAAAAACACAGCCTCGTTCATTTCTTGTTACAATTCTAAAAAATTTCTGGTGTCACTATATATAGTACACTGCTGAGTGCGCAAGCTATTTTAGAAAGAGCCGTGTATCTCTTGGCTCTGAAGTAACTTGAAAAGCATTGGTGCCGTTGCAAACTGGAGCACTATGTGTTCCCCAAAAGGCATGAATTTAGGGTTCAGCAACTGGCATCCACCCAGATGCAAGTTGTGGATGTGTGCAGCCCCAGCTGGTCTTTGGGCAACGCAGCACAGGGGGTCCTCAGTCATCATCCCCTATTCCTAGTTCTTCCTCACTTTTGGATGGGCTTCCCACTTGCTATTGGTCCTTCACGCACCTAATCTCAGATTCCTTTGGCTTTAGAAGCCGCAGGCTAACTGCTTTGCCCACTCTTGCCACTGACTGTTCAGCTAACATCTCGGTCACCTACTCATACCTCCCCATCCCGAGGAGGGACTTAGACTACTCTCCCCATTCTCTAATCCGGACAATACCTTGACAGGTGGCCCCGGCAGGCATTGAGGTTAAGCTCACAATGGTAAGGCCTCATATCAAAGGAGACAGTGAGCTGTAATGAAGAACTCCTGGTCTTGGATTTAGAAAACTTGAGTTCCCCCTCAAGATCTACATACCCCTTATAGGCTACATGACCAAGGGACTTGGGTAAGTCCAAACTTTCTATGTCAGGCACACAAGACCCTTTACTGTGGGATTCCTGATAAATTTCCTGGTGTCATCTCTTACCACTACCTCCATCAATCCCTGTGATCCAGCCATTCAGTTCCAGTGGTAAATCTTCATGCTCTGCAAACCTTATGGTCTTTACTACATTTCACTTCAACTTTCCCTACACTTCATGTCATTTCTCCTTTTACCTAACTCCTGCTTATCCTTTGGAACACATCTCAGGGGTTTTCATTGTTACAAAGCCTTCACTGTCATTATACAGCCATCCTCATCCTCTTCTGGCCTTCTTCTCTGGAATTCTTGGGATCAGACACTGTGCCATATTTGATTGTGATATTACACTTACCTGGCACAGAGAAGTACTTAAGAAATGTTTGTAGAGTGATGAGAGTTAAGATGCTTCCCATGCCTCCTCCCATATAAAACTTACAAGATCTGTATTAATATTCCATTTGGCAGGTGCCAACCGAGGCTTCTCATCTATTGGCTAATTATCTGGTTGAAGTCATACAATTACTGGGTGACGCAGATGCTTTGTGAACTCAGGCCTGCTTCATTCCAAATCCCAATCTCCTATGACATCACGCTTCTATCACATAGAACTAACCTCAGTGATGGACTTGAGGTATTCAAGAAACCCTAATATGGACTTAGCCCCCTTTGAAACCTTCTAGATCTTAACAGAATGAAATATGCCATTTATCACACCTCCAAGTAATGGCTTTACACTTAACAGTGGATCTATGTCTGTGAAAAACTGCAAAACCACTTCTGCACTATTATAAGATGAAATTTTCACCTCCTCAAAACTTCAATAAAGAGAGAAGGAGGGGAAGTGGATGGGAGGAGAAAAAAACATGCAGGGGAAGAAGAGAAAGCAAAACAAAGAAGAGTGGTTATAAGGTGAAGAAAGTTATGACAGCTCATAACTCAGAATGTTATGATCACATAACCGAATGGACAGGCTTCTTTGCTGCAACTGGTAGGACCTGTCAATCAAGGTTTCAAAGACCTTTTCTTCTGGCACAGTCATCTAGCCATTGTTTTTTCTCTGTAATAACCTCATTCATGTGGTTGACCTCTCCTGTGCTTTCTGTAAGAAAGATCTCTGGAATAAGAGAGGGTTATGGATACCTGTCACTAGATTCCTAGAAAAATACAGTGTAACCAAAAATTAAGTTTTCAGGGTCTTTGAGCCCAGTCCTTACCACAAGCAACTGCCATTACTATAACCCATGGGGTGGGTGGGTGGGTGGGTGTGTGGGTGGGTGTGTGTGTGTGTGTGTGTGTGTATGTGTGTCTGTGTGTGTGTGTGTGTCTGTGTGTCTGGGCTCAAAAGAGAGAGAGATTCTGTGCTGAGGCAGAGATGAGATGCATCCAGCAATTAACCAATATTGACAGGTCTAATAATAGTTTATCCTCAGCTAATCCTATAATGTACTCCCATAATACGACAGCTAATCATGCAGAGGTCTGAACCTCTAGCAAGCTTGCCTCAGCACCTAACTTCCTGTTATGGGTGGGGCACCAGGTACGTAATTGACTGTTCTCTATTTTAAAGATACTGACACAGCTGTGGCTGCTTTGCCTGTATTTTATTAATTCAGTTATTAACGCTAGAACCTGGTTCTTGCCATGAATTTTAGATAAAATATGGAGCAGAGAGCTTTTGCCTACAACATTAAAGGAAAATTAAAGTTAAAAAAAAAAAACACGTAACCAATTACAAATGTTAACCCATCTGAAAGTGGAAATATTCTATTATATCTAGCCTAAAAAATCATTTTTAAAGCTGCCCAGTTCTGTAATATCGCTACCTGGTTTATAAAATTTGCCATAGGTATGCTTTTTCTTTTGTTATTAATATTAGACTCTTTCCTATCTAAGGAATAGGGAAGTTTTTGCTTTTTACAATTTTCCATAGCATGAGAAAGGATAATAAAAATGCATCTTTATTTTCTACCCATTAAGCTCTAACTTATAAGCAATAAAGGACTCTTCATTCTCACCAAAGTTATCTGTATAATAACTATATAAGTGACATATGATTAGGATGATTTTGACTGCATGTAGCAAAAAACATGACTGTTCAAATCATAAAGAGTTTCTTGTTTCACTTTTTACAAAATCCAGAAGCTAGTTTCCTCAGGGCTTGAAAACTGTCATCATGGACTCAAATTCTTTCCATATTTCTGCTCTATCACTCTAGGCTTCTCAGCTTGTCCTCAACAGGCTCCCTCATGACTGTATTAATAAGTTGGTTGCAGTTGTCCCAGGAGGTCAAGTAGGCATGACGACAATGGGGATTTTGCTTTATTTAAGGAGTCCCTTCTTATAATGGGGAAACTTTCCTAGAGTCCTGAAGTAATTTTCCCCTAACTTATCATTACAGTCAAAATTAAATCTCACAACCATGCTTAATTCAATCCAATCACAGGCAAAAAATGTAGAATCACTAGGACTGGCCAGTGCCACTTTTCAGCACTGGGTCTTGAGAGCATATCCCCTGAAACTTAGGGAGGTGGAGGAGGGTAGCAGAGTTCTATTCCAAAGAAGGATGGAGGAATGACCTTTGGGTTGACAACAAGAATCTCCAACAAATGCAAAAGCTACCTGATACGTTCATCTTTCATTCATTTAACAAATATTGCCTGGCAATAGCAGCAGCCCACTAAATATCACACATTGTTCTAAGTATCAGGAGAACATCACAGCAAAAAAAAAAAGAAAGAAAAAAATAGACACAGTTCTGACTTCCTGGACCTACTGATCTACTGGGCATTTCTTGCTTATTCATAGTTTGTATGGTTCTAAAGCTGGAAGTGACTTATGGGGAGCCAGTATTTCAACCCTCAGTTTTAGAGGTCAAGAAACAGAAGCTATGCCGTAAGTCATTTGCTGGACCAAGTGTGTTAGTCACTCCATTCTTTCTGACTATTCACAACCCCATGGTCTGTAGCCTGCTATGCTTCTTTGTCCATGCAATTTTCCAGGCAAGAATACTGGAGTGGGTTTCCATTCCCTTTTACAGGGGATCTTCCCAAACCAGGGATTGGACCTGGGTCTCCTGCATTGCAGGCAGATTCTTTACCATCTGAGCCATCAGAAAACCCGAGAATACACCTAATTTTGGGTTATCTGCTGTTTGCGCTTTTTGAGGCAGTGATTATCCTGGCTACAGAGGCTATGTGTGTATTATAAGTTTTCAGATATTGGTCCAAACTTTGATTTATTATACAACAAATCACTTTAGGGAGAACCACTTAGGCTATAAATGATTCTCCAAAAGATTCATGTGGATGACATCCATCTGCTAATAAAATAAAACTTAATAAAATTAGTGCATAACCTTCTGGAGGGGTAATCTCTTTTTAAATCATGAAGTTCAAAGGTCTTCCTCTCATATCTTATTGTAAATCCAGTCCTTTCCAACTCTGGGCAGTGCCAGTCAGCCCCTGAGAGTGGTTAAGGAGTCTCTAATCTGCACTTCTAAGGGTCCATTTACAGCAGCAGTCCCCAGCCTCCAGGACCTAATGCCTAATGATCTCAAGAGGAGTTGATGTAATTGTAAGAGAAATAAGGTACACAATAAATGTAATGCACTTGAATCATCCTGAAACCATCCCCTCCACCCACTGAGTCCATGGAAAATTTTTCTTCCATGAAACTGGCCCCTGGGGCCAAAAAGGTTGGCACCTAGACAGCTGCTCTAGGATCCCTGTTAACAGGTATCTGCTGAGCCACCCAGGGCTTGGTGTGGTCTGGACATGCCCTGTAATGAACTGCAATGAAAGTGATCAAATCTCTGCTCAGAAATGTTAAATTTATGCTGAATTGTTAGTACTGATTACTCCTTTGTGAATTTATCCTACAAACAGAATCACAGAGGTACACCAGTGTACAAGAATATCCACTTTAGCATTACTGTGGAAGGCAACGATCAGAAATAACCTAATGCTCCTCATTACATCACAGCACAGGCCTGAGTATCAGGTGGCCAATAAAATGGAAGTAACTCTATGAACTGACATGGGTTGACCACCAGGAGACTGGAACAGAAAAATCTCAGTGCAGAACATCATACGTAACATGAAGGCTGTTCCCGGCATAAATAAATATACCAGAAAACAGAAGGAATGTATTGAGTATGTATAGAATGCCTCTAGAACATGGGTCACCAAACTATAGTGTGCTTAGTCACTCAGTTGTGTCCGACTCTTTGCGACCCCATGGACAGTAGCCTGCCAGGCTCCTCTGCCCATGGGGATTCTCCAGACAAGCATACTGAAGTGGGTTGTCATGTCCTTCTCCAGGGAATCTTCACAATCCAGGAATTGAACCCAGTTCTTCCACATTGCAGTAAGATTCTTTACTGTCTGATCCCCCAGGGAAGCCCAAGAATACTAGAGTAGGTAGCCTAATCCCTTCTCTGGGGGATCTTCCTGACCCAGGAATCAAACCATGGTCTCCTGCATTGCAGGTGGGTTCTTTAACAGCTGAGTTATGGCTAAATCCAGCCCACCATCTGTTTCTGTGTGCTATGAATGGTTTTCACATTTTTCAATTGTTGGAAAAAATCAGTAGAAAACTAATACGATTTCATGAAAATGACATGAAATTCAAATTTCAACGTCCATGAATAAAGCTTTATTGGAACACAGACAGATCCTCTGTATTCAACAGTAGAGTTGAATAGTTGTGACAAAAACTGAGTCTTCAAAGAGCAAAACACAGTTGACCCTTGAACAATTCGGGGTGGGGGATGTTAACCCACATATAGCTTCTGGCTGGCCCTCCATATCCTGGGTTCCTCTGCATTCAAAGATTCAACTGACTGTGTATTTACTACTGCAGTATTTACTACTAAAAAATTTCTCTCATTGAAAAATAAGTGGACCCACAGTTTAAACCTACATCGTTCAAGGATCAGTTGTACTTATTATTTAACCTTTTACAACCCCTGTTCTAGAAGAATAACTAGTTTCCTCTTGGGAAAGATATGGGATTACAACGACAAGGAAGGAGAAACCGATTTTACTTACATTTTACAGTTTTATCCATTTTTGAGTTTTTATATAATGGGCAAGTATTATCTAATTTTAAAAAACTCAAAGAATTTTAAAAAACCTGACTGATTTTAAAATTGTAGAAAAGAATAATTGAGCTAAAATGTCAAAAATAGTTGTGGAAGACACAGAGGCAGAGAATTCTGGAAAGACAGTGCACTGATGTATCCTGTCTTTCCTACACATACAACTTCATAGCAGCTTCATCTCATTTCCTGTGAGGCTTGCATCAGTTCATGCAGTGGATAAGGGAACTGACAGGAGGGAGCTGCTTTAACCCTCTGTGCCAGATGAGAGGCAGGGAAGGAGTGGGGTGCGCAGCCCAAGATTGTCTCAGAGCAAGGCTCAGAAGCAGTCAGCTTTAGGGGAGAGCTTGATCCTCAGGGATTCCTGGACCCCTGCAGGAAAAGCTGACATCAGGCAACCTGAGCACCCCCAGATGTGGGCCAGTTTCCAAAGACTGAAGGGGCTGAGGAGAAGGGGAATGGGCAGGCTAAGGGTTCCCACCCCTGGGGCTGAGGCCGGCTGTGGAAAGCCTCCCTCCACTACCCTGTGCCTTGACAGGGAACTGATGGTTTCCCGCTGCAGCTTTGTCAGCATTCAGGGTCAGAGCACCACACCTTCCAGGGCTCTCAGGCTCCCACCCCACCCTCCAAGCAGGCAAAGGCATCCCAGCAGCTGAACCCCAGCAAGCAGCAAAGAGAAAGAACCGACAGTAGGAGAGCTGGGTGGTCAGAGAGAGGCAGGGCCAACAAGGATTAGGGCAGGGCTCTGATGAAACATAGCTTACTGGAGCAGATGGAGGGCAACCTTAAAACAACTGTAGGCAGGTGGATGGACCTAGAGTCTGTTATACAGAGTAAAGTCAGAAAGAGAGAATCAAATATCATATAGTGATGCATATATGTAGAATCTAGAAAAATGGTTTGGATGAACCTATTTGCAGGGCAAGAATAGAGATGAAAATGCAGAGGACAAACTTGTGGACACATAGGGGAAGGAGAGGGTGGGGTGAACTGGGAGTACGGCGGAGACCAACACAACATTGTAAAGCAACTGCTGCTGCTAAGTCACTTCAGTCGTGTCCGACTCTGTGCGACCCCAGAGACGGCAGCCCACCAGGCTCCCCCGTCCCTGGGATTCTCCAGGCAAGAATCCTGGAGTGGGTTGCCATTTCCTTCTCCAGTGCATGAAAGTGAAAAGTGAAAGGGAAGTTGCTCAGTCGTGTCCGACTGTTCGCGACCCCATGGACCGCAGCCCACCAGGCTCCTCCATCCATGGGATTTTCCAGGCAAGAGTACTGGAGTGGGGTGCCATCACCTTCTCCATGTAAAGCAACTAAACCCCAATAAAAATTTCAACAGTAATAACAATATGAGCACTAAAGATTCAAGGTCAGCACACAAAAAAAGACTTAATTTTAAAAAAAGAATCTGTACATCATAAGAAGATGATCCCTCTTGATACTCAAATTCAGTGGCCTGGACAGTCAACAGGGTGAAGTAAATAAAACCACAATGCTAAACACAAAGATCTCGTAATCACGAGGGGTAAAAAGAGAAGCTTGGACGACAGTCCTAGGAAACCAACCAATCTTCATGGCAGGCATCCCTGAAGGAGAAAAAGAGAAGAAAAATAAAATATCTTCTCTGAAAAAAAAAAATTGAGTTCCAGAAATAGAGAGCTTAATGAATTTTAGGCAAAATTACTGAAAGAAGTGAGCCGTTTATCCATGTTCTGGCAAAATTCCCAAACTTCACGGGTAAAGAGAAAATCTTAAAAGCTTCCAGGTAGAAAGAAAAGTTCTCTTAAAAGTAAAAGAAAATCTACACGCTTGAAAATTTTTTATCTTAGTACTATTTAAAAGTGAAGAAAAGTTACAGATTTCTATCAGTAGATGTATAACTAAGAAAATGACAATCTATGTGAAATTTTATACAGCCACTTAAAACAATCATTAAAGTGGGTGAAGGGGGTCAAAAAAGGTACAAACTACCAGTTATAAAATAAGTCTTGAGATGTAATGTACAGCATGATGTCTACATAGTTGACAATACTAGATTATATATTTGAAAGTTGCTAAGAGAGTAGATATTAAAATTCTTATCACAAGAAAACAAATATGTAACTATGTGGTGATGGCTGTTAACTAGACTTATCACAGTGATCATTTTACGGTGTTTACATTTTTGAATTATGTTGTACACCTGAAATTAATATACGTCAATTATAACTCACGTTTTTTAAAAAAAAGAAAACCTTTAAAAATCTATAGTTACATAGAGAAGTATAGATGTAAGGTAAAACTGTACATTATAAAGTGTGTGAGTGCTCAGCCTTGGCTGACTCTTTGCGACACCATGGACTGTAGCCTGCCAGACTCCTCTGTCTGTAGAATTTTCCAGGCGAGAATCCTGGAGTGGATTGCCATTTTCTACTCCAGGGGATCTTCCCAACCCAGGGGTCGAGATTAGAAAATTATGAAATTCTGTGTGCAGTGTGATTAAAACTTTTTAAATCTACATGGAAAGGATAGTAGGAATAAAAGGGATAACAGTAGAGTAATTAATAGGATTGGGTAGTTTTCCCTCTTTGTTTTATAAACTTTCTATAATGTAATATCAATAAATTTTTGAGTTAAGTAACAGTTAATGTAAAGTTCTTTTTTTTTAAAGAAGAAAGTTATATTTTTTAATTAATTTCTTTATTTCAATTGGAGGCTAATTACTTTACAATACTGTAGTGGTTTTTGCCATACATCGACATGAATCAGCCATGGGTGCATATGTGTTCCCCATCCTGAACCTCCCTCCCACCTCCCTCCCCATCCTATCCCTCTGGGTCATCCCAGCGCACCAGCCCTGAGCACCCTGCCTCATGCATCGAACCTAGACCAGCGATCTGCTTCACATATGATCATATACAAGTTTCAACGCTACCCTCTCAAATCATCCCACCCTCGCCCTCTCCCACAGAGTCCAAAAGACTGTTCTTTACATCTGTGTCTCTTTTGTTATCTCGCATACAGGGTTATCGTTACCTTCTTTCTAAATTCCATATATATGCATTAGTATACTGTGTTGGTGTTTTTCTTTCTGGCTTACTTCACTCTGTATAATAGGCTCCAGCTTCACCCACCTCATTAGAACTGATTCAAATGCATTTAAAGAAGAAAGTTATATTTTTAACAAGTAACATGAAAAATCATAATTTTAACCTGTAGATGCTCAAGTTCACCTACAGCGCAGGCCTAGCAGCTAGACCTGATGACATGGGCAGGGCTCCAGGATCAATATGCTAACATTAATCTTTCAAACTGACACTGCCTGGGACAGGGGTTTGCCCTAAAAGTTTCAAGGGATTAAAATTCTTTTCTTGCTACATGGAATAAAAGAGGCCTCATTTTCCTTAATAGCCTGTGAGTTTGAGCAGGTTCAAGCCAAAGTCTGAAAAGAACATCTTGTCCCTCTTTGAAGCTCCATTCCCCATCTAGTGGGGTGCCCTCCTGATGAGCCTCCTCTAGCCCTGCAATGTGAGACAGGCAAAATCAGGCCCTGATGGCAGACAGCAGGCCTGGCAGAAGCAAACAGAACTGAGTGTGGCTAGAAGACAAGGTCAGACAAAGTCATTCTATCACTGTGATAAAGGGAGACAAAAATAAATCCACTCAATAATCACGTCTGAGTGTAGACAGAAATGAGGTGCAGACGCCACCAAAATAATCAACTACCTTCACCTCAGCTTGTCAGAGAGCCTTCCGTCCAATCACAGCTACCCCTGCTTCAGACCTCCTCGTGTTCCAGAGAAAAACTAAGATACTCAGTCAAACAAATGCCCCAAGTTCCTGATAACACTCAGTCCCTTCTTCCTTGAATTCCCCCCGGCCCCCACCCAAATCACCTAACACTAGCTCCAATCCTGTAATATAAACCTTCTGGAATCTTCTTCCCAAGACTGCCACAGTTCCTGCAGGTGTGCCGTCTCCCTCAATGCAATGAGCCAAAAAGCCCTACCCAGTTCAGCTGCAGGTGTGTTCCCAGGCGTCTCTGGCTTTGGGGCACTGGCAAATGGAATTGCACCTTTACTCCCTGGTTGGGGGCACATTTAGGACAAGCAATCAAAATTTGGTTGGCAACCTAGTGTAAGTTCTTGCCATTGTATAAAAACTGAATTCCTGGAAAGGATGTGGAAAAAAGAGAACCCTCTTGTATTGTTGGTGGGAAAGTAAATTGATACAGCCATTCTGAAGAGTAGTATGGACATTCCTTAAAACATGGGAATAAAGCTACCACACGACCTGGCAATCCCACTACTGGGCATAGACTCTGAGAAAACTGTAATCGAAAAAGACACATGCACGCCAATGTTTACTGCAGCACTGTTTAGGATAGCCAGGACACGGAAGCAACCTAGATGTCAATTGACAGACAAATGGATGAAGAATTGGTACATATATACAATGGAATATTACTCAGTCATAAAAAGGGATGAATATGAGTCAGTTGAACTGGCGTATATGAACGTAGACCCTGTTATACAGAGTGAAGTATATCAGAAACAGAAAAACAAATATCGCATATTAACACATATTGATGGAATCTAGAAAAATGGTACGGATGAACCTATTAGAGACACAGATGCACAAATAGAGACACAGATGTAGGGAACAGACTTGCGGACCCAGTGGGGGAAGAAGAGGGTGGGACGAATTGGGAAAGCAGCCCTGAAACATACACTCTGTATGTAAAACAGGTAGCTAGTGAGCCGCTGTATAGTACAGGCAGCTCAACTCAGTGCTCTGGAACAACCTAGAGGGCTGAGATGTGGGGAGGGGAGGGAGGTTCAAGAAGAAGGGAACGTATGTACACTCAAGGCTGACTCACATTGTTGTACGGCAGAAACCAACACAACATTGTAAAGCAATTATCCCCCAATTAAAAATAAATTAAAAAAAATAAAAGCAACCCCCTGCCCTGAATTCATTGCTCCTTGCTACCTAGTGTTTATTCAAAGCTCACTTGAGAAAAATAGTAGGATGGAAGCATGTTATCCCCTTCCTTCTCTAAGACCTCTGAAACCTACACCTAAGTTCAAGGAGCTCAGCAAAGAACTCTGCCCCCAAACCCCACTGTTTGGCATCCATAGACCTGCCTTCTCTGAGTTCAGCTTTGCTATAACCGTAGGAGAGCTTTCACAAAACCTCATCTATTGGCCACTGTCTAGGGGTCGAGATGTCAGTTTGCTTCCATACCATGTGGACTGGATAGCTGTGAAGTTTCCATCTTTTTCAAGTGGGTTTCTTGAAAAGGGAGCCAAATCTGTAGCCAGACTAGCCTGCTTTCTGCCACTGGTGTCATTCCTGGCATATAAGTGTGAGGTGGGGTGAAGAATAAGGAGACTCGTCCAACTGTCTGGGAAGTTCATACTGGGGAGATAATCACAGGAGGAGAAGGTGGAAGGGGACTTGGAAACAGAAGCAGATGCTCAGGCTCCACAGAGCTCTCATCTGTCCCCCCCTTTTTAGTGTGTCTAACAAACACAGCTGTCCTGGCCCCCATGCTCGGGATCATAGACAGAGGTGGCAGAAGGGGGGGTACATTCATTTCCTAAGGCTGCCACAGCAAAGGACCACAGACCAGTGTCTTCAATAACAGAAGTTATTTTATCACACTTCTGGAGGTTAGCAGTCTGAGTGCAGATTGTGGACAGGGTTGGTCGTTCAGAATTCTCTCTCCTTGGCTTGTCCGCGGCGTTTTCCTCCCTATAGCTTTACATGCTCTTTCCTCTGTGCATGCCTGTGTCCTAATCTCCTCTTCTTCTAACCACACCAGCCATATTGGATTAGGATCCACTCTGATAACCTCATTTTACCTTAATTATCTTAAAAAAAAAAACCCCTATCTCCAAATACAGCCACATTCTGAGCAACCGGCAGGGCTAAACACAATTCAGCCCTTAACAGTACAAACCTACAGTAGCTTCTGGAGAAGACACAAAGCACACGGCAGCTAAAACATTTACAACGAGGGTCACCATGAAAATGAAAGTTGTCTCTAGGAGATATGGCACCCTGAAGGAAAGAAGCTGGAAAGAGTGATCTTTTGATCACCTTCCTTGATCCCATGAAAATTTTCTCTGTTCTAATTGCTTATCGGAAGAGTTCATAGATGCTGCTAACATATCATCTCAATGTCTTTCACTGAGAAAGCATCAACTGAGTTCTATAAAAGTCAGGTTTTTCTTAATTCTCAGTATCATCTGCAGAAAAAAAAAATGCTGGCTGCTTTTCTCTTGATCTCCATTAACCCTAGGCTGGCTGTGTGATGCAGGGCCTCTCTGCTTCTCTAATCTGAGCTTTCCGTTGGTTTTAGCAGCTGTGCATGTACTGTAGAAAGAGCATCTTCTTTGTGGACATATCACTCCTGGAAATATCACCAAACTCCGGGCTGATATGGGAAGAAAATGCCACACCCTTTGTAAGAGAATGAATTACTTTCGGTTGTGGGTCCCTCTGAAAAATGAATCCTTCTTTAGTAAACAGCATAGAGCCTGTGACACTTTCCGTGCGATCAACTAAAGACTCCCTTCCCAAGAATAACTCCTGACATTATAATTTAATCACTTCAATATTGGGTTTCTTAGATCAACAAGTAAATTCTCTCCCTGCCTTTACTGAAATCCCTTCAGGTTGACTTTTGCCTTCCTGTGGACCCCATCCATGCAGTATTTCAATCCCATTCCTGAAAGTTATGCCCATTATAAATTCAGTTGATTGAAGCAGCCCTCAGTTTTCACTCTAAGTAGATATTCTTTCTAATAGAAAGACATTAGACGAATAAAAGCAGGTCTCCACTTCAACTCGAGAAGGCTTGAGCTTGAGCTATAGAGAATAACTGGGTGTTACTAAGAAAAGGATTGAATGAGAAAAGTCCAGGTATCACATTCAAGGCAGGCAAGGCCAGGAAAGGACTGGAAATTCAGGGGACAGCTTGTGAGGCATTTCAACACCCCAGGATGAGGTGATAGTTCAAGTTCTCAAGCTCCCCAAAGCTGTGAGAAAATACACGATCCTGGGAACAAAGGCAGAATCTTCAGAAATGACCACGGGTAAAGCAGAATTTTTAAAAAGTAGACCAACCAAAAGGGTAGGACAAGGGCTATTGGGAACAGATGACATAATCAAAGTTTTGAGCCAGAAAACAGTGAAACCTTATAGCCCAAACTGCTTGCACTCAAGATGAGGCCCCAGACTTTGAAGGTGAACTCAGTGTCCCCAAATCTTCAGTCCCAGACTCTTTCCACAACCCCTGCTGGAAGAAACAGCAGGATAAGCAACACAGAAATAAGCCAGCAAGTTCCTGGTGGATAAAATGGTCCTAACAGAAGCTCTGTGCCTCCAACGCCTCCCCACAATCAACTCCCTGCCCCATTAGCTTTCTGGCCTGTCCCTGTTTCGACACTGATGGGGTGCAAAGCCATGATATATGTCATCACTGAAGCTGCTCAGCATCACCGCCTGGCTCCCTCCACTGACAGGGAGGCACTGATTTAGTGATACTGCCCTTCTTGGTGGCAGCAAACAACTGCCAAGAGTCTGAAATGAGAACTAAAAGTCAATAACCTTGCCTATCCCGAGAAGATGAGTGAAGTCAGGACATTAAATAATTCTTTTTCCTGTATTCTTTCCTGATCCCTTACTAGGAAAGAAATAGCTTGCTTTCAGGAAGACCTCATGGATTAGTGCCTACAGTGCAAGGCCAGACTTGGCTTCGGGAGGGAAGAAAGGTGAAGGCGGGCTGGTGGGGGCAGGGTGGAGGCGGGGCACACGCCCTGCATTTAATGGTAGTCCCGTCATTTACCAGCTCTGGCTGTCATTGAGGGTTTCTGAGATTATTTCCTCACCAGCAAAAAGTCAGTATAATAATGCATTCTCTGGAGGTTGTAAAAAAGAAAATGTATGATAATTCTGACATGGAATGCATTAAAAAAAAAAAAAAACCTGTAACTATTACTGTCATTAAGAGAAGGAAAGAAAAATTCTTGACCATATTCTGTGTGCCAGGCAGTGGCCAAGTACTGTTGACATAAATTTTCTCATGTAATCTCCATCTCTGCCTTATGCAAGGCATTTTATTTTACTGGTTCAGAAAGGTACAATTATTAGCCCAAGGTCATTTGGCTGGTAAGCAGTGGCTCTAGCTGTCACCCCCAGATCAGTTTCTTTCCAAGGCTTCTTCTAGCAGATGACAGGTTTAGTGAGGTTTTAGTGGCCCAGGTCAAGGCATTTGGCAAGGATGCTGCTATTTCCCTGGCCCTGCACCACTTCTCCATTACTCAGCTGGTCTGAAAGTCAGCAGAGCTATGACTTTGAAGATAGGCTGGTCACAGCAGTTCTTAGGGCAACTCAAAGGGGCTTGGGGGCATGCTGGCACTAAGTTCTGTTCTCCTTACATTGAGTCAAGCAAAATCCTATTTTTAAGTTGTTTCACCCAATTCTGAACATTCCTTCTCTTTGAATAAATGAAGAGTGAGTACTAAAGTTTTAAGCTATGAATTTGTCCTCCTACACATACACACATATAGATCATGTGTGTGCATGTGTGTGTGTGTTTATACACACATAATACTGGAATTCTGTGTTTCTTTGCATGTATGTGTGAAAGTTTGCAGCTTCAGTTTTTTTCCTTTTTAGCACCAGACTCATGACCTACACTTCGGGATCCTGTCCCAAGGTGAAGAGGCCTCCTGCCCCATCATTATTTCTTTGTAAACATAACTCATGAATGTCCTTCTAACTTCCATCAGGAAGGTCCTCCAGTATTCACACAGCTCTTCATGGCCTACATATGAAGTCACCCTTTCTTCCTAACCTTCAAAATACCGCTGAAACCTTGCTTCCTTTGCTTGAAACAGAAAAATAAAAATCTGCAAATAAGGTGCTAAATTTGCATAAGTAAATTATAACCTCAAAGAAGGCAAGTTTTGAACCCAGGCCTCTGGTGTTAGCGCCCGACACCCTTAAGCACTGCATTCTACAGCCTGCTACCAATGCCAGCCAAGTAGCATTTGAAACAAGAGTGATTAGAAAGTGAACTAGATATTACAAGGGCTGGTGGGGGGTGGGATGGGGAGCTACTGTTTAATGGGCACAGAGTTTCAGCTTGGAATGATAAAAAACGTTCTGGAGATGGATAATGGGGATGGTTGCACAACATTGTGAATGAGCTAAATACCACCAATTACACACTTAAAAATGGTGAAGATGGTCAATTGTATGTATGCATATTTTTCCATAATTAAAAAAAGAAAGACAAAAGAAGCAGCAGTGATCACCACTCTGTGGCAATTCATTTAACTTTTCCAAGCCTTAGTTTTCCCATGAGTAAAATGGGGATATTAACACCTACCTTAGAATATTGCTGCGATGACTAAACTCTAACATACACAGTGCACCTAGCCCCCACGTAGCACACTGTGTGATGCTCACCCTATAGCCACTCTCTTTGCTTTGTCCAATGCTAATATCCCCAATGCATTTCAACTCCTTGAGCTCAGCTAGAGGAGGTGGGGAAGGTGTGGGCTAAATGGGAAGCCTATTTGCTATTTAGAGCTGGTTGACCATCTGCAAATTCCAGCACTTCATAGATGTCTCATAACTGTTTGTCCAGGGAATTCTCTGATGGTCCAGTGGTTAAGACTCTGCGCTTTCACTGCTGAGGGCCTGGGTTTGATGCCTGGTTGCGGAACTAAGATCCCACAAGATTGTGTGGCATGGCCAAAAAAAAATGTTTATCCAACTTAATTGGACTGAATAGATAAACCACAAAGGGAAAATAGAAGGATGTGATGTCCTGTTTTAAGACAGTTCTTGGGCCATGTACTGGGGACTCTTAATCCACAGGGGATATAAAGAATATTTGTTGTTCATGAGGCAATTCTGTGGTTCACTTGATTTCATTCCAGATTTAGGCTATTTTTTTTAAGGCTGTTATTTTATGTGCAGTTTTACTATCTTGAACAACTGGAGCCAATGGGAAATTGGTGTTTGGGGGGCTATCTGTAATGTCAGTAAGAGGCACAAGAAGCAGATTCTCAGGGTATAAATTACTTAAGGCCCAGTGGGGGATTACACCTAAGTCTGAAAAAGAAAATAGACATTAACTGGATCCACCTTTTACTTTTAAGGTGGCAAAGAGTCTATATAGGAATGATCATTATAATTATGTAATTCGCTACACTGCTTTTAAAACAAAAGCAAGGCGCATAAGATGTGCCCCAGATCTACAAATTCTAGATGTACATAGTACTTTCATTTTCTGCTCTGGTTGGTTAAGTGAAGATGAGGAGGCTGAGTGGAAACAGAAAGGAAAATAATAGAGAGAGAGAGAGAAAAGAAAGAATTACAGAGTGGATCAGACAGAGAAGCAAGAAAAAGGAGAAACCATAGAGGAAGGAGGCATGAGTACACAGAGAGAGAAAAACAGAGAAGAAAAACGGTGATAAAAAGTTCTCAGTTGGTTCTGAGGCAAGTGGAAGTGTCACTGACTTTCACATCCTGAGGTCACCATCAACCTTGATCACTACCATTTGATGGCCACAATATTCATGGTCCGCCAAGTCCTCCCCTTGTGTTCCCTCTCTCTGAAAAAGGTTCATCATTCACTCATATACTCACAGGAACCCTGAGCATCCTTGAGCCCTCTCTCTCGTCCTCATCATGGTTGCCATGTTCTGCTAATGTTAACATCTGTGTGTATTACAGATCTATTCACCTACCTCCATCTCTACTGCAGGCCCCTCTCCTTTCTCACCTGGAAAGGAAAGTGTTGCCCATCAGATCTCTGCCCTCTACTCCAGCATCTATGCTACTGGCAGTGATTTCTCAATGGCAAAGCTAGTCGTCCTGGCTAAGATTCTTTCTTCTCTAGTAACAGAAACTCACTCAAACAGGCTCACATGCTAAGTATGGAAATCTATAGTACATACACTATGTAGAGTTTTTTTTTTTTTTTTTTTTCTCCTGTAAGAAATGTCTCCTCTTCTGTGAGTTTCAATGGGCATCACTTGGGGAGAAAGAAGAGAAGCAGCTTCTAGAATTAAAGGAAAGCAGAGATTGGAAGGGAAATGTGACTCTAAGCAGTGAACTCCTCATTCTGAGCCATGCCCCCTGAAGCAGACGGGCCTCCTGGGAACCTACAGGGCTGAAATAGTGAGAGCCCAGGTCAGCCCAGGTGCAGCCCCTAGGCTGAATGTGGTACAAATCACAGTCCCTCAAACTCAGAAAACCACTATGCCAGGGGTCAGGGGACTCACCAGCCATATCACTGAGGCCAAGACTGGCCATAGTGAGGGGAGGCCACCAGACACAGGGAAGACAACTAGCTTCAGGGCTACAAGACAATGCAGGCAAGCTGGCCTTCTGGTCACCGGTAAACATGTGGATACGTCTGGGGCTTCCCTGGTGGCTCAGATGGAAAAGAATCCACCTACAGTTCAGGAAACCCAGGTTCGATCCCTGGGTTAGAAAGATCCCCTGGAGGAAGGCATGGCTACCCACTCCAGTATTCTTGCCTGGAGAATCCCATGGACAGAGGAGCCTGGCGGGCTACATCTAGGGGTCTCAAGAGCCAGACATGACTGAGCAAATAGCACGTACACAAAAGAGAGACGGACTGAACTTTCTGCAAATCGGGGAGTGTGGGCGAGGTCATTTGATTGCTTGAGTAAGATTATTTTCACAGCCCACCAGCTATAGTCAGGCAGGCCTATCAGAAAAAGAACACACAGCTGCTGAGAAAACACCCCTGCAGAGGAGCTAAAGGGATGAAATTCATCCTATGAAGGAGATGCAGGGCCTGTCACCACCCCCAGACTACCAGCTGTGCCATCCAATCCAGAAACTCTTCAATTCCCTTCTCAGGAACCACACTGACAGTTCTCATACTTCAGCCAACGTAAAAGTCACCTGCTGCTGCTAAGTCGCCTCAGTCGTGTCAGACTCTGTGCGAGTATTAAAACACAGACTCCTGGGCCCCACCCTGGGATTCTGATTTAGTGGTCTGGGATAGGGCCAGAGAATTTGCATCTCCATGGGCTACAACACTAAGTAGCATTATCCTACAGGATAGAGTCCAGGCTTTTCTAACATGATCCAGCCTCCACTCCCGGTTCTCTCTTCTCTGCAGCATCCTTACCTGCCACTCCGCTGCACTGCACACCATACACCAGCACTACGCCGTACAGCATGGTATTTGGAAGAGCTCTACAAGACTTTGCTTCCAGGGTTCTACTTGCTCTTCTCCCACAATCCCTCAATTTCTCCCAAAGGAAGAAAACTTACCGTGAGTTAGACTGACTCCAGAATACTAACTGGGCCATGTTTGCTAGTGAGTGGGTGCAAAGGTCAAGCTCTCAATGTGCATCTCTCTCTTCTGTCTACTCCATGTGGAAGGGCCAAGACTCCTGCCCACCCCCACCCCCGCTGCCATCCCACCCCCCAGCCAGGTCCCTGTGAGGGCGCTCTGGTCGATCGCTCTGGCCATCCTCCTTCCCTCCCACCCAAGGAAAGTGGCGGGCTGACCTCTAAAAAGAGCAGGCTGAGCCCTGGGTATCAGTGTCTCCCGGTCTCACTCTCTCTCCTGTTTTCCCATACTACCTAATAAAAGCCAGTGTCCATCCAATCTGGACCTGCTTCCGCCTTCTCAGTTTATACTGAAGTGTGAAGGGGAGGCTGCTGCAAGGTGAGTCAGTCCTGATAGGGGAGGCCCTTAAGCTGAACCGATGTGTGTCAGTGTCCTTTTGTACAGCCAGTGGTCTGGCAGGATCCACAACACTCAGACGTGGGAGGAAAGAGGGTCCTCAAATTCTGAGCTCAGGACCCACGTTCCAATCAGTATTGGGATTTGGAGGGAAAATCCAAGCAATAATAAATAAGTGAAATGATATTCGTCTTTTCTTTGTCACTATTCTTTGTGGCAAGGTCTCTGCATCTATGTCACTGGGAGGGTAGCAGTATACCTGGATCCACTGGCCTTTGTGTCATCATAATGCTATTCAAATCCCACTCTTCTTCCTTACAGGACCTGTTTCATGATGGAAAAGACAGCCCAGGGTCCAATGCCTGGCCCTTTCACAGCCAAACGGAGATTTCAAAAACTGACCTCACAGCACTGTTGGGAGGTATAGCTGAGAAAAAGAACTTTGAAAAGTGTTTAAAGAGTATGAAACCTCAGTCATTTTGCTAAAGTTTTATTTTTTTCAAGGAGCACCAAGCCTGTGTCCAAGTGCTCAGTGCCAAACTCCTGGTGCCCCTTCTGGGTCAATCAGTTATTCTTGTCTGGATGACCCTCTTCCAAGGCAAGAAAGTCAAATCTGGAGCCTAGGCATTGTCAACCCCTGTCCAGATGGTTTTCCTCCATACGACAGAATGTTAGCCATTGGTTGCATCTTCAGCCACAGTGTAAAATAGGACTGCTCTGTGTCTGATTAGCTCCAAATATATTAACCAGGGATCTTTGCCTTTTGGACTCTCACATTGCGTGTGGGAATTCGCCCATGACGATATCACATCATTTTAATGAGAACTTTTTACAGCTGACTGGTCAGTATGAAATACATCCTGGGATAGACCAGGGGGAGATACCACCAAGACCTCCTCCTGAACTCATGGCCACTTCAACAGGCACATTTTGACACCCTCCTTTGCTGCTTTCTGCAGATCACCAAGTTCTCCTCTGTGTTGTCACATTATACTTTATGCGGTTGTATGCACTGACCTGTACCCTAACTTCTTCTGTACAAAAGGACATTGACACACATCGGTTCAGCTTAACGGACTTCCCTATCAGGACTGACTCACCTTGCAGCAGCCTCCCCTTCACACTTCAGTATAAACTGAGAAGGCGGAAGTAGGTCCAGATTGGATGGACACTGGCTTTTATTACGTAGTGCACACTCACAGGCCTTGTCTTATCTTAACTTCAAAACAACCATGCAATTAGGGCATCGTTAAATCATTTTTATCAGTTGAGGAAACAAAAGACGGAGAGGTTAAGCAACCTATTCCAACTTGGTCACACAGTTTGTGTTGGAAACCAGAATTCAAATGGACAGGTCTGATTGATCAAGAAGTTATTTGTCAAGATAGGAGCACAGAGACATCCTTTGTTTTCTGTTTAACTGCCACAGCCAAATCACCAGCAAACCTACTTTCATCCCCAAGCCCCAGGTGTGCCTATGGTCTGGTCTCTCGGCAGCTTCTTAGAAAATACAGTGATTTCTAAACCAATGACTTCACTTGCGCCTCACCACGTCCAAAGTTCTTGAGAACAGGACACTTCAATTGTTCTGGCATCTACTGTCTTTCTCTCTCGGAACTGGGCAGGAGCACTCACCCTGCACTTGGGCCCACCCTGACACAGCAGTACATCCCATTCACAGCATAAAGAAAGTGGAGGAGTAGAGCATGCAGATTTTATTACCGAAACAGTGACCCTGAGTATTAGTCACACAACTGTGGCTGAGGGGTATGAGTTGAAAGGATAATGCAAATAACCTCCCCAAACTATTCACCTATATTCTCATAAAACGGCTGACAAAGAAGGCAATGACTAACGTCATTTAAACTTGCATGTCGCAGTTGTCCGGAAAACTATTCCAAAAACAGGTTTTAGGTGGGGGAGGAGAAAATGGATTACAGAGGTGAACAGGACCTGAGACAGACGAATTTCAACATTCAGCTTGATCCCCAAAACTCATCTCCATTTGCCATATTCTTCCTCATCTTCAGGCCCTGGTTCTCACATTCAGCTGGGAATTAGCATCTTCCTGGGAGTTTTTGAACATGCAGATTCTCAAGTCTGCTGTCAGATCTAAAGAATAAGCATCCTTGCAGAGTGGAACTAGGAATTTGTATTTACTAGGCTTTCACTTCTGTATCATCAGTTGACTCTAATGCAACCAATCACTCCAGGAACTGGCTGTTTTTACAGACACTGACACATGAAACAGCTTTCTGGAAGAAAAGTGTCCTTTGCAATAACTCGGAGCTCTTCACTGTTTGAAATGTCTCTGAGAAGTCCGAAGACATCTTCTGCAGAGGGACAGCATCCGCCCCTTAGTACAATTCACCTCTTCTCTCTCAACCCCCATGAGCCACCTGTCTACTTTTAACATCTCTTCTGTGTAAGAAAATGCTAATAACTTTGTAGCATGATGTTTCCATTTGTATTCTGGACCAAAAAGGAGGAAACACTCTGCTGACAGGCAAACCGCTCACTTTCCCTTGGTGATACTAATGCTTATTATACACAGAGAAAGTGGGAGCCTGGCACTAGCTTCTCTCTTTATGCTCTGCTGCAGCTAAGCTCAGACCCTGACTAAGATTAACAATAGAACAAGGACAGCAAGCAATTCACTTCCTATTCCCAAAGCAACGTTAAGTAAGCAAAGGTTTGTGGCCAGCTCCTCTTTGTGGAATAGTTGTATCAAATAACATTTGTACAGCACTTTACAGTTTCCAAATCACCTTCCCTTTCAATACAATCTCATCTCATCATCAGAATAACCAAGAGCAGTAGGTAGTATTTCCTTTGTTAACCTGTAGCGACCGAAGCTCAAGTGGTTAAATGACCTATACAAGTTTACACAGCTGGGAAATGGAAAACCCACTTTGGAACCAGGTCTTTTGATTTCACCTCTGTCCTGCCTTGATAAATGCCTAACAAATATTGCTGAATGAATACATGAAAGGATAAACGGATAGATGGGTGGATGATCTTTTATGAAACACACACAATGGTAAAGATTCCAATTAACTTTAATACACACTATTGGCTGTAATAAAGGATGATGTCAAAACCTAAATCAAGGTACTTCCCTGGTGATCCAGTGGCTAAGACTCTGTGCTCACAATGCAGGGGGCCCATTTTGATCACTGGTCAGGGAACTAGATCCTGCATGCTGCTACTAAAAGATCTCACAGGCTGCAATGAAGATCAAAGATCCCACATACTGCAGCTAAGACCAAATGCAGCCAAACAAATATTTTTTTAAAAAACCCTGAAGAAAAACTCAGCATTGGAAATGGACTTTCAAACATAAACTGAGTGTGTGAATTTGCTAGTTCGACTTTTCTCAGTAAGGCATTTGTCTTCTAGCTATTCCACAGGAAGAACAGCATGGTGAGGAAGACTGCGGCAGCAGAAAGCTTGAGTTCGAACCCCAGCTCTGCTGTTTATGAGCTTTGTGACCTAGGGCAGGTTACTTCTTTGCACCTCAGTTCTCTGCCCATAAAATTGGAATAATAACAATCAAGTACCACTTACAGAGCTGGTTGAAGATTTTAAAAATTAGATCTATGCAATGTATTTTGAATTATATCTGGCACACAGCAAGTTATCAGACATTTCCTTCATACATTAGTAAAAAATATCTGCTCATACACAATCAATTCTCAACTGTTTACATGTGGATTATTCATTGGGTTTTAGGTTTTAGCTTGGTTTACACCCATAGTGATCTGTGGCCTTGATACTCTGCTGCCCTTGAGGAAGAAGAAAGGAATTCACTCTTGCAGAGCAAGTATCACATACCAGGCACTAGGTCAGACCCTTCACACGTGCTACCTTACGTAATTCTCACCGCTCCACCATGAAGTTGCTATCATTGTCCCCATTCCACAGATGGGGAAAATCTAAGGCTTGGAGAGCTTAATAAACCCTAGCTGGTAAGTAGAATGGAAGGTTAAATCCAGGTCTTTCTCTTTCCCAAGCCCTTGCTCTTTCAGACTGTCTCATACTCAACACAGATATGAATGCTATCCCGACTAAATTCAAACCGTAACCACATGCCTTCCCCCAAATCATGCCATATTGTTGAACGAATAAATGAAGAGACATGCCATATGTCTCCATCTAGCTCCAATCTTGGGGCAAATCCCGATGTCCTAGAGCAGTGATCCCCAGCCTTTATGGCTCCAGGGACTGGTTTCATAGAAGACAATTTTTCCACACAACAGAGGGGTGGGGCAGGGGGGTGGCGGTGAGTGATGAGAAGTGGCTGTAAATGCAGATGAAGCTTTGCTTGCTCCTCTGCAAGCACTCAAGCACTCACCTCCTGCTGTGCAGCCCGGCTCCTAACAGAACACACACAGACTAGAACCAGCCAGTGGCCTGGGAGTTAGGGACCCCTGGCCTAGAGGAACAACTTCCTGGGAAGTCATAGGGCATAGCAAGATGAACCACTCAGCCAAGCCACTATCAATCCAATGCTTTTACTCAGGAACAAAAGTGTGTCCTGTGATTCAATATGCCAAGTACTATGATAACAGTACTTACCTGAGACAGTGGCTATGATGATTGAGTTGTAAAAGCTCTTACCGCCCGTCAAGGTTTCAACAGCTGTCAGCTGTAACAGATAGGAAAGCATAATGCTTTAGTGCATGAACTTGGGAGCCAGACCGCCTGTGCTTGAATCCCGACACTGAATCACTCACTGGTGTGAACTTGGGCAAGTTGCTGAATCTGTGCCACAGCTGCTCACCCGGAGATAACAGTAACACCTACCTCAAAGGGCTGTTGCGAGGATTACATGAGCACTATAAATGAGGCCTTAGAACAGTGCCTAAAACATAGTAACTACTATGTAACTGGGTGGTTTTATTATTAAGAAAATGGGAGGCTTCACTGGGGAGAAAAGAGGTTGGGGAAACATGAAAACAGACACTTACATATACTGTGGGTGGGGTTTTATATTAACGCAATTGATTTGGCAATATCCAACAGCATTTCAAATATTTTTGCTTTGTGGTTCATCAATTCCATCCAAGGAATGTAAACTCCAGATATACCAGCACGTGTGTGTGTGTGTGTGCACACATACTCGCGTGAGCATTTGTGTGTTAGTGTGTGTATGTGTGTGCACACGCGTGCATGTGTGTGCACATTTGTGTTAGTGTGTGTGTGTGTGTGTGTGTGTGTGTGTGCACGCACGTGCATTTGTGTGTTAAGGGAAATACCTAGGGATAAGCGAAAACTCCTTTAACCCAATAAGGCTATATCTATCAGAAGCCTAGAAAGCAACATTCACAAGCAGTATAGAATCACAAAATCCCCTTAAAATCAGGATCAGGAAAGACATACCAACATCATACTACAGACTAAGCCAAATGCATTAAGAGAAGAAAAATGAATAAGGATTGGAAGGAAAGAAATAAAGCTGCCATTAAGTGAATATAAGATGACTGTCTACACGAAGTTCAATAGAGTTTATAGAGAATTTATTATTATTAACAGCAATAAGAGAGCTTAGCAAGGTAGCTAGCTATAAGAATAATGTAAAAAAATAAATTCCATTTCTCTCTCCAGCAGCAACAAAAATAAAAGCTTTCAAAACCTCTATTAGTTTTGAAATGTATTATTCCGAAACAAACTATCCCAAATTTTAGTGGCTTAAAACAGCTAACATTTATTATCTCTCATTATATCTGATGCTTTGCTGACTACACTAAAGCCTCTGACAGTATGGATCACAGCAATGTATGGAAAGTTCTTAAAGGGATGGGAATACCAGACCACCTCACGTGTCTCCTGAGAAACATGTATGCAGTTCAAGATGCAACATTTAGAACCTTACATGGAATAACAGATGGTTCAAAAGTGGGAAAGGGTTCAAAACTGGGAAAGGAGTATGTCAAGGCTGTATATTGTCACTCTGCTTATTTAACTTCTATGCAGAGTACATCACCCACTCCAGTGTTCTTGCCTGGAGAATCCCAGGGACAGGAGAGTCTGGTGGGCTGCTGTCTATGGGGTCACATGGAGTCGGACACAACTGAAGTGACTTAGCAGCAGAGTACATCACGCAAAATCCCAAGCTGGATGAATCACAAGCTGCAATCAAGAATGTTGGACGAAATATCCACAACCTCAGATACCCAGATGATACCACTAATGGCAGAAAGTTAAGGGGAGCTAAAGAGCCTCTTGATGAGGGTGAAAGAGGAGAGTGAAAAAGCTGGCTTAAAATTCTACATTCAAAAAACTAAGATCATGGCATTCAGCCGCATTGCTGCTAAGTCGCTTCAGTCGTGTCCGACTCTTTGCGACCCCAGAGACGGCAGCCCACCAGGCTCCCCCGTCCCTGGGATTCTCCAGGCAAGAATACTGGAGTGGGTTGCCATTTCCTTCTCCAATGTATGAAAGTGAGAAGTGAAAGGGAAGTTGCTTAGTCGTGTCCGACTGTTCGCGACCCCATGGACTGCAGCCTTCCAGGCTCCTCCGTCCATGGGATTTTTCAGGCAAGAGTACCGGAGTGGGGTGCCATTGCCTTCTTTGTTAGCTGCATTACTTCATGGCAAATACATGGGGGAAAAGTGGAAACAGAGACAGATTTTCTTTTCTTGGGCTCCAGAATCACTGTGGACAATGACTGCAGCCATGAAATTAAAAGACACTTGCTCCTTGGAAGAAAAGCTATGACAGCATATTAAAAAGCAGAGACACCATGTTATTAGAGGCCCATATAGTCAAAGCTATGGTTTTTCCAGTAGTCAAGTGCAAATGTGAGAGTTGGACCATAAAGAAGGCTGAGTGCTGAAGAATTGGTGCTTTCGAGTTGTGGTGCTGGAGAAGACTCTTGAGAGTCTCTTGGATTGCAAGGAGATCAAACCAGTCAATCCTAAAGGAAATGAACCCTGAATATTTATTGGAAAGACTGATGCTGAACTGAAGCGCCAATATTTTAGCCACGTGATGCGAAGAGTCAACTCATTGAAAAATACTCTGAAGCTGCAAAAGATTGAAGGCCAAGGAGAAAAGAGCAAGAGAGGATGAGATGGTGAGATAGCATCACCAAGTCAACGGACATGAATTTGAACAAAGTCCAAGAGATAATGGAGGACAAAGGAGCCTGGCATGCTATAGTCTGTGGGGTCACAAAGAGGCAGACACAACTTAGCAACTGAAAAACAACTATATCTGAGGGTTAGGAATCCGGAAGTCGCTCATCTGGATGATTCTGGCAAAGCGTCTGTCTCTCAAGAGACTGCAGTCACATGTTGGTGGGGCTTTAGTCATCTGATCCTTGACTGAGGCTAAAGGATCCATTTCCAAGATGGCCCACTCACATGGATGGAGGCTGGGTATTAGCACGCCTCAGTTCTTTCCAGATGGACCTCTCTACGAGACTACTTGAGTATCCTCAGGACATGGCAGCTGCCCTCCTGCACAGAAGGTGATCTGAGAAAAGACAAGGAGGAAGCCGCAGTACCTCTTATGAATTAGTCTCTAAATTAGTTCTGCTTTATTGTTTCATTAGCAGAAAGTCTCTAAGTCCATTTCACACCTAATAGGAAAATTAAGCTCCATTTTTTAAAGGCAAGCACTTCACAGAACGTCCTGACAGACTTTTAAAACTACCAGAGATATCATTTTGAGCAGAAAAATCTAATCTACTTAGGAATAAATCTAATGAAAGATGCTTAAATCTTTAAGGAGAAAAATTTTAAACTTTAGTGAAAGACATTAAAGAAGACCTAACTTAATGTAGAGATTTATGTTAGGTAGCCTCCAAAGCAATTCTCTCAAATTGATATATTAAATCAATTTGTTTCTAATCTAAGCCTCTGGCAGAATTTATTTTTTTTTGAACTTGAAAAGCATATTCTGAAATTCATATGGAAATTCAAAGGCCCAAAAATAGAAAATACACTCCTGAAGAAGAAAAAGTACAATGCTGAAGAACACACTCCACATACATCAAAATGTCTCATGGAGTTTGATAGCAATAGCAGTGAAAAAAGTGTGGGATTGTCTCAGAAATAGACAAACTGCAGTGGACAGAATAGCAATCCTAGACACAGATCTATACAGCTATAGAAACTTGATGCATGCCAGAAGCAACACAGAAAATGACTTGGTATAGTATAGTATAGTATTTATTTATTTATTAAATAGTATAGTATTTAATAAATAATGCTGCCATACTGCTTATTCACAGAGAGAGAAGATGAATCTATATCTTTACCTCAGACCAAATCTTTAAATAAATGAATCTCAAGTACATTTAAAACTTGAATGTAAATGTTAAAACTCTGAAAGTCACAAAAGAAAATATACAAATATGAGTTGGTGACCTTATGATATGGAAAGGCTTCTTAAGCAGACATAAAAATGATAGCCATGAAAATAACTGATAAGTTTAACTGTATGAAAATGAAAAACACTGAACAACCAAAAAATTTAAAAAAAGAAGGATAAAGAAAGTGAAAGAGATAGGCCACGCATGGTAAAAATACTTTTACCAAGATTCACAAAATGTGTTTCCATATAACAGAAGGGAGGAGAAACTATTCTGGACAATTCTTGTACATTTATATCTGGCTAAAAGCAAGGAGGTGGGAATGAACTTGGTGTATTTGGAGGATAATTCAGAATGCTGGTAATCTGGCACTTTCAATCATTCTGCCAATTCTTATTGGGTACTTTCTATTAATAAGAGAGTCCCACGGGCGGAGGAGACTGGTACGTTGCAGTCCATGGGGTCCTGAAGAGTCGGACATGACTGAGCAACTTCACTTTCACTTTTCACTTTCACGCGCTGGAGAAGGAAATGGCAACCCACTCCAGTGTTCTTGCCTGGAGAATTCCAGGGATGGGGGAGCCTGGTGGGCTGCCGTCTATGGGGTCGCACGGAGTCGGACATGACTGAAGCGACTTAGCAGCAGCAGCATGCTCAGCTACACCTGAGTTATAATCCATGGAACTGAAAATGATTTAATAGTAACAAAAGACAGAGTAAAAAATAAAAGTAATAAATCATGAATGTCACCTTGAATGACACCTTGAATGTCACCTATACTTGTGTCATTAATTGGCAGACGTGGAAACTGAAGTCCAAATAGGAGATGTGATTTGTTGAAGTTCTTAACAACTAGTAAATGTAAGTTGGGACTAGTTCTCTTGATTTCCTCAGCATACTCTTCTGCCTCTCATATTACAGTATGAGGGAGTTTAGACTGTACTCCTTAGTGTAGTCTAATTCAGCACTTCAGGAGATTTCATAATATAATTAATATACACATGATTAGAGGCATACAACTTGAGAAGAAACTAGGCATTGTGATGATGCTCAAACCCTATTACCATTTTGTTAGACAATGAGCATAATACATCCAAACAAGGGAATACCAGACAGTCAATAAAAAGATGATGGAAATCTAGAAATAGATCTGTATATGGAAGAATGACTATGACATAACATTAAATAAAGATTATAGAAAGTTACATTTATCATATCCTATATATGTAAAATTATATATCTAAACACAGGTATGTGAAACTATACCATGTATAAAATTATATACACAATTATATATGTATGGATATATATGTATGTATATACATATAGTGTGGGTATGCTTGTGTTAGTTGCTCATTCGTATCTGATTCTTTGAAACCTCATGGACTGCAGCCCCCCAGGCTCCTCAGTCCATGAAATTCTCCAGGTAAGAGTACTGGAGTGGGTTGCCATTCCCTCCTCCAAGAGATCTTCCTGACTGGGGACTGAATCTGGATCTCCGGAATTATGGGCAGATTTTTTCTGTCTGAGCCACTATATCAGTTCAGTTCAGTCGCTCAGTCACGTCCGACTCTTTGCGACCCCATGAATCCCAGCACCCCAGGCCTCCCTGTCCATCACCATCCCCCGGAGTTCACTCAAACTCACGCCCATCGAGTCGGTGATGCCATCCAGCCATCTCAACCTCTGTCGTCCCCTTCTCCTCCTGCCCCCACTCCCTCCCAGCATCAGGGTCTTTTCCAATGAGTCAAGTCTTTGCATGAGGTGGCCAAAGTATTGGAGTTTCAGCTTCAGCATCAGTCCTTCAAATGAACACCCAGGACTGATCTCCTTTAGGATGGACTGGTTGGATCTCCTTGCAGTCCAAGGCACTCTCAAGAGTCTTCTCCAACATCACAGTTCAAAAGCATCAATTCTTCGGTGCTCAGCTTTCTTTATAGTCCAACTCTCACATCCATACATGACCACTGGAAAAACCATAGCCTTGACTAGATGGACCTTTGTTGGCAAAGCAATATCTCTGCTTTTCAATATACTATCTAGGTTGGTCATAACTTTCCTTCCAAGGAGTAAGCGTCTTAATTTCATGGCTGCAGTCACCATCTGCAGTGATTGTGGAGCCCAAAAAAATGAAGTCTGACACTGTTTCCACTGTTTCCCCATCTGTTTCCCATGAAGTGATGGGACTGGATGCCATGATCTTCATTTTCTGAATGTTGAGCTTTAAGCCAGCTTTTGCACTCTCCTCTTTCACTTTCATCAAGAGGCTTTTTAGTTCCTCTTCACTTTCTGCCATAAGGGTGGTGTCATCTGCATATCTGAGGTTATGGTTATTTCTCCCGGCAATCTTGATTCCAGCTTGTGCTTTTTCCAGCCCAGCATTTCTCATGATGTCCTCTGCATATAAGTTAAATAAGCAGGGTGACAATATACAGCCTTGACGTACTCCTTTTCCTATTTGGAACCAGTCTGTTGTTCCATGTCCAGTTCTAACTGTTGCTTCCTGACCTGCATATAGGTTTCTCAAGAGGCAGGTCAGGTGGTCTGGTATTCCCATTTCTTTCAGAATTTTCAACAGTTTATTGTGATCCACAGAGTCAAAGGCTTTGGTATAGTCAATCAAGCAGAAATAGATGTTTTTCTGGAACTCTCTTGCTTTTTCAATGCCATTGTACAGGTATATATAAATATGCAGAGATATAGTGATTTCTAGATGAGTGTTGTGTTTGATGAGTGTTTGTTAAGAGTAGTATTTGTTAGAATATGAGATGGATTTTATTTTCTTCTTTGTACATTTCTCCATTGTTGATTTTTAAAATATTGATCTAGTATCTTTTTTTAAAGCAATGAAATTTAAAAGATAGATTTCTTTCTGAATAACTTCAAATATCAGGAGCATGCTAATGGGTTGAACATATATTCATGATAGAACATGGACAATGGAAATAGAGAGCACAGCAAGACCTACTTATCTAGAAAAAGGGATGGGAAAACAAACCTGCATGTAGGACCAAGTGATACAACTTCCTAAAATAACCTGAAGGAGCTTGCATCCTGGATGACACACTTAGTCTCCACCAGGCTTGGACTTCCAGGGCTTCAGGCATCTTCTGACAGGAGAAAAACAATGCCTGCATATACAACCTCCTACTTAGCATGCTTTCAGTTACATGCAGCTGAATGAATTTGTAAAAGTTGCATGCAATAAACTGCCTCAAATTGACTTTGCTTAGTCATAGTTTGTGATGTCCCCATATAGCAGGAGCTAAAATTGATTTTTGCCAAATTAAAAATAAATCAAGAGTGAAATTATGAGGGCAAGGAAAATGATTATCTTTGCTGAAAGACTAAGCTACTTATTAATCACAAGCCCTTTAGCAGCACCAAGCACAGAGTTACATACAAATAGTTCCTATGTCCACTATAATTATTTTTATTTATTCTGTAACACTTTTGGCAATACCTTCCTAATCCTGTTCCAACTTGTCTGAAGTCCAGTATACTGACTTTTCTCGTGGAGTTCTTGAAAATTAGCTGCAAAGCCTTAAAGTTTAATCTACAACAACTTAAGTATACGACCACAAACATAGCAGTTACATCTAATATCTATGCTTTCCAGTGAGTGTAACTCACACAAACATGTACATCACTTAAGGTCTAACTCTTCTGTTCCAATTATATGAATAACCTTTACAATCAGAGATACAATATTTTAGAAAGCTGCACAGAAAGTACTTACCTACCCTATGCGATTCTGCCATGACTGAAAACTATTGATCTGTCTTCCTCCCCCCAGAAAAGGTTTGGAGTAAAACTACACAGGCAATGTGAATAATGTAATTGAGTCATTATTAATCACTTGTAATCCCTTTCCTTTGCCACATTTATTAATCCTTAAAGGTTTTCAGAAAATCGTTCTATTCCAAAATTCTTCACATACCATCTGTTTAGGCACATTCCTCGTATTCTTACTAGGTTTTCACAGATGCCACTTTTTAAATCGGCAAATCTCCTCAGGAGAATCATCTGGCTCCCATCACCCCTACTTCAGGGAGCCCCTAGTCATCACAGCAATACCAGCATCGAAACAGCTGTTCCATATTCTCAGGCAGATTTCCCTCCCTCCATAGAGTTTCTGAATGCAAATTTTGAGATGGGGAAAAAAAAAAAATCTTTTGGGTGCAAGAGTTTTCTGCAGTTGCTTCCTCTGTGTCAAATGCAGGCTTCAACCCTCATTTCTGCTCTTCTGGAGAAGACATGGTCAGAGGGAATCTCTTTTCTCAGGGTGTAGGGAGCAGAAATGAACACACAGAGACACAGACCAGAGAGAATCCTGGAAAGCCAAAGGGAACAAGATGCAAAGTCGAGTTATACAAGGCTTAGTTCTTGTTTAGGTTTTGGCTGCCCTGCACAGCATGCGAGATCTTAGTTCCCTGACCAGGGCCCCATTCAGTGGAAGTACGGCGTCTTAACCACTGGATCGCCAGGGAAGCCAAGACTCAACTTTGTGAAGGTCAACTGGGTGTACTCTGCCATGGAAATCAAGCAACATTCTGATTTGTGCAGAAGGGAACAGATTGTCTTTGGAAGATATGTGGAAATACAACTGTGACTCAAAACATAATGGAAGACTGAGAATTTTTCCATGGAATTAGATCACTGAAGGCAATTACTTTGGATAACTGATTTGTTAACTGCCAGGATCTGATACAGAAATTATCCCAAAATACTCTTTCCAGATCTATAACTTGCTTGTTCCACGTGAACACAATCTCAAAGTGAAGCTACATGCTGCAGTGATGCTGGAAAGGCCCTGGTATGAACCAGGGCTCTACCCTTCTTCACTGTTGTTGGGAATGTAAACTGGTACAGCCACTTTGGAAAACAGTATGGAGGTTCCTTAAAAACCGAAAACTAGAATTACCATATGATCCAGCAATTCCACTCCTGCGTATATATCCAGACAAATTTACAATTTGAAAAGATATATAGCAGTGCTATTTACAACAACTAAATGTCCATCAGCAGATGAATGGATAATGAAGGTATGATATATATATATCATGTGATATATATAGTGGAATACTACTCAGCCATAAAAAAGAATGAAATAATGCCATCTGCAGCAACACAGATGAACCCTGAGATTATCATACTAAGCGAAGTAAGTCAGACAGAGAAAGATAAATATCACATGACATCATTTAAATGTGGATCTAAAATATGACACAAATTGCCTGCCTACAAAATAGAAACAGACCCACAGACATAGAGAAGAGATTTGTTGCTGCCAAGGGGGTGGGGGGAGGGAAGGAATTGGAGTTTGGGATTAGCAGATGTTTATACAGAGAATGAATACACAACAGAGTCCTACTGTGCAGCACAGGGAACTATACTCAGTATCCTATAATAAACTAATGCAAAGCCCCCCCCCACCCCCCGCAAAAAATAGGGTTCCAGAATCAGGCATGTACTAACTTGTTCACTATCTATAAGAGCCTGGATAAGTGGCCTGTTTTATCTGACACCTCAGCTTCCTAACCTCTAATGTGAGCAGTTGAACTAGATGACTACTAGGTCACTCCCAGCCTGAAAGTAGCACGATGCCTTGTGCACAGTACAAATGCTCACATTTTATGATTAACTGGTTGTACCCACTTCCAAAATAGCATAACAGACATCAAGATCTACTGGATCAGCTGGAGCAAAAAGAACAAAAAGAACCACGTTGAAAGACTATGTATGTTTCAGTTCAGTTGCTTAGTCGTGTCCCACTCTTTGCGATCCCATGAATCACAGCACGCCACCACCTAATCTTCAGACTCCATTCAGTTCAATTCAGTTGCTTAGTCGTGTCCAACTCTTTGCGACCCCATGAATCACAGTACGCCAGGCCTCCCTGTCCATCACTAACTCCTGGAGTTCACTCAGATTCACGTCCATCAAGTCAGTGATGCCATCCAGCCATCTCATCCTCTGTCATCCCCTTCTCCTTCTGCCCACAATCCCTCCCAGCATCAGAGTCTTTTCCAATGAGTCAATTCTTCGCATGAGGTGGCCAAAGTACTGGAGCTTCAACTTTTGCATCATTCCTTCCAAAGAAATCCCAGGGTTGATCTCCTTCAGAATGGATTGGTTTGATCTCCTTGCAGTCCAAGGGACTCTCAAGAGTCTTCTCCAACACCACAGTTCAAAAGCATCAATTCTTCGGCACTCAGCCTTTTTCACAGTCCAACTCTCACATCCATACATGACCACAGGAAAAACCATAGCCTTGACTAGACGGACCTTAGTCGGTAAAGTAATGTCTCTGCTTTTGAATATGCTATCTAGGTTGGTCATAACTTTTCTTCCAAGGAGTAAGTGTCCTTTAACTTCATGGCTGCACTCACCATCTGCAGTGATTTTGGAGCCCAAAAAATAAAGTCTGACACTGTTTCCACTGTTTCCCTATCTATTTCCCATGAAGGGATGGGACCAGATGCGATGATCTTCGTTTTCTGAATGTTGAGCTTTAAGCCAACTTTTTCACTCTCCTCTTTCACTTTCATCAAGAGGCTTTTTAGTTCCTCTTCACTTTCTGCCATAGGGTGGTGTCATCTGCATATTTGAGGTTACTGATATTTCTCCCAGCAATCTTGATTCCAGCTTGTGTTTCTTCCAGTTCAGCATGTTTAGTAGAAGCAATAAACAGACTTCAGATATCAAAGCAAGGTTTTTCTGAGTGAGAAACATTGCTCAGGGCTGCATGACCTGCCGCTGAATTACAGAGGAGAGGACGGCGCCCAGAGTGGCAGATAGATGAGTCCCAGAGTCCAGATCCAGGTCTACTGGCCAATCACTGAGTAACACCAGGTAGAAAATCCACATGTCAATGTATGGCAAAACCAATACAGTATTGCAAAGTAAAATAAAGTAAAAATAAAAATTAAAAAAAAAAAAAAAGAAAATCCACATCTCTGAACTGCTGCTTCTTCATCTTTAAAAGAAAAATTAAAGAGGATAGATATGCTTTGGGAAAGTGGCATGTACCCTCCAGATTTAAGTCTGATTACAAGACATTGACAAAAAGAAAGTTTAGTTACTGTCTTCTCTTCTCCCCATCACTCATTCTTTCTTTCTCCAAACTCACAGACAACTTTAATTTGGGTAGGAAGAATGTCATCTGACTAAGACACTTTGCAATCAACAACTGTTCCCATTCATTCCACTATTCACCTATGACAAGACAGGTAAAGTTACAGAGGAGGAGGTCAGCAAAATCTCAACTATTCAACTATTGGAAGAAATTTGTCAGGCTCAGCAGAGACCTAAAAAAAATAACTTTTTTTTCTTTTTTATAAGTTGGGGAGATTGTTGTTTTTTAATTTCTTAGTTTGGGCTCAGGTACTAATCATCCATATCTTTACCTCAACTTTCCACTGAACAACTACAGTCTTAGTTATGTTCTGGCAGCGACCTCAAAGATTTTCAAGAAAAACAGCTTTCCAACTAAATCCTAAACTTCTTGCCTTTTCTCTCTCTGCCTTTTAGGACTAAGTCTGCAAGAATTTGCTAAAATGTATTCGGCTAGCTTGTTGTTCTTTCCATTTGCCTCAGTTTCTCCCTTTGAATACTACTCTCATCCCAAGCCATCTGAATCCCTTCTGTCATGCCCCCCACACTCAAGCCTGCCCTTTACCTATTCACACTTCTCCACCCCATCCCCTGGCTCCATTCATTCCTCTCAAAATTACTTTCTCTCTGTCTCATTCACTTTCAGTCTGGGAAGTGGTAGGCCAGTTTATGAGGTCAAACTCTTACAACCATGAGGTTAGTCTCTTCATTGTTCTTTGCGGCTCTACGAATTTAAGAGAGATTGATTCAGACACAGATAGTATCTTAACACTGCCCTGCCCAACATGGTAGCCACTAGTCACTTGTAATCATTTAAATTAAATAAAATTTAAAATTCTGTTCCTGCTTATAGTCATGTTTTAAGTCATAAGATTATTTCTAACAACATAGAAAGTTCTATTAGTCAGCACTGCCTTCACATAAAGGAATTCATTGTAATGGTGAGTTGTGAATATGATCATTATTTCTGGGCTGAGAAACTCTACAGGTGCTAAAAATGAATATATTTGTGTGTTATAAGTATATAATCAAGAGTTGGGGTAGGAGGTAGCTGGATGAGGGAGAGATAACTCTCTTTTGACAAGTATATTAGGCCTTGATTTGGGCAGAGGCAGGCCAATTGAAAATAGAGGGGCATTCTCTTTTTTGGCTCAAATGGTAAAGAACCTGCCTTCAATGCAGGAGACCCAGGTTGGATGCCTGGGTTGGAAAGATCCCCTGGAGAAGGGAGCGGCAACTCACTCCAGTATTCTTGCCTGGAAAATCACATGAACAGAGGAGTCTGGCGGGCTACAATCCATGGGGTCGCAAAGAGCCGGACACGACTGAGGAACTAACATCTTTCTCTTTTTATATTCACAGGAAATCCTCCAGCAACCTATTTTACAGGTGAGAAAACTGAGACAAAAAGGTGTTAAGAAGTTTGCCCCAAACTTAGAAACCAGAATGTAAACTCGAGTCTGCTTGAATCCCAACATTCTTCCAATTGTACCATGCTGCCTGTCAACCTCTGTTACCAGGGAAATGGGACTCCCAGTAAAGGTTCCCAGCCACTGGGTCTCACGGCTTACTAGTTTTCTTTCCCCTTCAAAGTAGGGCTTGGGGGCATGTAATATAGAGTAATAAATATTTTTTAACACTTCCTTTTGAGATAATCCTAGATTCACATGCATTTGTGAGGACTAAGACAGAGATCTTGAATATCTTTTCAATACACGTGTGTATATATATATATCTAATATGTTTTTGCTTTGTTTTTTAGTATTTATTTATTTGGCTGCACAGGGTCTTAATTGTAGCAAGTGGAAACTTTGTTTTTTTTAATTAAGATTTTATTTATTTTTAATTTTATTTTTTGGCCACACTTCAGGGCATGTGAGATCTTAATTTCCTGACCAGGGATCAAACCCATGCCCCCTGAATTGGGAGAGTGGAGTCTTAACCACTGGACCACCAGGGAAGTCTTCAATTTATATTTTTAATCTTCTACAGACTGGATCCACTATAAGACCATCTTTATCCTAGAAGAATTTAGAAGCTATCAGGGAACACATAAATAAATAATTAATATAGAGCCTGTTAAAACAAAAATGCAATGCCATTTTCATCTTTTGATTACCGAATAAGGATAATAGCAGTAACACAGTAGCAAAAGCCCACTGACAGACACATTCCCATATTTATTGGTTAGAGTGTAAAGTGAGGCAAACTGGAAAGCATGTTGGCAATACACGTGAAACATTTCCATCTTTCAGCCAGTATCTTTTGAGCCCTGCTATATATGTGCCAGGCCCTGGGCTAGACCCTGGGGAAAAACGGAAAACAGAGCAGACACTGTCCAGCCCTTTTGGAACTTACTGTCCTGTCTTGTTTATAGGCAGATACGCTTTGGTGAGAAGTGCTGTGATAGGCAAAGTACAGATGTTATAGAAGTGCATATGAGGAAAGCTGAATTCAGCCTTAGGCAACTAGGGGAGGCATTCCTCAAGCAGAGGACAAGGGAAGATAGCCTTCCATCCAGTGAGTGATAAACAGGAGCTGGCCAGAGGAAGGAGACAGTGTCACGTGGAGAAAGAGTGTCCTAAATGGAAGAAGCATGGGAATGGCCCACAGGAAGGCTCAAAATGAAGAAAGAATGGCCTAAAACATCTGGCAAAACTACCCTAAGGAATAACCTAGAATACCAAAACAAACAAACCAATAACCTTTAAAACAGATAGACTTTTTACCACATCATTAGTTAAAATAGAATATTAAAAAATATCTATTTCAGTAAAAGATACTTGGCTATGTTATGGAGGGAACACCCACAATATGGAGTATTTTGTAGCCGTTTAAAATAATGCTTACAGTGCTTTTTTTTTTAAATACTGAAAATACTTATGTTAAAATGCTGAATGAAAAAGGCAAGAAACATAATTTTATATCTAATATGACCACGATTGTGCTATATATATATCAAATGAGGGCTTCCCTTGTAGCTCAGCTGGTAAAGAATCCACCTGCAATGCAGGAGACCCCAGTTTGATTCCTGGGTCAGGAAGTTCCCTGGAAAAGGAATAGCTACCCACTCCAGTATTCTTGGGCTTCCCTGGTGGTTCAGACAGTGAAAGAATCTGCCTGCAATATGGGAGACCTGGGTTCAGTCCCTGGGTTGGGAAGATCCCCTGGAGGAGGGCATGGTAACTCACTCCAGTACTCTTGCCAAGAGAATCCCCAAGGACAGAACAGCCTGGTGGGCTACAGTCCATGGGGTCACAAAAAGTCACACATGACTAATAACTAAGCACAGCACAGCAGCATAATCAAATGAAGGAGACAAGTTAAAAGATTGATAGTGATCGTTTTTTTTTTTTAATATGTATGCTGTCAAAGGAAGCGTGGTAGTCTTTTGATAGTGAGATTACAGATGATTTTCATGTACATGCTATTTTATAGCATGATGCTTACTTAGTCTGGGGCAGAGCCCAGCCCCACCATTTCCTATCTGTGTAGCCTTGGTAAGTCACATAACTTCTCTGTGCCTCAGTTTACTCATCTGCAAAATAGGAATAATTATAGAACCTATGTGACAGAGTGTTGTAAACATTATCATAGTAAAGTTTCTCAGCATGCTGGCTATTAATGTATATCAGTATTCTGTTAAATATAGTAGCATTCTACTTTCTATTTGTAAATTTTTCTTTGATGCACTTACATGACTTTTATAAAGGGAAAATAACTTTTCATGAAAAGAAGTGCTTCATACTGTAAGCTAGCGGTATGTGTTATCTTAAATGAGAACACTGAGAACAGGCAGCTCACCCATTCCGAGGAAAAAGAGGGATGTGAGAGAACGGTCTCTGAGAAGGTGAAATCTGAGCTGATTTTTGAAGACCAAGGGCTTAGAGAGGAGAAGGGCAGTGGAAAATTCTAGACAAATGGAACATCAAGCAAAGACTTAGAATCTTAGGAATCTTAAGGCAGAAGGGGGCTGGAAGATTAGCCAGCCCATCTTTCCACCCACTCGGGTCTCCTGCTGCTGCATACCCTACAGATGCTGACATGCATTCAGGGAGGAGGAGCTGACTGCTTCCAGAACAAATCCATCCTCTGGCTGGATAGTTCTCTTTGTTAGGAAACGTCTCCACATTTAGACGCTCATCTATCACTGCACTTGCATACATACACATCCGAGAATATCCAAGTCACACGTTCACACCAATACACACACGTGAGAGTGTTGGTCACCCAAGCGTGGTCCATTAAGGCAACACTCCTCAATCGACCGCATGGCTGTGGTGTTTGTGGCTTGACTCTGAGACGCCTTACAAACATTACTGATTCTATAACTTTTAAATGCAAAAAGTCAGGAGAGTGTTCAAGTTTTAGGTAAAAAGTAGCACATGATTGCAATAGAGGAAACAAAATATAAAAACAGTGATGCTATCACTTTCATAATAGCATAATTCATTCTGAAGGAAAAAGATGACTTTTAGCACCACATGAAAATTCTTGTAATGGTACAGCCTAGAGAAGAGATGGTGCTGGAAAATGGACAAGTGTGTGTCTGGAGAAAAAGCATCAGTATTGTATGCTGGAGAACCCTGGAAATTCACTAAGCAACTCAAGAGGCCAGGCCTGACCTCTGAGGCTTTATTGCAAGCTTGTAAGTCTAAGCCCTGTTGGAAGCAAAACACCATCTGCCGATGTTAATCTATCGAGTGCAAACCTTGTAGCAACTGTTACCTGTCCCAGCACCTCTGAAACACAGTTAGAACTGAACTACATGATAAAGATAACACAACAAATCCACAAGGAAAAGATAAGATTATTCAATTAATGCATTTGAACATCCAGATAAAATCCCACAAAACAAAGCTGGGTCTCTACTTCACTGTCAACATCAAAATTAATTCCTGATGGATCAAATTCTTGCATGAAAAATGAAACTAGAGCAAGTAAATTTTTTAAGAATGGCAGAGAGGCAAAGACATTTTAATATGACATAACACCCAGAAGTCATAAAATAAATATCTTACATGGAAAAGAATTTCACCAAAGGATAACAGGAAAAGTATTTGTAATTCATATCTCAGGCAATGGGTCTATTTTCATAATATAGAAAGCTCTCCAATGAATCAGTAAGAAAATAAAAACAACTCAGTGAAAAATAGAGAAAGAAATACAGCAGCTCTTAATCACATGAAAAGATGCTCAGTTGCATTCATAACAAGAGAAATATAAAGTAAAATTAACTCATGTATCATCTTTTATCTATAAAATGGCAGAACACAGAAGTGTGATAATACACTTTAATACACTGATGAGGAGTCGATTAGGAAAGATTTCATGAAGGAAATCTGACACCATCAATCAAAATTACAAATACATGGTCTTTGAGGTAACAGCTCCACCTCTAACAATTTATCTTTCATACATCCTAACACATGTAAAATAGTGTGGGTACCAGGTTATTAGCTGCATCATTGTTTATAAAAACCAAGATAGAAAACAACCTGAAATCTGCTACTATCAAACTACTAAGGGGCTACCTTCAAGATGAGGCAGATACTTATGTTCAGATATGAAAACACTTCGAAGATATATGGTTAATTGGAAAATAGCAAAGTGAAAGTGGAAGTCGCTCAGTTCTGTCCGACTCCTTGCAACCCCATGCACTATACAGTCCATGGAATTCTCCAGGCCAGAATACTGGAGTGGGTAGACTTTCCCATCTCCAGGGGATTTCCCGACCCAGGTCTCTCACATTGCAGGCAGATTCTTTACCAGCTGAGCCACAAGGGAAGCAAAGTGAATCGCCTATTATAATTTGTGTTAATAACAAAGAGCTATTCAGATGATGTAGATGGAGCTAGGTTTTTGCTTGTATATGTTTAGAATATTTCTGGAAGGGTAATCAAAACCTCAGAGGTACACTCAATAATAGCTAGAAGTTTGAGTTGGGGGAGAAAGAAATTTTCTACTAAAACGCATCTTTGTACCTCTCAAATATTTTGTCATGAACAAATATTAGCTATTCAAAATATTAATAAATTGAATTCGGCAACAAATTCCTGCTTGCAACTAATCCCTTCTTCTTCTCCGCTACCCCTGTATTTTTCACTCACTTATTTGTTGTGCTAGTATATGTATTTGTATCACCTACAAAACCAAGAACATCTTGAGGGCTGCAACTCTGTCTCTGTCAGGTTTCTATCTCCAGCGTCTAGCACAGTGTCTTACACACAGCAGGAGAATTTTTTTTTAAGTGATGTCTTGAAGACCGATGAAGACTTTTTCATGGAAGAAGTCTGGTTCCTTGATACAGCAGCTGAGCAGGGCTGCAAGACCTTAAGAATATTCTACCTTGCAACATGTCCTTATTCTTTAAAAGAAGGGAGAGAGAGACAGAAAAAAAAGAAAAAATAGAGAGACACAAAGAGAGAGAGAAAAACTGAGACAGACTCAAAGATCAGACTAGACTTTAGAGCAGTGCCGCTAGGAGGAATACATTTGGGGGGGAAAATAGTATGATCATGTGACTAGATGGGAAGGAGATCATTTAAGATCTTCCATAAAGAGCCTCTTGATGAAAGTGAAAGAGGAGAGTGAAAAAGTTGGCTTAAAGCTCAGCATTCAGAAAACTAAGATCATGGCATCTGGTCCCATCACTTCATGGCAAATAGATGGAGAAACAGTGGAAACAGTGGCTGACTTTATTTTTCTGGGCTCCAAAATCACTGCAGATGGTGATTGCAGCCATGAAATTAAAAGACGCTTGCTCCTTGGAAGGAAAGTTATGACCAACCTAGATAGCATATTCAAAAGCAGAGAGATTACTTTGTCAACAAAGATCTGTCTAGTCAAGGCTATGGTTTTTCCAGTGGTCATGTGTGGATGTGAGATTTGGACTATAACGAAAGCTGAGCACTGAAGAATTGTTGCTTTTGAACTGTGGTATTGGAGAAGACTCTTGAGAGTCCCTTGGACTGCAAGGAGATCCAACCAGTCCATTCTAAAGATCAGTCCTGGGTGTTCATTTGAAGGACTGATGCTGAAGCTGAAACTCCAATATTTTGGCCACCTGATGTGAAGAGCGGACTCATTGGAAAAGACCCTGATGCTGGGAAAGATTGAGGGCAGGAGGAGAAGGGGACAACAGAGGATGAGACGGTTGGATGGCATCACCGACTCAATGGACATGGGTTTGGGTGGACTCCGGGAGTTGGTGATAGACAGGGAGGTCTGGCGTGCTGTGGTTCGTGGGGTCACAAAGAGTCAAACACGACTGAGTGGCTGAACTGAACTGATGATCTAAACAAAAGGTAAACGCTGAGAGGAAAAGTAACTTGTCAGGAAGTCCACTTTTTAAGCATTCTATTGTCATTTCTGTCCCTGTTCATGGTGGGTTTACCTAAGACAGAGGCTGCACCTTCAACAGTTAAGTGCCAAGGCACAGGTGTCTACATTCTATAGCAAATTCAGTTGATGCCATCTCAGCACACCGACACTGCTCGCTTCCTAAGGGCAGGGTTGGCAGACACTTTTATTAGCAATCATCTCTGCCACCTTCTGATTATCTACAGATTTAAGGCCACATAATCATCCCCTGCGTCACAGAGAGGAGGGGGGTGGGTGGAAACTAAGAGTCTCTAAATCCCTCCTAACACTTGCTTCTTCCCTACCAGCAAGATTAGAGCAGTCAACAGCTGTGGGCATATGTGCCCAGAAGAGACAGGCTGGACTGGGCTGTCCAGAGCCTGAGGAAGGCCAGTTCTCAGGGCAATGCTGGGGACCCCAGGTCTGTTGGTCCAGGCGTGTCTCTCTGAGACAGTAGAGGGCACGTGACCAACTCCTAGGGGCAGTGAGCAGGCTAGGGACCCGACCACGGCTAGGAGGGCAAAGCCAGGGCTCCCATTCCTCCAGCTATGCTGAAACAGACGGAGAGGAGACGGTCCTGGGGCTACCGGTCCTGGAATACTACAGAGGGTGAAGACGCGACCCAGGAGGCAGGGAGTCAATCCCACCGCAGGAGCATCTGCTCCGTGGGGGGCCGCTCGGGTTCCCAGGCCAGCATCCCACCGTGGACCGAGGGCAACTATAACTACTACATCGAGGAGGATGAGGATGGGGAAGAGGAGGAGGAGCTGTGGAAGGACGAGCCGGCCGAGGAGGAGGACCGACAGCCAGGGGAGGCCGCCACCACCGAGCGAGCGGAAGGCGGCGGCGCCGACACTCCACTCGTGTCCACCACGCTGAAGGTGAACGTGGGCGGCCACAGCTACCACCTGGACTACACGGAGCTGGCCTGCTACCCCAAGACGCGCCTGGGCCGCCTGGCCACGTCCACCAGCCGCAGCCGCCAGCTGGGCTTGTGCGACGATTACGAGGTGCAAACGGACGAGTACTTCTTCGACCGCGACCCTGAAGTATTCCAGCTCATCTACAACTTCTACTCGTCCGGGGTACTGCTGGTGCGCGACGAGCTGTGCCCGCGCAGCTTCCTGGAGGAGCTGGGCTACTGGGGCGTGCGTCTCAAGTACACGCCGCGCTGCTGCCGCATCTGCTTCGAGGAGCGGCGCGACGACCTGAGCGAGCAACTCAAGATCCAGCGCGAGCTGCGCGCCCAGGCGCAGGCAGAGGAGGCGGAGGAGCTCTTCCAGGACATGCGCTTCTATGGGGCGCAGCGGCGCCGCCTCTGGAACCTGATGGAGAAGCCCTTCTCATCGGTGGCCGCCAAGGCCATTGGGGTGGCCTCCAGCCTCTTCGTGCTCATCTCCGTCGTGGCGCTGGCACTCAACACGGTGGAAGAGATGGAGCAGCCGCCGGAGCGCGGCGAGGGCGGCGGCAACCCGCGGCCCTTTCTGGAGCACGTGGAGACACTCTGCATGGCCTTCTTCACGCTCGAGTTCCTGCTGCGCCTGGCCTCCACGCCCGACCTGCGGCGCTTTGCGCGCAGCGCCCTCAACCTGGTGGACCTGGTGGCCATCCTGCCGCTCTACCTGCAGCTGCTGCTCGAGTGCTTCACCAGCGAGGACCAGCTGCACGCCAAGGGCTCGCCGCGGGAGCACGACCTTGAGACGATGGGCCGCGTGGGCAAGGTGGGCCAGGTACTGCGCGTCATGCGCCTCCTTCGCATCTTCCGCATCCTCAAGCTGGCGCGCCACTCCACAGGTCTGCGCGCCTTTGGCTTCACGCTGCGCCAGTGCTACCAGCAGGTGGGCTGCCTCATGCTGTTCATCACCATGGGCATCCTCACCTTCGCCGCCGCCGTCTACTCCGTGGAGCACGACGTGCACGGGACCAACTTCACCAGCATCCCGCACGCCTGGTGGTGGGCCGCGGTGAGTACCATGGCCCGTGACCTTTCCCTCTCGCTTCCCCAACTTGGCAGAACCTGCCGCTCTCCTTCCTGAGTGATGCCGCCCTCCTTGCTTTGTTCCATCATCTTTCCCCTGCCTTGTTTAAGGGTCATTGCTTTCTCGTTCTCACTGTCCTCAACCAGAAAACAAAGCAGTAGCAGCAAAACAGGCTGGGTGTGAAGAGGCTCGAAAGACAGTCCAGGAAGAAAGACGAGTCCAAGAAGCTTGCCGTGGTCCTGACGTGGTGCTAGGAATCTCCAAAGCTAGATTTAGTTTTAATACCCCTGAGAGGCTGATTTTAAGCAACAGTGCCTGTTCACTGATGAAGCCTGACGAACTTCATCATCATCACTCGTGTTATCTGTCACTTACTGAACACCTGTTGTCCTGAGTGGTTTATAATGCTTAACTTATTTCAGCATCACAACCATGTGAAGTGGCTAGGATCACTATTTTTTAAAAGGAAAAAATTCCTTGAAGTGTTGAAGGAAACTGTTGATGTCTGCAGGGGAGGAAACAAGACTTGGCTGAAGAGTGTCAACCCTCACTGAAATTTCACCAGTTCTAGCTAAATCAGAGCATCTAACTTTGAAACTTGCTCTGGTATCACAAAAATTACTTCTGGACTTGGCATTATTGCCCCATTTTACAGCTAGAGGAATTGAGGTGCAGAGAAATTGAATGTAGACACATAGATAATAGCAAAGTGAGGATTGAAATGCAAGCCTGCCCAACTGCAAAACCCATGCCCTTTCCCCACCAAAACCCATGCCCTTTCCACACCCCAGCACTGCCCTTCTCAAGCTTGAGTTTTTCTGCATTCCTTGTTTAATTTGAAGTTAGTGCGTGAGTTATTTCTGTCATTATTTTCTTTGGTGTTTGCCTTTTATAATAATTAATGCCAGTTACTCAAATATCTGTTTCTCAGGTGCTAGACTAAATCCTTGGAAAAATCCCTGAATTCTTGAAAATGTTGATTGGGTCTTAAGTCAATGAATGAACTGACATATGTGCATAGGAAGGGGCTTTCTTGGTGGCTCAGTAGTAAATAATCCACCTATAATGTAGGAGCCATAGAAGATGCAGGTTCCATCCCTGGGTCAGGAAGATCTCCTAGAGATGAACATGGCAATACACTCCAGTATTCTTGCTGGAGAATTCAATGGACAGAGGAGCCTGGTGGGCTATAGTCCATAGGGTTGCAAAGAGTGGGGCATGACTAAAGCGATTTAGCACACACACACGCCACATGCACACATAGGAAAGAACTAGGTGTATGCTTTCCTTATTTTTTAATTAGCTTGTTTGTAATGCTTTTAAAGACAATAAGCAAATATAACCAGTTTTGGCTGTGTTAGAAAATAGATACTTTTGACATTAATATTGGATATGTTATAACCCACAGCCTGGTGTAAAATGCTGATGTGAACCTACTCAGGGCTCCTACTAATAGTGTAGCATAGTAGGATGGAAAATTGAGGTTTAGGTTCCAGTCACAGATCTGCTAATAATTAACTGTGACCCTGCATAGTGTGTGCCCCTTTCATTAACTGTGAAACCTCGCCCCCTTTCTCCCTGGCCTCAGTCTTCTCATCTCCAAGAGGAAAGGGTGTAGAGCTCTACAGTTCAGTGAGTCTCACTTCCCTGGAAAGCAGAGCACTCACATGTATAACAGGGTTTGTGAGCTTTCCTTAGTGACAGGATGATGTTCGGCTCTTCCAAATAAGCATTTGAGCCAAATGCTGCTCCTCTGATCATATTCCAAATGATGAAAGGTCATCCCCATAGTAGATAGCCATGTGTACAGATGGAACTAATAGAGCATGATTTATCCATTATTGGATAAATAATGGATTCATCTAATTTATTGAATAAATAAATTTTTTATTTATAAAAAATTGTTTATAAATTTTGGCCAATGCCTTGGCCAAACACATGCATTAGCAAACAACATTGATGTTAGAGATGAGTAAAGCAAGGAGGGAAAAGAGAAAATCCACAGGCTGATAACATAAAACCAAGTTGTAGAAAGTCAAGTTTTCATTCAGCCAAATATCTTAGAAGGCTAGCGTTTGTAAGCTGGACTTAGTGGACTCTTTGATACTGTATTTTTAATGCACAAAAGGTTTTTTTTTTTTACCTTTTGTATATTAAAATTTATGATAAGTCTGTCGCTAATGAGTTTCCTCTTTAAAAAATTTTCCTGAAGTGAATGCCTAATAATCTCCTTTAATGTCTTGATCTGTTTGATGTATAATACTTAAAATTTTTTCAACTTATCCCCCTTTTTATATTAACTAAAAGTTGATATATTCAAAGATTGGTAATTTGGTAATTTCAAAGTTGGTATTTTCTATCGATTTGACAATAAAAATTGAATTATCATTCAGTTTCTATCTGTAACAAAGTTTACCAATTATTACTTTTACCAGCGTGATTTTCCTTTTGTTATCTCTATAAGGCATGGTTTTCATAGGCCAGAATTTGCACATGTCAACTTGCCATTAACCAACCTTAACCTTTGCCAATGGCATTCATCCATTTTGTTCTCTAAGAATTAGTTATACTAGTAAAAATCATTATGAATTAGACAAAAGACTGATTGCCTGTATTTGTTTCTGAACTAACCTATGAAAACAGTGAGAACAACTCCCCTTGAAGATTCCTCAGGACCAATATATTATTAACCCAATTCATCTATATATTCCCGATAACATTGCATATTGTATACTAAGGGCCCTTATTTGCAATAAAACAAAGAGAAAAGAAGATGCAAAGTAAAAAGATACATAAGATTAGGACCAAATCTTCATGTAACCCTCAAAAATCCATTTTCATTCACTGAGCAAGATTTTTTTTCCCTCATGGAGTTTGCATCCTAATGGAGAGAGATAATCAATCATTTCAGATGTCAGTGTGTTTTTATAGGATAGAGAGTGATCTGGGTGGTAGAATCTACCTTTGATATAATAGTGGAATAGTCAGAGAAACCTTCCTGGAAAAGAGGGCATTTATTAAAATTTGAGTGGTGAGCAAGCTGTGAGTACTGAGCCCCCAGGGTCTAGAATCAGCAAGGTGCCACAACTACTGAAGCCCATGAGCCTAGAGCCTGTGCTCTCCCACAGGAGAGCCACCGCAGTGAGAAGCCCACGCACTGCAGCTAGAAAGGAGCCCCCGCTCTCCGCAACTAGAGAAGGCCCTTACGCAGCAACAAAGATCCAGCACAAACAAAAATAAATACATAAATATAACAGTGTGCACATATATTAAAAAAAAAAAAGAGCTTGATTGGTGAGAAGCAGCTCATCTAAACAGGCATGACCGAGCAGACAGGAGAATCTGAGAAGCAGAATCCTAATGTATGATTATGATATCATACATCTCATAACTTAAAGAATTTTGAGCACACACCCATGATAACTGTGTAGTTATTCGTAAGTTATAAGCTATTTGTTGCTGTAATAATGATGCATTACAAACCACTCCAAAATTCTGTGGCTTAAAATGTCCAGCATCTTTTTGGCTCATGAGTTTGCAAGTCAGCAACTCGGGCTGGTTTCAACCACAGGATTCTTGTCATTTGGACTGGTGTCAGCCACTCATGTCCCAGTCTGACAGTCAGCTGGTTGACATCTGGGATGAAGAGGGCGACTAGGTCTTTCCTCATCCAGGTGGCATGTATCCATGGCTGTGGCAAAGGGCAAGAGAGAGAGAGTGTGCAAGCCCAATCATGCAAACCCTGATAAGCTTTTGTTCTTGTCACATGCTCAACACATTGGCCAAAGTAAGACACAAAGCCAAACTCCGAGTCAAAGGGCAGAGCAAATTAGCCCATTCACTATAGGAAAGCATCACAGAGTTGTATGGCAAAGAACTTGGATATAGGAAGACATAGAGTCTTGTAATATAATCAACCTACTGCATTAAGGTATTACTTCTCAAATACATTGTATAGTTCAGAAAACATACACTCCCACATTGAAAATCTAAAGATGAAGTAAAGAAAAATAGTATTGATATTTTCTTGCCCGCTGCAGTGCTGTAGCCTTTGTGGTATATTCACCCACGTTAGGAACGAGTTCTCTCATCCCTCCTTCCATGTGTTTTTAGTGCTCTCGGACAACCCAGCATCTGACTTGTTTTTAATAATCTCCTCTGTCTCTATGCCAAGGATCCTGCAACTTTCCTCAGTAATTCAACTCAGGGTTTTTAAGAGAAGCATGGCAATTTTCATTATTGTGGATTCTCCTATAGCTGCAGAACAAATCCCTCATGGACACTCATGTCTGGAGATGCTCACGCAGTAGCTCATCTGTCAAATGTAGGTTATTTGTAAGCATAATGTGATAGGAAACATATGTAAAGTACTAGCCTGTATGCTATCCACAGTAAATAGAAGCTACCATATCCGACCAGTTGATAGTCTTTATCACATGGAAACAATCATCTCTGCTTCCAGATTCACTTAGGGGAAAATAAAACAGAAGTGATTCCTTCTCTCCTGGGGAAAAGAGAGAGACCATGAGATGCACAAGAGGGTCAGCTGTTCAATCCTGGGAGAGCTTCTGAGCATGCAGATAAACAGGCCCAGGCCCGGAGGAGCTCCAGCCATGTGGAGGCTCCCTGGATTGCCTGGGTGTGGGAAATGCATGGCGCAGCTTAACAAGCACAGTTAGCTCTGTGATCAAGCTGTAAGCATCGGCCTCGGTTGCAGCTGTGTTTCTGAGGAGAAAAGCAACAACGGGACGGTTGAACAGACCGTTTCCTTCTGAGCTTGGCAGAGCAAGTTAAAGCTGCAGAAACCAGATAGGGAAATTATATCATAAACTCATGTCTTTAAAAACTAACAAAATCTCTTAAAAAAAGAAAATTTATCTCTGGCTGAGGCATCACATAATTGTGGCCCATAGACTTTGTTCTTGTTTCTGTTTTCCTCAAGCATGTTATCATTTCTTTGCAAATAGGTGGATCATTTCTTTGCAAATAGGATCACTGAGATTCATTTTATTCTTGTCACCTGCTTGCTTGGAGAAGGCCCATTTGAAAGGTGAATCAGGAAAACAGAAAACAAAACCAGGGTATTTTAAACAGAGGGCATTTGATATAGGGAGATTGATATATAGGCTGGAAGAGCAAAAGGGCAAAAATGAGATAACCTAAAGATTCATAAGTATAGGAAACAATATTGGCCCCAGAATTAGGGGAGCAAATAGGAGAGGGTAGAGTTACTGGAGAAGGCAATGGCACCCCACTCCAGTACTCTTGCCTGGAAAATCCCATGGATGGAGGAGCCTGGTGGGCTGCAGTCCATGGGGTCGCTAAGAGTCGGACACAACTGAGCAACTTCACTTTCACTTTTCACTTTCATGCTTTGGAGAAGGAAATGGCAACCCACTCCAGTGTTCTTGCCTGGAGAATCCCAGGGACAGGGGAGCCTGGTGGGCTGCCATCTATGGGGTCGCACAGAGTCGGACACGACTGAAGCGACTCAGCAGCAGCAGCAGCAGCAGGAGTCGCTATGGCTGTGGCCGATGACAGGACACCCAAGATGGCACCACGAGGCTGGTGCTGGGTTTGCTGAGAGAGGCCCGAGCCGTGGCTCTCTGTCATTGTTGAGGAATGATGACAGAAACCGGATGCAGCAAGAGAGACCCTCTCTTCCTCATTCCATCTTCTAGGCTCCCAACAGTGTCTCTCATTGGCAGAACCTCACCACAAGACAGCAGGCAGGGGAACCTGGAAATTGTGGTTTGCATCCTTCCAGTTGCTGAATTACAGAAAAGCGCCCAGAAGGGAATGGGGCTTGAGGCCGAGAAATAAGGAGTAAAGGTTTGGCACAGAAGGCGCTGAAGTTCTCCTGGCTCCTTCAGAAATAGCACAGGAGCCATCAACTGGGCAAAGGCTCTTAGGCACCCTGGGGATTTTTGCTCTGGTGGACTCCTGATTTTGAGGTGGTTGCCTTTTAGCTCTGTAAGCTCTCCCTGTTGGCCAATATAACTCGAGTGGGACATGATAGAATTGTAGAGGATAGGGAGAAGTGCCAAGTAAGCTGAGCATGTGAAGGCATCATCATTCTTGTATGCCTTTCTAGGGACAGAGTCCAAATTGGCCTTAGCTTCTGGACAGCCTCCCCCTTATGGTACAATTCATGCACATCTCAGAACTTTCATACACACACAAGACTGGTTGTGCTCTTCAAGGAGATTACCCATGACCTCATTCTAACAGGGCTTCCACTGATCAAAACATTTTTTGAATTCCACTGAGGAATTGTTCCACTGAGCACGTGTCAAAACATCTGTGACATGTCCACTTACTTCTTCATAGTGGGGTTAAATCTTTCTCTTTATGAGGCTGGATTTAATGTTTTTAAATAGTCAAGACCCTTGATTTTAAGACCAGCCCTAAGGTTAATCCTCAAGGCGGATAAGAACACTTGTTTCAAGATCATACCACTGAATTCTCTGTATAGATTATAATCCCAAGAAGGGATTCCTAAAATATTTGTGGTAGCCACAGCCGCATGAGTAGGCTAAGTATAGTTTTTGAAGCTAAATTCGTTAAAGGACAACATGAAGTATGCAATAATCTGAGCCAGAAAACATTAGTCTTGACTACCTCAAATTCTTTGGGAATTAAGAGGAATTAATTCTTTGGCAAATCAGTTTTGTTCCTTGAAATCATTATTCCTGGATGTAGGGATTACTGGGTGCTAAGACATAATCTTGGAGTAGGAAACGGCAACCCACTCCAGTAATCTTGCTTGGAAAATTCCATAGACAGAGGAGCCTGGTGGGCTATAGTCCATGGGGTCACAAAGAGTCAGCCACAACTGAGTGACTGAATGCAAGATGTAATTTATGACGAGATCACTATGAAGGAACTAAACATTCCTTGCTGAAGGAGAAGTTCAAGTATAGTTATTCTAAAGTTTCAGAGACAAATGGGATGCTTGTCCTCCTTGTAACATTTAGCAGGTCAGGATTTGCTTGACCAGTGGGTGAGCTGCTAACGAAAGGCTACATTCTGGCTTTGGGAACCCAAGAGCTAGGAAAAATATGTTAAGTTTTCAACAGAATGGTAGAGTGGCTGAGCCAGTCAATTCAGTGTATTAAGACGGATGGTGGAAATTTCGGTCACATGTGCAAACCCAAATCCTGCTAAAGAGAGAACTTGCTCTGTGAGGTCACTGGAGTCATTCTGGGACCTTCCATTTTTAATGCTCTCTCAGGGAGAAATGGTTTGGTCTGTGGAATGTGGAGAAGAAGTTTCCATAAGCCAAGGAATCCTGGGTTCCTCTGGAGCCAAGAAGCAAGAACCAGATCACCAGTTAAGTCAGATTATCCCCCAAACAGGCAGTGCATAAATTAGCTCTGCATTTTGAACAAACTCTTCAGAATCAGTCATACAGTCTCCTAGCAGAAGAGACCTCTTGTCTAAAAATAGAGATCCAAGACACACAAAAATATTTAGACCATATTATGCACATCAAATATTGAATCTTTCTTCAGCCAATTCTCTTTGCTTCTGACTTTTCGCTCCAAGTTCAGCCAAGAAAAATTAAAAAAGAAAGAAGTTGGGGTTGGGAGAGAATCAAAGCCAACTATGGGGACTGAGCAAAGGTTTAAATTAGGCACTTTGTCTCAGTTATTTTCCTTCCTGTGTATCCTCATGTTTCCAACCCCCCCACCCCTCCCAGTCCTGGATCCTTGAGGGGCTGGTTTAGACCAAAGTCTCTGCTTTGGCCTTTCATGGGTGCTTCCTGATCTGAACTACCCCTTCCTGTCACTCACACTTTCATCCAGACTCCAGCTAAGTTGACTGACTAAACACAAAGAGGTGTGAGTAACAGGGTTAGTGACATATGGAAGCTGTTCACACACCTGGATAGAGAGCTGATGCAGTTTTTTTTAACTTTTTATTTTATATTGGCTTGCAGCTGATTAACAATGTTGTGATCATTTCAGGTGCACACCAGAAGGACTCAGCCATAGGTATCCATGCATCCATTCTCCCCTCCCCTCAGGCTGCCACATAACATTAAGCAGAGTACCATGTGCTGTGCTATAGGTCCTTGCTGGTTACCCATTTTAAGTATAGCAGTGTGCACACATCCATCTCAAACTCCCTAACTATTCAAGTTCGTTTATGTTCTGCGAGGCCAATGACAAGAAACACACACACACACATACACACACAACGCAAACTTTTCTTTTCTTTTTTAAGATTAGCCCATGATCTTACTTTATCACTGTCTCTCATCACCCTTTAACCAGAAGGTAGGAAAAGGAGATTCTCTACTGGAGACGTGGTGTCCCATCCAGTCTCCCCCAGCAGCATTCAGCATGAGTCTCTTCCCCAGGCTGTTGGACTAACAAGCACAGCTAACATTATCCCTGATATCCCAGTGCCAGACACTCCTTCAGGTGGTGCTGGTGGTGAAGAACCTGTCCGTCAGGGCAGGAGATGTAAGAGACGCGGGTTCAATCCCTGAGTGGGGAAGAGCCCCTGGAGAAAGGAATGGCAACCCACTCCAGTACTCTTGCCTGGAAAATTCCATGGACAAAGGAACGTGGCGGGCTACAGTCCATGGGGTCACAAAGAGTCAGACACAACTGAAGTGACTTAGCAGCCGCGGCAGCCACTCCTTTAATTCCCTAACAACCCTCAGAGGTGCATACTATGATTCTCTCTCCACATTTCAAAAGTAGAAACTGAGGTAGAGAGCATTCAGGCCACTTACCCCAATCCCACAGCTGTGGCCTAGGGCTACACCTGCTTCCTAACCTAGTCTACACCCTCCTGCCTCTCTCAGATGCAGGCTTGAATTTTCCCACTAGGGGAGGAGCATCCCCGCACCCCCCACCCCCTCCAGTACACACACATCCTCTGCAGGTCTCTCTCTGGAGATGGAGTAGTGAGAGGTGGCGCGTCACCTGTCCCAAGAGGAGTTGCAGCCTCCCGCTTTGATGGGCTGCATGAAGCTCTGGTTCTTATCAGGGCCACCAGATTTGCCCAGCTGGCCTACTTGTCCATTTCATTCTAACTCATCAATCATACTTTAAGTTCAAACTGACCCTTACGTCATCGAAACAAAAAGGTTTACATTTCTAAGCTAGAGGCTGTCTCTGTACAGACCCATAGGGTGATCAGATCTGTGCATTTATAACCGTATGCTGGAAAATTGTGCAACAACACAAATCGATGAAGCTGACACTGCCCTCTAGAGTTGTGCGAGGCAGTCTTTTCAACTGTAATCAACAGCCCTGCCTAAAAGACTTCTAGTAATTCTGCCAAGAGTCTGGGGACTAACGGGAGTCTCAGTATATGAGGCATAAAAAACAGGCCCCGAGAGATTTTTCTGGGCTTTCTCTCGCTACACTGATAACTAGTCCCATGGGTATCTGCATGTTAAAACAGAAGCTTGTTAACCTAAATACATCTCTAATTAGTGGAATTTAAAGCAGTGACAAATGTGATAGGAAGGATTTCATGCAGGGTGAACATATTTGTGGTCAGTGATGTCTTACAAAAGTCCCTTCAAAGAATAATGAGTATGTTTCTCCAGACATTGGCAATTAAAGCACCTTAAAGATAAAATATCTCATTTGAACTACCTAATAGCTCTGAGAAGTATGAGTTCAGTTCAGTCGATCAGTCGTGTCCAACTCTTTGCGACCCCATGAACTGCCGCACACCAGGCCTCCCTGTCCATCACCAATTCCCAGAGTTTACCCAAACCCATGTCCATTGAGTCGGTGATGCCATCTAACCATCTCATCTTCTGTTGTCGCCTTCTCCTCCTGCCTTCGATCTTTCCCAGCATCAGAGTCTTTTCCAATGAGTCAGCTCTTCACTTCAAGTGGCCAAAGTATTGGAGTTTCAGCTTCAACATCAGTCCTTCCAATGAACACCCAGGACTGATCTCCTTTAGGATAGACTGGTTGGGTCTCCTTGCAGTCCAAGAGACTCTAAAGAGTCTTCTCCAACACCACAGTTCAAAAGCATCAATTCTTCGCTGCTCAATTTTCTTTATAGTCCAACTCTCACATCCATACATGACCACTGGAAAAACCATAGCCTTGACTAGATGGACCTTTGTTGACAAAGTAACGTCTCTGCTTTTTAATATGCTGTATGAGAAGTATGAAAGTTGCCCCTATTTTAAGGATGAGAAGAGGACAACAGAGGAGGCTGATTTTAATGTCTTTTGTGTGCCTGATAGTATGAAGCACTTTATAATCTTTTTTTCCCTGAACTTTAAACTTTTTATTTTGTATTAGGGTATGAAGTAAAGTGTTAGTCAGTCAGTCATGCCCAACTCTTTGCAACCCCATGGACTGTAGCCTACCAGGCTCCTCTGTCCATGGAATTCTCCAGGCAAGAAAACTGGAGTGGGTAGCCATGCCTTTCTCCAGGGGATCTTCCTGACCCAGAGATGGAACCTGGGTCTCCCACACTGAAGACTGATTCTTTACCATCTGAGCTACCAGGGAAGCCTGTGTTGGGGTGTAGTCAATTAGCAAGGTTGTGGTAATTTCAGGTGAAAGTGCAGGGATTCAACCATGCATATACATATAATCATTTTTTTATGTAGCCTTCATGAGAACCCTGAGACTTAGTTATTATCCTCCTGTTTTATTTTTTAAATTATTTTAAAAATTTTAATTGTAGTATAATTGCTTTATAATGTTGTGCTGGTTTCAGCTGTACAACTCCGTGAATCAGCCATAAGTATACATATATTCCCTCCCTCTTGAGTATCCCTCCCACCCATCCCACACCCCACCCTTCTAGGTCACCACAGAGCACTGAGTTCCCTGTGCTGCACAGCAGGCTCATTAGTTCTCCATTTTATACAGTCCTCTCGCCTGGAAAATCCCACGGGTGGAGGAGCCTGGTGGGCTGCAGTCCATGGGGTCGCGAAGAGTCGGACACGACTGAGCAACTTCACTTTCACTTTTCACTTTCATGCATTGCAAAAGGCAATGGCAACCCACTCCAGTGTTCTTGCCTGGAGAATCCCAGGGATGGGGGAGCCTGGTGGGCTGCCCTCTATGGGGTCGCACAGAGTCGGACACGACTGAAGCGACTTAGCAGCAGCAGCAGCAGTGTATATATGTCACCCCAATTCCTCCCACCTCCTCCCTTCCCCCCTGGTGTCCATGTGTTTGTTCTCTATGTTTCTGTCTTTATTTCTGCTATACCATTTTTCTAGATTCCACATATATGTGTTAGTATATAATATGATATTTGTTTTTCGTTCTGACTTACTTCAGTCTATGTAACAGCCTCTAGGTTCATCCACATCACTACAATTCACTCAATTTCATTCCTTTCTGAGGTTGAGTACTATTCCATTGTTTATCACTACCATACCTTCTAGCTTCCTGTTTTGGATGCAAGGACCAAGGCTTAGAAATTCTGAATGCTTTGCCCAAGATCACTCAGCTGGGAAGGATCAGAGGAACCTAGGTCTGACTGGTTCTAAGCCCAAGCTCTTTTTAGTACATGTACCATGTAGGCAAGCCCACGGACCCTGTTCTAAATCTGGCCCCAAATGAAAGAGGCAGAGACCTACATTCCTTGAGCCTGTTCTATGCTGGGAACTTCATGCGCATGCTCCTCTGTGCCCTTCACAACAACCCTTTAGAGTAGGTATTGCCTCCTCTGTATTGTAAGAACATGTATAAGTGATGGTCAGGATTTAAACCCAAGCCTTTCGGCTCCAAAGCTTGTATTCTTTCCATGACACAAGTCTTGCAGGCAAAATTCCTGGTACCTTTGAAAGCTGGCTCCACGGGGAACTGTTACACGACCCACAGGCACCTTCAGGGGGATGGAAGACAACTTCCTACCTGGTTCTCGCTTTTCCTACATCTCCCTCTCGATGCTAACAATTCCATTCTACTTTCCCTCCCTCACAGGTGAGCATCTCCACTGTGGGCTATGGAGACATGTACCCCGAGACCCACCTGGGCAGGCTCTTTGCCTTCCTCTGCATTGCTTTTGGAATCATCCTCAATGGAATGCCCATATCCATCCTCTACAACAAATTCTCTGATTACTACAGCAAGCTCAAGGCTTACGAGTACACGGCCATACGGAGGGAGAGGGGGGACGTGGAGTTCTTGCAAAGAGCCAGAAGGAAGATAGCAGAGTGCTTGGCTGGAAGCAACCCACAGGCCACCCCAAGGCTAAATAATTAATATTTCTTAGTACCTGTGGCTGGTTGAAACCATGACTTCAAGGCTTCATTCCACTTTCCTTTCCTTTTTTTTTTTTTTTTTATTATAGGATTGACAGTGAAAGGGTATGTGAAGCAGACACACACAAAAGGCATTCAGTTCACAAAGTTCTACCTCCAGAAATGTTCATTTTGGCCCAAACTCAGACTGCCTCCTGCTATTCTTTAGTGATGTCATATAAGAGTCTGACCGGCTCAATGACACTGATATTGAAAACTCCTCGAGAGGAGCAACAGTTCCTTGTATTTCTCTTGTAGCTTCTTGTGGCTTTTCAGCAAATACTTTTGGACTTGAGCTGACTTGAATTTCCTGGTTGAAATAAAAAAAAAAAATTCCTAATTGTCTAGAGAGAGGGAGTGTTGCAGCAGGAACTTTTAGACCAACCTCAGTCAGAAATCCAGGTCTCCCAGCTGTACGATTTGGGACAAGTTACTTTTAACTGTCAGAGCCTCAGTTTCAACTTTAAATTATACTTTAAAAGGAAAGCTTTCCTTACAATATCAGCATGGGGATTAGAGATGATCCTTATAAATGTTCAATAAATGGTAGCTGTTAAAATTGTTAGAGCAGGTATTGTGTGGTCAGTTCTTGACTGGTGATTCTCATTCAAGGGAGATTTTGACTCCTCCTCCTCACCCCTTGCCCTAGTACATTTGGCAAAGTCTAGAGATGGTTTTGACTGTCAACACTGTGACAGAAGATTAGAGGGGCTACTGGCACTAGTAGGTAGAGACCTGAGTTACTGCTCAACATGCTCTGGATAACCCTATCACAAAGAATTATCTGTCCCAAAATGTCAGCAGTGCCAAAGTTGAGAATCCTGGGCAAGCTGTAATGTGGGCGCCCCAGACTTGACTTGTGAAACATGCCTGAGGGTGTTAGCCTCCTCCCTTGACAGGAGCCCCCACATGTCCTCACCTCTCAGAGCCTCCTCTCCTCCTTTCCATGAACAGACAAAGGCAAACAGAAAAATCCTCTGCCTTTGGACAACTGTTCTGAGCTAAGCACTGAACGAAGTGAATTAAGTGAGCATGGCCCTCTGTTCTGGGTGCAATCTGTGGGTCAGAAAACCAATTCCTACAGGTTCTTTCTCTCCCTGTTCCTTTGTCCTTTTAATTCTTTCCTCCCTGCACAGGACTGTTGGCAAGTAAAGTCCTGGGCATTAGAGGCACTTTTGAATGGAACAAAAAGAAATTTCCTCTGTAACAATGCGCTTGCCATGCTGAACATCAGTTTTGTCCAGGGCATGATCAGACCTCCACTTGTGTTGTAAAAATAAGAGTAACCAAGGAATTTCCCTGGTGGTCCAGTGGTTAAGACTCCATGCTTCAAATACAGGGGACATGAGTTCAATCCTGGTCAGGGAATTAAGATCCCACATACTACATGGTGTGACCAGAACATTAAAAAAAATTTTTTAAGTTAAAAAAAAAGAGTAAACATTTTGTGCATTCTTACACTCACAGGCACTATGGACTGCACTTTAGAATATATAACTCCACTTACTCCTTCATCCATCCCTACATAAAGTGTTATATTCCCTTTTATACTCAGGAAGAAACAGGCTCAGAGAGGTTAAGTAAGGAGGCCAAGTTCACACAAGCAGTAGATGGTGGGACTGAGCTTTTGCCCAGGTGTGTCTGATCCCTAAAGCTCTTGCTGAGAGTCTAAACTGTTGGTTCTCAGACTGTATCAGCAGCAAGTGGAGGATTTGTTACACACAGTGTGCCAGGCACCCCCCAGACTGATTCAAGAGGTCCAAGTGGGGCCCAAGGATGTGCTTTTCTACCAAGTACCAGGGGATGTTGATTGCTGCCGGGCCACAGACCACATAGGAGAACCACAGTCTAAGTCACTCCACTCTGCCCCCCCCATGAGATGCTCTCAATATGAAAGTAGGGTGTATCTGGTGAAAACTAGATCTAGCTTTCTCCAGTCCTAAGCATCCTTAACAGGCTTCCCAGGTGACTCAGTGGTAAAGAATCAGTCTGCCAATGCAGGAGACACAGGTTTCATCCTTGGGTCAGGAAGATCCCCTGGAGAAGGAAACGGCAACCCATTCCAGTATTCTTGCCTGGGAAATTCCATGGACAGAGGAGCCTGGTGGGCTACAGTCCATGGGGACATGACTTAGCAACTAAAACAACAACAACACATCGTTAACATCATTATAATGACCTGGTACCTAAAGGATGGACAGAAGTCTTACTATTGGAAGGCAGCTAAATAAAACAGGATGTCCAGGTAAATCTGGATTTTAGATAAACCACAAATAATTTTAGTAGAAGTGCATTCCAAATATTGCATGGTTTATAGGCTTACTAAAAAATTATCTGTTGTTTATCTAAAATTCAAATTTAACTGGGTATCCTGTAGCTTCATCTGCTAAATCCAGCAGCCCTATACTATTGCTTTCAAGAGACAAAGGTTTTTCATGTGGATGGAAATTACCCCGCAGGTCCTAAAACCCTACCCAAACATCAGGCCCCTCAGCCAAGGGGGACTTCTCTCCTCTCTTGCCAAATAAAAGAGGGAGGAATTTCAGATCGGGCTCCTTGCCAGAAACAATCATGAAAACAGGGTTACAGTGTGCAGGAGGTCTGGTGCACAGCTTACAGAACCAGCTGACGTGCTCACCGCCGCAGCCAGCCCTTCCTCGGGAGGGGTGTGCTGATGAAATGCATGTTCTGGGGCTGTTGAGGGCATGAGGGATAGGAAGAGCCAGTGTTCATCACCCTTCCCTCTGCTCAAGACCCAGAGGAAATGACCCTGACCCTTCTGAGCAGGACAGGCTCCGTGAGAGATAGGGGCAGGAGTGGCAGAGGGAAGGGTGGGGCGGTCTTGGTGAGGAAGATGAACTTTTCCAGGTCCCTGGGAGGGAATCTGGTCAATGGCAGAGGCCCCCTCCTCCCAGTCTCACTGGCCCTATCTGCTTAGACAGCTGTGCTCTGCCTCCTGAGACAGCGGGACTGACCAAAGGGTGAAAAAACAAAAAGAAGTAGAATTTCATGAGCCCAACCATGCACCAGGAACAGAATCAGTGTTATTTCACTTAATACTTGAACAGTCCTAAGAAAGCAGTTTTCCAGGTGGTCCCTTAAAAAGGCTCAGCCACAGTGACCTTGACAATGAAACTGGATTCAGAATCTGACTCTGCCAACCACTATGAAGTTTAACAATATAAAATTGCTATTTTCTTTAAAAAAAAAAAAAAAGATAAATATTGGCAGTTTCATATGGTGTAACTGAATAGCTGTGTGGTCACTTAATTTCTCTGAGCCTCAGTTTTTGCAGCATTAAAATAGAGATAGTAGTAGTGTCTTCCTTTGGGTTGTGGAAGTGATTAAAGGACATAATGTCTTTAATTACCTTACCACCCTGTTTAGCACATATTAAGAACTAAATACATGTGGCTGCAATTATCATTATCTCTGCTATTTTGCTGGATATATAGAAAAATTGTACCAGCCCAAAGAAGGTTGTTTATCATCAGGGAGAGAATTCTGTGGGTGAACTCAGAATCCTGTCACCAGCCATCTTGCCATCCAGGGCTGTGCACAAGAATCCAGGCCAGTCTGTCCAATAAAATCATCAATGATGATGGAGACGTTACGCACTAATACTGCATAATGGCCACAAGCCATGTGTGGCTACTGAGCCCTTGGAATGTGGCTAGTGTGACTCAGGACCTAAATTTTTCATTTTATTTAGTTTAGTATAATTGACTAGTAAAATAATACTTGTTTCAGGTGTGCAACACAGTAGTTCAATATTTTCATAGATTCTACTTCATACAAAGTTATTATAAAATACTGATTATATTCCCTGTGCTATGCACTACAACCCTGTAACTTGTTTCTTTTATACCTAGTAGTTTGCACCTCTTAATCCCCTCCACTTGTTTTGCCCTTCCCCCACCCCTGCCCCCCTGGTAACACTAGCTTGTTCTCTGTATCTGAGTCTGCTTTCTTTTTTTTAAATTCTACAAGTAAGTGAAAACATATAGTATTTTTCTTTCTCTGACTTTTTTCACTAAGCATAATACCTTCCAGGTCCATCCATTGTCACAAATGACAACACTTTATTCTTTTTTATGGCTGAGTAACATTCCACTGGGTATATATCCCACAATGAGGTATCACCTCATACCTGTCAGCACGGCTATTGTCAAAAAGACAAGAAATCACAAGTGCTGGCAAGAATTAGGAGAAAACGGAACCCTCATACACTGTATGGAGTTTCCTCAAAAAATTAAAAATAGAACTACCATG